>NC_050579.1:51082384-51444884 GCF_011100635.1 Trichosurus vulpecula
TCTTTCCTCTCCTGAGATTCCTTTGGATGGCCCTTGTGGAAAGAGTTCTGGATTTGGAGTCAAGAAGACCCGGGTTTGAATCCTGCCTCAGAGACTTACAGTTTTCTCAGCTGTAAAATGAGGACTAATAATTACACCTACCTCCCAGGCTTGTGGTAAAGATCAAATGTGATAATGTAGAGGGTGTTTTGAAAGTCTTAAGGCATTTTTAAGCTATTAAAGCTTTGGTCCACCCTCTATACACAAAGTGCTTTGCAAACCTTAAAGCTCTATAGAATTGCTGTTTATTATAAGGAAGAGAAGGAGGAGGAAGAGGAGGAGGAGAAGAAGAGTTGTAGTAAGAGTTGTTGTCTTAGTAGAGTTGACTTCTGTTAGTTGTATCCCACCCACCCCTCACCCTGTGCTCCAAGAGAATGTAAACTCCTTGGGCTCAGAGAAAATTTCTTTTTTATCTTGGCATTCCCACTGTGATTTATTCATCTCATGGTGTGTGAATAATAAATGTTCACTGAAATAAATTGAATGATATGACCAAGCTAAACCAAGGCTCCCTGCACAGCCTACTGTATCTGTTTTCTAGCTGGTTATCTATCAATCTTAGAAGAGTTCTAGCTGCCAGGAGCACTTAAAATCTGCACAGATTATAAATCAAAAGATGATTTCCTCTTGCTGCCAATCCCACACACTCCGCGAGGGATTTGGACTTAATCGCTGCATTACTTCTGCCTTGGATGTTAACACCAACAAGAAAAATCTCAGAGCTCAAGCTATGTTGCAATACAATTGGATTCCTTTTTTTCCCCTTTTTTTGTATCTGTTCTATTTTGTACCATTTAGTGCCAATCGCTATCTTATCAACACCTATTCATTAAAGCTAACTGAACATTCTGCATATGTACAGGCCCTCTGATCTTGGGCCTTCCAAAGTCTAAGATGGGATGTAAGATGATTAAAAAAGTCTTCATAGGAAGAGTTCACCAGAGTTACAAAGTTCAGTTAATCCCAAAAATGCTATAAAGGAGTCTAATCCAGATCAATCTTTCCCAGGCTGGGCCTACACTTGCTTAATGGAGATAGCAGCTTCTGATTCAATAAAAGGGAATTACAGGTCATGGGACTATTGATTTAAAGCAGAGAGGGATTTCAGAGATGTACAAACTCCTTTTTTTTGGTGGATGAGGAGTCAGAGTATGGAGAGGCCAAGCAACTTTCCCAAGGTTACAGAGAAGGAAGAGAAGAGCTGGGCTGCCAGCTCGGGTCCTCTGATTTCAAATCTAGGCCCTCCAACACTTCTGCAAGAAGGGAGGACCAGCATGGTAAAGTCATCAAGATTGGCTGGTTTGATTCCCTTCTCAGCTGATCTCTCTGTTCTTGGCAGGCTGTGATGGGGAGCACACTAGAACAGAAATCATAACACTTGTGTAAAAGTTACAGTGAAGGTGGTTTAGGTTCCATGGAAAGAAAAACCTCCTTCTAATGAAAGTATCCAAAAGTGAAATGGGCTGCGACAGAAGGGAGTGTGCTTCAGTTTGCTATATGGCATCAAACAATGCCTTGATGATCACCCGTCTGCCATATTATAAAGGAGATTCTTTGTGTAGGTAGGTGTGGGTTACACTATTTAATCTCTAGGGTCTCTGCCTTCTCAAGATTCTATGATTCCAAAAGACAGAAAAGGAATCTCAATGGGCAGGAGGAGTGTGAATGGAAAGGCTAGAGGTGAATGAGGATCCAGGCATAGTCCAATGTCATGTCAGCAGGCAAATCAACATGAAAGAATTCTGATAAAAGCCAGAGGCAAAATCAGCTAATAAATAAAAGTGGAAAGGAAGGATGAGGGTGAGACAAGGCAGGCTGCTTAGGGCGGGGAATGGGCAAATGGAATCAGTGAGTGATAGGGCCTAGTCCCAACTGGGATAGTTTTAAGATCACCTTCCCACTGATTCAGCCTCTGCCTTATCATGCTAGGAGGAGAGCGGCTTCCTCCCTTTCTCCATCACCCCATGAGGATGGACAGCTAAAACTGCCCTAGGGCTATCAAGCCACACTACCAGAGCTGTAATCAGCACTTTTTGTACTTCAAACCCCAGTTCAGCCAAGGACTCTGTAGGGGATGGAGAGAGAGACTCTAGGACCCCAAGAGGCTTATACTAGGGAGGCTGCTTTGAGGGGATAGGAAAACATAGAGCTTTTTATTTTAATTAATAGTTCTTCCTAACTAGATGCCAAGCTTTGTTGTTCTTATGATGTCACAGGGTCGTGAGTGCTCCCAACATTCTCTAACATCAGCACCTTGGGGAAAGCCCCAGTCATCCCACCCTATTTCTGGATTTGCGCATCACATAGGTATCTACCTCTGTGTTAGGCTGACTATGAAGGGAGGACAAAGTCAGTGAAAAACTCAACGGGCCAAGAAATCATTTGAGGAAAACTTACCCTTTAAAATCTTGGATGTTTTGCTTTAAATTAGAGCAGGGAGGTTTCCCAGCTGATGCTTTGGGTTGTTCTAATTGATGCTCGGCTTACTCTCTGGTGAATAATGGCAACCTCACATAGAGTGGGAGGGAGGGAGGGAGTAAAAGGAGCGTGTATGGCTTTCTACTTGTAATCAAGCTCCATGGCCATTGGACAGGCCTAGCTCCACAACAAATCTGAAGCATCCAAATGGAAGGGGAAGGATGGGAGATAGGAGGAGCTTTTATTAAGTGATTGAATGTGAAAAGAGTGAGGAAGCAGCAATAGCCAAAGAAGGACATACTGAGAGGCAGTTTCACTAACGTGAACTTCACTGGCTGAGAGTGTCTCAGTTCTGTGGGTCAAATTGGTTCTCCATCTTTCCGGAATTTTCCCCAGCTCCATGAGTCATTGCACTGTGGTTGTCTTTTTTTTTCATAGTTGTTGGACTAATCAGCCTACTGCAATACTATTCCTACTAAATAATCTCTAAATTACACACAGGGCTCACCAACTATGTGCTAGACTCAGTCTCTACCCTTAGGGAAATAATAATCTGGGCATAAATATAGAGAATTAAGAAATAGGAACTTTTAACATAGTTTAAGACTGTAAGAAGAGCTATGACAAAAAAAAAACATGACTCTGTGATTAAATTAATTTTAAATTAAATTAAATTAAAAATCAATTGAGGGGTCCAGATTTGCGGTATAGTGAATAGAGCCCAGGTCTTGGAGCAGAAGACTTGAAATTGAATCTTGGCCTCCACAACTAACTAGCAATCTGACAGGGAGCAAATCATTTCACTTCTTTGTTCCTCATTATCTTCCTCTGCAAAACAGAAATAAACATGTTTTCATACTCCACTTCCCAATCACCTCCATACATGCGGCCTCCTCTCTTGCTGAAATCTCTTGCCAAATCATCCCCAAATCTACCCCAGAGGAACCTTGGACTCTACGCCAGAAACTGCTCTGGGCTTCAGTAGGTGAGCTTTCATCTTATTTTCCATATCTCTTTGGACTGTCTCCACACCATGATGCCAAGCATACTGTCCCCTCCTTGCTTTCTAAATCCCCTTAGTGTGGTTGCTTTCCCCCATTATCTTGCTTAATGTATTTATATTCTTTGGGCTTAGAGAGTACTTATTGCATTGTAAGCCCTTCAGTTCTGTTCATCTATCAAGCTATCTATCTTTCTATCTATCTATCTGTCTATCTATCTATCTACCTATCTGTACCTACCTACCTATTTATCTATCTAATCTGTCTATCAGTCAACACCTCAAGGTTGTCTCAAATAAAGCAGTTGGGGGGCGGAGCCAGGATGGCAGCTGGAAAGCAGGGACTTGCATGAGCTCCCCACCATGTCCCTCCAAAAACCTATAAAAATGGCTCTGAACAAATTCTAGAACTGCAGAACCCATAAAATAGCAGAGGGAAGCAGGGCTCCGGCCCAGGACAGCCTGGATGGTTGCTGGGTGAGGTCTACCGTTCACAGAGCTGGGAGCAGAGGGGAGCAGAGCCCAGCATGGGCAGTGGCAGGATCAACCAGACCAGGAACTGGGCAGAACAGGCCCTAGTGCCCTGAATCAGTGAGCTGGGGCAGTTACCAGACTTCTCAACCCACAAACACCAAAGACAACAGAGAAGGTTAGTGGGAAAAGCTGCAGGGGACAGAGTGAAAGGAGTTCTCGGTTTGGCCACCACCCCTGGGGCAGCGGGGGTGGTGCAGCTACAGAACTACAGCTGCAGTTGCTTCCCGCCCCAGGCTCACCTGGTGGGAGGAATTAAGTGGCCCATCAGAGCAGGAGTGCAGAGCCAGCTTAAGATCTGAGTCAGGTCCAGGTTGGTGGTTCTTAGGGGAGGAGGGGTGCTGGTGTGGCAGAGCTGGCTGTATAGAAACAGTTCTGAAAACAACAACACATCCCCTCAAGCTTGGAACAAGGTACTTTTTACTCTCCAAGCAGTCATACCCCAACAAAAAACTCAAGGGACAAGTAAGTTGGCTGGGAACATGGCCAGGTAGTGAAAATGGACTCAGATTCAGTATCAGACTTTGGAATCTTTCTTTGGTGACAAAGAAGACCAAAACATACAGCCAGAAGAAGTCAACAAAGTCAAAGAGCCTACATCAAAAGCCTCCAAGAAAAACATGAACTGATCTCAGGCCATGGAAGAGCTCAAAAAGGATTTGGAAAAGTAAGTTAGAGAAGTAGAGGAAAAATCGGGAAGTGAAATGAGAATGATGTGAGAAAACCATGAAAAACAAGTCAATGACTTGTTAAAGGAGACCCAAAAGAAAACCTGAAAAAAATACTGAAGAAAACAACACCTTAAAAAATAGACTAATTCAAATGGCAAAAGAACTTCAAAAAGCCAGTGAGGAGAAGAATGCCTTGAAAGGCAGAATTGGCCAAATGGAAAAGGAGGTGCAAAAGACCACTGAAGAAAATACTACCTTAAAAATGAGATTGGAGCAAGCGGAAGCTAGTGACTTTATGAGAAATCGAATAAAGTAGTTAATAAACCAGAAGTTTCTATTTGTGTGACCTTACAGAGGTCACTACAACTCTTTGGGTCTCCATTTTCTCATCTGAAAATGAAGAGGTTGGATTATAAGGCCTCTAAGCTATCTTCTGGATCTTGCCTTTCTTGCCTACCAAGAAGGGTTTAAACTTCTTTGTCTGACATTAAAAGCCTTCCATTATCAGGAGCATTGGAACATGTGTGTTTGGTGAGTTATAGATGAAGAGAAAGAAAGATGGGGAGGGAGGAGATTTATTTTTTGGTTCTTAAGTGTAACCTCTATTATTTCATATTGTATCAATTGGAGATGGGCCTCAAAGGTCACTCCTTGTGCTGGGATATTTATACTGAGCTAGCTACAAAATTTACCATGGACTCTGGCTCCCAAATTCCTACCTGTTTGTCCTCCTGACCTTTCAAAACTCACAAGGTCAGAAACTCCAGATTCATCTCCTTCACTTAGAATGTAAAAGAATGTATCACAGAGGCAGAAGGATCAGGACCCATTTCCATGGGACTACATATTGGCCTTACTGGGGAGAAGGCTCAAGTCTTCTCCCTTTACAGCATAGTCTGTAATTGGATGGCATCAGCCAAGCAGTCAAATTCAGAATGAGCAACCAAACGGCAAACTGACAGAGAATGTGAATGATTCTGCAGCCAATCAAAAAGCCTTGTGGTTCAATTCACCAGGTGACTGGAGCCAGTTACAGACTGTTAATTCATGCCCCCATGTCTCTCCTAGGCACTTTCATTACACCAGAGAACTCTCCTGGAAGCCATCTCCCCGAGTGGGGTGCTTGCTTCAGCCAATCACACTGATACACTCTACGTTTGTGCCAGTCCCTTTTGTATTACACAAAGCTTAGGCACAGTCTAAGACTGGATACATTTCTTTTATTAGTACTTTTAATTATGCTGATACATTATTTCCAAATTCATGTATTCTCTTTACCCTTATAAATAGAACTTAGAAAATCTGCTCTTATAGTCTGGAGGGTGGTGGCAGATAGAGGTAAGAAAGGAAAGAGAGATCAGATGCCATACTACTAATATCTAGTTACAGTGACAGCAGGTGAAAAAGGAGAAAAGGGGAATTAGAGACTGGGTTTGGCAGATTTGGGACCCCAGGTTGCCAATCAGGTTCAGGGCTACTTTGTGAAGTCTGGAGTACCCCCAAAGCACAATCAATGACTGATGTCTCTAAAACATGAACAATTCCCAGGTGCACAAATTGTTCCTTCTCAAGGATCATGGATTTCAGCTTTGTGGCTGACTTTACCTCATGTTTCATTGAATCACTGAATCTTAGATGTTCAAGGGAACTTGAGATCCCACAAAAATCGCTGATGCCCTCTACATCATCCCTGACAAATGGACCCTCAGCTTTCCCTTGAAGGTCTTCCATGAAAGGAAACTCAATACTCCTGGAGACAGCCCATTGAATTTCTGATAGTCCTGCCTGTTAAGACATAAATCTTTGTGTCTGTTTCTTCCAGATACGTTGGTTCTAGTTTTGCCTGGCAGTGGGGTAAGGAGTGTCTTGATCGAGACAAATCTAAGCCCTCTTGCTTAGGACAGATTTTCAAATAAGTGACTAGGATATTTATTTGACCATAGGAGCAACTAAGTGGTGTGGTGGATAGAGTGCCTGGACTCAGGAAGACCTGAATTTAAATGGCCTCAGACACTTAATAGCCATCTGCGTGATCCTGAGTAAATCACTTAATCTCTGTTTGCCTCACTTTCTCATCTATAAAATAAATAATAATAATAATAATACCTACTTTCCAGGGATGTTGTGAGGATAACACGAGATAATATTTGTAAAGTGCTTAGTAGGTACAAACTAGGTACTATATAAATGGTGGTGCTGTTACCATCATTATTATGTAGCTGTCATGTCCTTCATCCTCATCTCCAAAGTCTTCTTTGGGCTAAACATTCCCAGTTTCTCCAACCAATCCTCATGTGGCATAATCACAGTCCCTTCACCACCACAGATTTTCTCTGGAAACACTGCAGCTCAGGGGTTCTTAATCTTTTTTATGTCATCAATCAGGAAAGCCAAAGGTGAAGCCTGTGGACCCCTCATTAGAAATGATGTTTTTAAATGCATAAAATAAAACACATGGTTTTGCAGAAGATTATACTCGATTATATCGAGCATATTGAAATATGTAACATCAAATTATATGGAAATAAAGATGTAATTTTCCCCATCCAAGTTCATAAACTCCCTAAAATCCATCCATAGACCACCACTTGGGGTGTTCATGGACCTCCAGGTTAAGAACCCCTTCTCTCGAATGTCCAAGTGCTTCCTAAAGTGAGATTCCTATACTTGTATAAAACACTCTGAATATATTCTGTCTAAGGTAGAGTAAAGGGGAATGATTAATTTCCTTGCTCTGGACATTCCTACTTCTGATATAGCCTAAAGTGTCATTAGTTACATAATATGAAAAGATACAGCTTAAGACCAATAGAAGACAATAAAGTACTAGGGAATGAAAGATCCAAAGGAAAACTCTGCTGGTCAATTTCATTCAGGAGGTTTAAGAAAAAAAAAGAATTGGGAGTAAGAGAAATGGAAAAAAGATTATTTCATTTTCAAAGAACAGGCCTTTCATTGATAAGTGTGTGGTGACCTGCCAGATTAAGCCTTGACAACAACCTAGTCATTTCATACCAATGCTCAGAAATCTTCAATGGTGCCCTGTTGCTTACCAAATGAGGTCTAAACTTTTTGTCAGATATTCAAGACCCTCCATGATCAGAAGTCATTGAAACGTGTTTGATGAGCAAAGTTATTTAGTCTAATTCTTGCCTTACAGCTGAAGATCTAAGGCCCCAAGACATTAAATGGCTTGCTCAAGGTCGCATAACTGGTAAATAGAAGAACTTGGATTTGAACCCTGGTTCTCTGATCCCATGTAACAGTGTTCCTTTCTCTATATCATGTGGTTTCAACTCTTGTTTAAGTTCTTTCCATTCTATCAGAGAATAAATTCTCAGAAACTGAAAAACAATTTTTAAGTCAGTCCAATCATCCAACCATCCACCCATTCATTCACCCATCCATCCAGCCATCTACTCATTCATTCATGCACCCATCCATCTGTTCATTCATCTTCCTCTTCAGGCATCATTCTTGGAATCTGGTGGCTTGTTAAAATCTCCCAGAAAGGAAATGCTATAATTTTGTTAAGTTTAGTGAAATTCCTTTTGGATGTAATTTTGTCTTAGCAAAGATGCTAGTTCATTTCTGATAGTCCTACTTGGTATAAAATACTGCAAATGTGATGAATAAAGATTTCGCCTCTGTCCATCAATTCCTCAATTTTTTTGGACAGCATTTTATGCCTAAAATTTTAATAATGAAGTGGAAGGGACAAAAACTGGCACATTTTGTCTCCCATCACTATTCAAATAGAATATAATGTTTTCAATAAAATTCTTAGAGGTAAGTTGCCAATTTGTGACTCTGTTAAGTAATAATAAAGTCAATGTAATATAAAATCCTCTCCAATTTTGGCAGATTTGCAGGGTAAAGGAGCAAGCAACAGAGACAATGAGAAATAAGACTGCATTTTCACCTTATGAAGGGTGAACCCCTTTCAGATTAGAGTGAATCATTTTGTACCTTGTGAAGGATGTAAAAGGTTGAGTAGGAGGATCATTTGCAACTCATAAAGGATGTGAGGTTTTGAGTAGCTCATTTGCTTATGAAAAATACAGGAAACTCACTGAGCTGTCCACAGAGACAAGGAACTAGACTGGGTATGGGTATGTCATTCCCTCTCCCTTTCCCTCAGCCACGCATTTGCTTAGACCAACAAGAGAATCTTAGAGTTTAAACAACTGGGGAATTCTTTCCCTGGAGCTGTTTAGTAATTATTGGTCAAATGGCCATTAAGGATTTAAAAAGCAATCTATAAAATCCTCCATTTAAGGAGAAGGGAGAGGGCAGAAATCTCCCCACTTTCCACCTAGCTGCACTCAATTTAGACTTCTTTGACTCCTCCATCATGCCCCTACTCTGTGAGTGAGATAGTGAGAGACTAAAGTGTGAAGACTTCACAGGGAAGAATATATATATACCCATATCTATATCTAAAATCTTTGAGAATCAATATTCAGAGAAAAAGGGAAAGTGGATAAGTTTGAGTCTATGAGAACTTGATTACTCAGCCTTTAGGAATGCCTTTCTTCCATGAAGTCTCTGTTCTTTCTTCTGGTTCTGGTTTAAAGATTTACCCAGTGAGAATAAGGTCACTGTGGCCTGCTTTTCTTTTACTGTAAGAAAAAAGGAGAGGGTCTCCCCCTCCCCTTACCTTATTCTTTTTCTTTATATTTATTGATGCCACCTTAGCAATAATCATTAGCCAGGGAAGGTGGGGGTTAGATTGTCTGGGCTTGGTTTCCCGGTTCCTTGTCTAGCTTTTTGCGTTCAGATTGTAAACCCGCCTCCCAGTCAATGGAGAGGAGGGACAGAGGAGGGCGGGATTTTCTTGTGTTAGGGGTATATTTATTGGTGCTTTGTTCCTTGTGTTTTGCCTTCTTTTGCTAGCCCCATTCTGGCAGAGGACGCCCTTTTCTCGCAAGAATTGAACAAAATTTTGTTTCTGTTCCCACCTTGAGATGGCTCTTTATTAAAATTTAATTTCTTTTTATAATTGGTGAGGGTCTACACCCCACACATCTGGGTGCCTCTCCCTCCTCCCAACTTTTTAGCTTTCTTTTGTGTGTCGTCTTTTCCCATTAGAGTGTAAATTCCTTAAGGGCAGGAACTTTCTTTTCCATATTTGTATCCCCAGCATTTAGCATGATGCCTGGAACATAGTAGGTGCTTAATTAATATTTATTGACTATTGACATTCCAGGCATAAGGAACAGGCAAAAGCACAAGAGTGTGTGTGTGTGTGTGTGTGTGTGTGTGTGTGTGTGTGCATAGAAAGTTGTCTGGTTTGCCTAGAAGGTTGAATGTATGGAGTGGGATGAGAGACAGGAAAAGTATGCCGGTGCCCTATTATGAATGACCCTGGAAATCCATCCAAGAAGTTAGCAACAAGAAACCAGCAAGAATTTTTAAGCTGAGATAGATGACTAGATCAATGCCTAAGAATTAGTAGTTTGGTAGGAATGGAGGGGGAAGAATAGAAGTGGGAAGACGTATTTGTTTCAGTCAAGTGAGGGTGGTGGTGGTGACTCTAAAACAGAACAGTAAACTTTGCTTGAGTTTTTAAAGGCATGTTTAATAGCACTTGATCCCATCCAACCCTGGGATACCACGATTCTCCAAAGCTCAGTAGATTGCCTTTGGAAGAAGGAAAGTGTATGTGAACATTTCTGAGAGCCCCATGCAGTACTAGATTACTTCCAGAGGATGGGGTGTCTCACAAACCAAGCTCTTGATGAGAACAAGCAATGTCCATCCTCCACTATCCGACCAGACAAGGTCATAGTCTGGAGGAGTTCATGGGAATTGGCAAGGTTGGACTATTCATCACAGACTCTGAAAACATCAGGAGGATATGCCCTGACTCCTGGGCTCCCAGACCTTAGCAATGTCCAGTAAACGCAAGCGAGGCCTAGAGCCAAGGAAGGAGGACAACTCCCTGGAGCCAGAGACAGAGGATGACTGCCAGGAGCAGCCCCAGGAAGATGATTCTAGTACTGGCATCAGTGAGCCTTGGTGTATTCATCTCTTCCTCAGAATCATTAGGGCCCAGAGTTCAAGAGACCCATGTTAGCATCATTCAGTATCCACCTCCATCACCATCTTGCATCATATTCAGAGGGACAATTTTCTTTAACAAAACCAAGTAGGTCTTTCCCGTTTGCTGCCCTCTACACACAGTAAACTCCTTTTTCTTCTATTCTCTCTATATCTATTTTAAGAAATCAATCAATTAATCAATAAACATTTATTAAGTGCCTTTCCATTCACTAACAAATATTTGTTGTTGCTTCTGCGCCCATCATTTGCAGGTCACATGCTAAGCACTGTCTGGGATATGGAGTTGTAAAAGACAAGGACTTTTACTAGGTGGGGCTTATAGTCTGGTGGGACCAACAAAGTAGATGCATGAATAAAAATAATTTGAGTAGAATGTGTAGAAGAGCAAGTGAGAGGCACACTGTTCTATGGGAGTTCAGTGGAAGGAGAGGTTCCTTCTACCTGGGACACTGAGACATTTATGTGGTGTGATAGAAAGAGAGGCCATTAAAAAACCTAGGTTCAAGTCCTGGCTGTGCCCTTAATTAACTGTGTGACCTTGGGCAAGTCACTTAATCTCTCAGTGCTCTAGAGTTGTCTCTAAGACTCTAAATACAGATATGGTTTGTTTTTTGTTGCTGTTCAGCCAGCTCGGTCATGTCCAACTCTTTATGACCCATTTAGGGTTTTTTTTTGGCAGTGATACTGGAGTGGTTTGCCATTTCCTTCTCCAGCTCATTCAGAGGAGGAAACTGAGGCAAACAGAGTTAAGTGACTTGCTCAGGGTCACACTGAGGCCAGATTTGAACTCAGATCTCCCTGATTCTAGACCCAGCACTCTATCTGCCACTTAGGTGCTCTGAGAATTCCCTCTACTACATACCTAAATAAATGGCCATCCAGCTTTCCCTTTAAGACCTCAAGTGAGGTCTCCCTAGGCCAACCATTCAAATTTTGGAAAACTCTAGTTGTCAGGTAGTTTTTCCTTATATCTAGCTTTAATTTGCCCCTTTGTGACTCTCCCAGTTGCTTCTGGTTCTATGTTCTGGCCCAAGCATAACAAATCTGAACCCTCTTCAAAGTCACAACTGGTCAAATGCTTGAAATCAACTGTAATGTTCCCCCTTCATTCTCTCTTCTCTGGGATATACATCCCCAATTATTTTAAAAATCATCACATGTCATGGACAAGAATATTAATCTCCAAAGTAGGGCCTCAGCTGGGCTCCAAGGTTGATCAACCAAAGAGAGAATGGGAAGATGGGTCATATCCCACCCTGCCTGTAATAGCCAATCATGGACTTGTCTCTAACAACCATACCACCTCCTCAGCTATAATGGATTCAACAGTCCCCTACTTTGTCCTTACCCACAGCTGCCTCCCCACTTGCACCAGATAGTGGCCACAAAACTAACCCTTACCCAACCATCCTTGGGTAGCTTTGCAGACAAAATTCCTCACTTTCCTGTTCCTTCCCTTTGTGCCCCAGATCATCTCCTGGCTGCCACAGGCAACCCTCAGCTTCTCTGCTCCAGGGTAAATGAGCAAATGGCCAATAAACAAGATTCTCCCCAAAACACACACACACACTTTTTGGATGTGTGTGTGGGGGGGGGCGGTATGTGTGTGTAAGAGAGAGAGAATAAATAGCACAGATGATGCAGGAATGAATGGATTATGATCTGCATTGTAGATTTCATTGTGCTATTTTCTCCCCCAAACCAACCTCTTTTCCAAACTCCCCTATTTCCATAGAAAAGACCACCATCCTTTCAGTCTTCCAGGTTTTCAAACTCCTCATTATCCTTGACTCAATCGAAACTTCTTTTCAACCAGACTAATTAGATTCTTCAAAGAGACTAATGGTCTCTTAATTGCAAATCTAGTGGCTCTTACTCAATCCTCACCCTTGACTTCTTTACAGCCTTTGACACTGTTGACTATCCTCTCATCCTGCATACTTACTCCATCTTCATTGGGAGATTGAAGAAAATATATATGTCACTTACAAAATTCTCATATCTCCATATTTAAAAACTTGGAAGCAATTTTATAACCTGCTTAATCTTCCAAACAAAGATGACATTTATCAAAGATATCAAAATGCAACACTTCCATATTTGTTTTCAAAAACAACTGGTTGACGTCAAGAAAGATGGAAATTTGCTAGCTGAATTTCAAAAAATCTTTGCATAATTAAAGGATAAGATTGAAAAATGAATATCAATATAAGCAATAATTCAGTTCTTCAGTTTGAATCTGTGTATCTTTATAAGTGTTTTTAGCAAGAACCAAAATAAGTTGAATGTAGACTTCGAATCATTTTTATCACAAATTGCTAAACCAAGATTTAAAAAAGAAATGAAATATTTAATCACATTGCTTTTACTAAAAATACTGTTACTAATAATGGTACTTTAGTGAGAACAAATGTTTTTGTATCATTAATAAAGTATTATTTTCAAAATATTATACTATATATTAAATACATACTATATACTATTCTTTTAATGTCTGTCATATGTCTTATAATGAACACAATTGCTAGTACGATAGTTGTACATGTATGCAATTTATAAATAAGTAAACATATATGCTGAGTGGTATGCTCAACGATACTTTACTTATTGAAAATCATGACTAAAACAGTTTGGAAAGCACTGAACTGGAGACCCTCCAACATCTTGGTTGCCCTTTTCTGGATGTACTCCAGCTTATTAATTTAATTTGCTTTTTAAAAATGTGATGCCCAACCCTGAACACAATACTCAAGATATGTCCTGGCTGAAGCAGGGTAAAGCAGGACTATCACCTCCCTGGTCCTGGATGCCATGGCTCTTTTCATTCAATCTTAAATTGCCCTTCTTGGGTTCCTTGCCACATTGTTGACTCACAGTGGATTTTCAGTGCACTGAATTGCCTAAATCTCTTTTAAGTGAACTGCTACCTAGCTATCCTTCCCCCACTATGTATTTCTGAATTACATTTTTTACTACCCCTCATTTTTTTACATTTTTCCCTATTCAATTTTATCTTATTAAAATAAGCCCATTGTTCTTTCCTGTCAAAACTTTTTTTCCCCTTTACTCCTTCCAAAGACTCTATGAGTAGTGATTAGAAATATTTTCCACCAAGTTTTCTCTGTCTAGAGAAGTGTAGATAGCCTTCAGCGATATGGCCAGGCATTCTATGGAATCATGATGTAGTGGAAATGGGCTTTGTAGATTATCTACTTCAATAACTCACTTTATAGAAGGAATTTTGTTTGATAATAACATTTACATGGGAGATACTTTGTTGAAGGAGAGCCTTTAGAGCTACATGTCCTATCAAATAAAATGCTTTTTAAAAATAATAAACACAGGTGCATCTAATTGCCTCTCAGTCAATTGTTGGGCTACTATAGAAAATAGTTCACGAAGCTGTTCTGTTCCTTTCTCATATTTTTTATCAAAGATATTCTATATGTTTGTACATAGTGTTCATAAAGATGTCATAGAGAAGCTAAACATATAAGTTGTTAGAGATTTAGGCCTCTTATTAGCCATTTTTTCCAGTAGTAATATCATCCATGAGTTTTTCCATTCAGTATTTTTCTTTATTTCAAGTATTGTGAGAATCAACCCTTCAATATTTTCCAAATTACATTGATTCTAGCATGGTTCCATTCATGTATACTTGTTCTGGTTCAGCTAGTCTTCTCATGTTTTCCCTTTTTTAGTGCTATTTCAACTTTCTTATTTAGCTTATCAAGGACCAAGGTACTACACGTGTTAGTCTAAAAATGTGGTAGTTCCATTCTTGTTGTTGATGAAAGTATCTTGATATCAAAATCCTGACAGATCTGTTCCAGATTTCATCCATTTTCTGTCTTTCCCTTTTCATCTTCAAAAGATCTTTTGTTTAAGTGGCATAATTGAATCTTGCTCCAAGCTTTCTTTAAATTCATTTTGTCCTGCACTTCTACTTGTTATAAGGAGATATTCTTCATAACTGTCCACTGTCCTCTGTAATTATAAACCAGTGCTTCCCTATCTTGTCTTTCACTTGGTGGAAACATTGCTGGTTAAAGTATCTTAGCCAATTAGCTAATTGTGGTGACTGTTTTACTGTAGTTAAGCTTCTGTAGGAAATTGTGTTTGTCCTTTGTTTTCAAAGAGGACCATAACATCAGGGAAATGATGACATGATTTGCAGTTGACTTTGATTTGAGTGAGGGAGGGCTGTGTAGGAAATAGTGATAGTCCATGTCAATGTCTTTTCCTTTATTGATTTCCCATATTGGTAACATTGATATCTTGTTTAAATAGGTCAGATTTGAGCTGTTGCAGATATACATCATATTGGGGCAACTAGGTGGTGTGTTGAGTAGAGCACCAGCCCTGGAGTGAGGAGGACTTGAGTTGAAATCTGGCCTCAGACATTTGACACTCTAACTGTGTGACCTTGGGCAAGTCACTTAACTCCAATTGCCCTGCCTTCCCCCATGCAAAAAAAAAAGTTTAAAAAAATTGTTTACAAAAAAAGATATACATCATATCCAGGATCTTTCCTGTTTTGGTATTGATTTTTATATTTCCTGCAATAATTTGATGGTCTGACTCTATCTATATAGGTACTCATTTGAAATGACTCTTACTTCAGTAACCAATCATTTCTTGTCTATTAAGAACTAGGTGTGGGGCAGCTAGGAGGCTCAGTGAGTAGAGCCCTGGCCCCGGAGTCAGGAGGACCTGAGTTCAAATCTGGCCTCAGACACTTGACACATGGACTAGCTGTGTGACCTTGGGCAAGTCACTTAACCCTAATTGAACTGCCAAAAAGCAAAAAAAAAGAACTATGTGGATAGATAACTAGTTTTATATTCAAAAAGACCCAGAATCAAGGCCTCCTTCTGACACATTAGAGCTCTATGGCACTGAGCAAGCTCCCCAAACTCTCAGTGTTAGAGGAAACTCTCTAAAGCAATTAATTCAAATCTTCAAATTATAAAGGGTCAGTTTATATAGGTAGAAGGAGTTTCTTCTTTGGGAGTTCCTTATATCAATAAAATTATAGGTCTAGTCCCCCTCCTCCAAAATTAGATGATTTTATTTTTTAAATTGGTGATTGCTAAGTCTCTTGTCTTTCAATTCTCTTTTTTAGAGAAAGTATAATTTTGAGGCAGAAGTCTTCTAGTCTATAAACCTTTTGGATCCTTTTGTTTCTTAATCTGAAACCATATTTTAAAATATATTTTTCTTCTCTTGTGCTTGCCTTCACCAACTTTTGGCCTTTAGATAGATGCAAAGCAGATAGAGCACTAGACTGGGCAACAGGAAGATCCAAGTCCAAATAGTACCTCAGACACTTACTAAGCAAGTCATTTAACCTCTCCTGGTTTCCTCATTTGTATAATGGGGATAATGACAACAGTACCTACCTCCCAGAGCTCTCCCAAGGATCCAAAGAGTTGACATATGTAAAGTGCTTTGCAAATCTTAAAGCACTATGTAAATAATAGCCATTATTGTTGAGTTGTTTTGAACTTTTCAAGTTCTTCATAGAGTTTCTCTCTTCATCCTCTGCCCCTGAGGTTGGTAAATAAATTGTAATTATCTTCTTGGTGGTTTTTTTTGTGCATTGAAAGCACTGTAAATGAGATGAATGTCCCAGAAAATGATATTCCTGGATGCCTTGGGACATACCATGTGAATCCAATTCTGACAGCTTCTTTTCTTAGAGTAGAACCTTCCTCTGTCCTTCCATTTTATATTTTCTGGCTTCATGTTCAGTAGAATATCCATATTCACGTGCTTCCTCTCAAAGTACATCAAGTTACTGTTCCTTGGACATAGATCTCACATTTATATTCTCAGAAGGGCAATTAATGTTTATAGACCGTCTAAAAACCATGTGCAATTCTTAAGCTTCCTTTCCCATCATTTCACTATCATCAATGCTGTAGCAGAAAGAGGCCACACAGAAATGAAAGTAATTTTGTATTTTAATCTATTTTAGATTAGTCAGGGCCAAAGAATTTATGACCTAGTAACCAGTCTTCAGGTAATGTAAATGAACCTCTCTGGACTTAGCCAGGCTGATTCCCAGGTGGCAGGTACATCATGGTTTGGGGAACTTAGCAAACACCTTTCCACCTTGGTAGAACATTCCAGAGCCTGTGCACCACCATCGTGGCCTTCAAGAAGTCAGAGTCACTTCCATGAAGGAATCAGAGTAGCATTTCTGGGAAGGTTTTCCAAAGCAACCAGAATTTAAAACGGGCAAACTTCCAATCACTATCTTCCTCATTCAGAACCCTTTTTTTGTTCTCTGTTAAGGGCTTTCCTGCTTAGCTGTTATATGACTGACATGATAATAGGTATCATCGGCACTCCATTAAGTGGGTTTTTTTTTAGCAAGAATCAAAATAAGTTGAATGTAGAATCAGAGCTTTGAATCGTTTTTCTCCCAAAATGCAAAACCAAGATTAGAAAAGAAATGAAACGTATTTAATCATATTGTTTTTATGAGACTATTTAGCCATTTTTGGCAATATTATAGCTAACACTGAATACCAAGCTACTTTCAAGTTAATTGAAATCGGGGAATAGAATTAGAGGTAAGGGGAGTTCCAGGATATAGACTAACTCAATCCTCCTTCACTTGGTTCCAGTCAGTACGGTAGGTCTTACCTAGGAAGGAGTGATCTTGATTAGAGCATAGATTGAGGAGACAGCTTTCTGTTTGGTACCCAATGATTTGTGTGGATTGGATTAAGTAGGCAGCTTTCTATTTATTAGTCAAAACCGACTCTTTCCTTCACAAAGAGACACCACCCCTATTGACTTTTGGAGTTGGAAAAGTCTTAGAAAATTCTTGAAATAAGAACTGAGGAAAGGGTTTGGATCCTAGAAAGAGGGGATATGACTAGAAGTGTATTACCTGACTTGGCCTACAGTAGTAGAAAGGGTTTGAAGTTAAGGTCTTAGTTCTTTTGACCTTAATCTTTTTTTCCCACTTTTGTTGTTGTCCAGTCATTTTCGGTTGTGTCCTACTCTTCATGACCACATTTGGGATTTTCTTGGTAGAGATACTGGAGTGACTTGCCATTTCCTTCTCCAGCTCATTTTACAGATGAGGAAACTGAAGCAAACAGGGTTAACCGACTTGCCCAGGGTCACACAACTACTGTGTCTGACCAGATTTGAACTCAAGAAGATGAATCTTTCTGACTCTAGGCCTGGTGCCACTTAGCTGCCCCCTTTTCCCACTAGTTCACCTCTTCTCACACTCTCTTCTCTACTTGGTGACCAAGAAAGCAGAAATTTTTGATTCTCCTCTCACTTTCCTTTCTGGCAGGATAGAAGGAATAGGGATTTCTTTCTGTCCTGTTTCTCCTTTTTTTCTTTGTAGACCAAGAAAGACTTCTTAGTCCTTCTCTTCTTTTCAGGAGGCCACATGGCAGGTCCTACTGGGACAAGGATCAGTGAATCATCAGATCATAAATTTGGCAAGGGAAGAGACTTCAAAGGCTATCTAGTCTGACTGATTCATCTTTATAGATGAGGAAACTGAGGTCTCAGGTCACAATTGGCAGAGCCAGGAGTCAAACCCAGGTGTTCTGACTATAGATTTTTTTTTATCTTTTTCACTATACCACAACACTTCCATCCTCTTTTTAGGAAAAAATTTGTGTGTCTTTTATTTTTAGAATTACTGTTAAGAATTCTATTTTCATTATAGATGGGTCATTTAAAAATTGATTTGCATATTGTACTACTTGAGAAATTTCTGATGATAATCCACGTGCCTCAACTTTTACTGGATTTGTATGTTCACATGTTGAGTTACGAATTTCTCCTATGTCCATGTGCCTGGAAATTGTCACTAAATACCATTTTTATCTTAAGCAAAATTGTATCTTTAAAACGAATACAAGGTGGTTTGGGGAGGGAAGGAAGTAGCTGAGGAATAGCTAAAAGTATAGAATAGAAATGTTATTTCTCTAGTTCAAAGGCATCAGTAAGTAGGTAAAGAGGCCAGTAATTAAGCAAAATAGACACCAGAGCAGGAGAATACATAGGGATCCTCAGACCTGATTACTGGAGTGGTAGCACTAGAGATTTCTTCAGTGAAAAGTTCTTTAGTATGCTTTCTGAACACCTTCAACTTCAGGGCAAGAACTGTCCTTGCCTGAGAAAGATGAATTTGCCAACATCTCATTCCCTAGTGCTTTGAAGCATCCAGCTGGATTCTCTTCCCTTGGTCTCACTATGCTTTTGCCTCAGTCTTATTTTATAATTTGCCAATCATTCCCACCCTAGTCTGATTGGAGATGATTCACTGCCAAAGGAAAAGTTCTCCTTTCTTTCAATATGGCTTATAGGACATCTAAATTGCTACCTACTCTAAGTTCCTAATAATCTTCAAATCTCCCACACCCCATGGCAACAGGTCAGCAAGTCTCAACCCCTGGATGGCATTCACTGTGGGTACTGCTCAATTGGTTCTAACACTAGAGTATGGCACATGTGATACAGTACAAAAGGGTCAGGTCTTGGGGTCAGGAGCCCTAGGTACCAGTCATGACTGTATCATAAACTTGAATAAATCACTTCCCTTCTTTTGGCACCAGTTTCTTCATTTGTAAAATAAATAAATTGATTAATAAATAAATAAATAAATAGACTTAAATTAAATGGCTGCCTGTCTCCACTGTTCCTTTCAGCTCTAAAATTGTATTATTTTTGGTGGATGGGCCTTGTCTCTACCAACTGCAACTAAATTGTAAGTTCTTTGAGGGAAGGGACAGTGCCATCTACTTCCTTTTATCCACCCCCACAATATTCTCCAGAATGGTTGGATCAGTTCATAACTCCCCCAACAGTATATCAGTGTCTCAATTTTTCCACATCCCCTTCAACATGTCATTTTCTACTTCTGTCATATTAGCCTATCAGATAAGTATGAGGTTGGACCTCAGAGTCATTTTAATTTGCATTTCTCTAATCAACAATGATTTAGAGCATTTTTCATGTGACCATAGCTTTGATTTCTTCCTTTGAAAGCTGCCTGTTCATATCCATTGACAATTTATCAATTGGAGAATGACTTGCATTCTTATAAATTTGACTCAGTTCTCTATATGTTTGAGAAATGAGTCTTTTATTAGAGAAAATTTGCTATAAAATTCCCATCCCTCACAGTTTTCTACTTTCCTTCTAATCTTGGTTTCATTGCTTTTGTTTGTGCAAAAATGTCTGAATTTAATGTAATCGAGTAACCATTTTACTTCCAGTGATCCTACCTATCTCTTGTTTTGTCAGAAATTCTTCTCTTATCCACAGATTTGACAGGTAAAATTTTCCATGCACCTAATTTACTTATAATATCACTCTTTATGTCTAAATCATGTACCCCATTTTGATCTTATTTTGGCGTATGGTCTTAAATGTTGGTCTATACCTAGTTGCTGCCAAACTGCTTTCTAGTTTTCCCAGCAATTTTTGTCAAATAGTGAGTCCTTGTTCCCAAAGCTTGGATGAATGTTTTTTAAGAGAGAAAAAAATCCTTGATCAAGCAACCATTACCCCCAAGATTTGGGTATCTACCATAGCCATTCTTCCCCTACCTTGAGTGTTCTCTCCTCCAGGTTAAACATTCCCAGTTCCTTCAATCCATTTTCGTATGGTATAAACTTGAGGGCCTAACTAAACCCAGTTACCCTCCCCTGGAAGTCCTCCAGCTTATTAATGCCAGCCTCCACAATGTAATACTCTAGATATGAGTTGACTGAAGCAGAGTACCACTTGCTTCTGTAAATGCAATTCATTAAATTGAGGTAGAAACAACTGACAACAATTTGAAGGGTGACACTTATTAGGATATTCACATTTAAATAAAGGTCATCATCTTTAGGCAAAGAAATTTCTACTGGTAGAATTTCAGGCACCAACTACTGTATGATCTATTTTGTGCTTTGCTGGCTCAATTTTACCATTTTGAAGATTTCATCTCATGGTCTGAAGAAGCAAAGGGGCTTCTGGGATGGAGGACAGAAGAGATGACCCCTACTATGTGACAGTGTAAGATTAACCCCAAAAGAGAGCATGAAAAAGTGGTTTAGAGGGATACTTATTAACCAATAGGGTTCAGAGCTTGGCATTACACATAGTGAAGTAACAGTCCACCCATTGGACCTCACACAACTGGCTGTTCAGTACTTACATAATGTGAGCATTTGTCAGCAGAATCTGTCCTCTGTCACCCACATGGCTGCCATCCCAGCTGTCATCACATATCTCCTGCAGGGTCTTCCAACACCAAAATTTCTAGTTTCTAAACACACACTGTGTGACTAGACCTGAATCTACCCTAGTCATAAAGTGGGTCCTGGAGTTGTGACAACTGAGTAAGATCATGTCAGGCCCAAAGTGGGTTTAGCTGTGGAAAAGAAACCACCAAGATATGAACCTATAAACACCATGACCAGCCTTGAGAGATCATCATCCTCAAGGACTCAAAATCAGGGAGTACAAAGGACTGCTCAGCACACAGCCAGGATCAAATGGGAAGAAGAACCAGTCTTGAGCAGAGGGACCAAGGAAATGGTAGTGCTAGAGACAGAAAGAATGAAATCACAAAGAGGAGCGGAGTTCGGAGAAAATAAATGAGACTGGTTTTGGACATGTTAAGACTGACATCTGGGGAAGATGTGCTGAGGCAGTTGGAGATGGGGATCTGGAGTTCTAAAGAAAGGTTAAGTATCACTGAGGATATACACTGGGGATCATAGAGGTCACCCCACTGAAGCTGTGGGATTGCTAAGGGAGATGGAAAAAAAAAGCTAAGGACAGACCCTTGAGGAGCACCTAAATTAAAAGAATGGAAGAATAGTCAGTGAAAGAAACAGAAAAATTTGAGAAGTGGGAGGAGAATAAGGAGCTTTGGAAGCCTAAGGAGAAGAAAATATCTAGTGACAGTGGCAAGAGCTACTGATGTATCAGAGGGATAGGGACTAGAACAAAAAAGTTCATTGGATTTGTAATCTTGGAGAAATAATTTCAATGAAGTAGTGGGCAATTGACTAGCCCCAAACCTGCTCACATCTTTCATACTCCCACACAGAAAGATAATCAATTAAGCATTTATTAAGCACTTACTGTATCTGAAGCATTATTCCAGGAACTGGAATTTAAAGCCAAAAGCAAATAGCCCCATCTTCAAGGAGTTTATATTCTATCAAGAGAGACAAACATGTACATATATAGGAATATGTCATGTATATCTACAATCTATACATACATACATACATACAGTACTATCTATGCATATACATACATGCATACCTATGTCATATAATTACATATATGTAATATAATATATAAATAGATTCAAATATACATAACATTCTGAATTGCTCCCCAGTTCCCACTCTTCAGGTTTGCAGGTTAGCTTCATAGAAAATGGTTGCTTACATGGGTTCTAAGGGTAATTCCTGCCTGACATATAATAGGTGCTTTAATAAATGTTCATTGGCTATTGACTGAGTCTCCACCAGTGTGTTTCCCATTAACAGTCAGCCAGTAGATTTAATTAGCTTTCAGAAAAGGTATTTATTAAAATTTATTTTATTTTTAATTTATGGAATAAAACAAGCATTTCCATAACATGATTGCACATGAAACTACAAATCTCCTATTCACAACTTGCTATGTAAAGGTGTAACCTGAATGGCCTTTGTTTTCTTTGAGTGACTCAACTTATCTCAGTGAGCTTTACTAGGTGCTAAGCCTCAGGCCCAAACCCCATTAGATGTTATGTAATCCATGTGGATGTGAACCTCCAGGGTCCTAAGGGGAGGGGCCAACTCAAGAACCAATCACCAGAGCCTGAGCTCTGGTGATTGAGATGATGTTTGATGT
Source organism: Trichosurus vulpecula (assembly GCF_011100635.1). Lineage (NCBI taxonomy): Eukaryota > Metazoa > Chordata > Mammalia > Diprotodontia > Phalangeridae > Trichosurus > Trichosurus vulpecula. The sequence goes on from NC_050579.1 coordinate 51,104,996, forward strand.
CTGAAGCCCTATAAGAAGGGAGGACAGAGCCATTTGTGCGGGTCTCTGGAGATGGTGTTGATGAGGAGACTCTGGGCAGCTGTAGCTAAGGAGCCCTCCAGCTTGTAAACCCGGATGTTGAGATTTTGTTGAACTCTGGTAACTATGGTTTGGGATTGAATCAGACAAAGTCTGTTGAGTTGAAATTTGTTTGCATTTTGTTTTGAAGTTCAGGGTGCTGGTTTTTTCCCCTGAGCTACTGAATGATATTTGAATTAAAAGTAAGCTTGTCACCCCTTCACCTTGCTTCCTTAATTAAGCAGATCGAAAGAACCTGTGCTGTTGGCAGCTTTCTAGGTGCTGGTCGTGGGTGAATCTTATACCCCCACAGAAGCTGCTAGCTGGGTTGTTAAAACAAAAGGTATTTGGGCAATTAGGAGATTGCTGGTAACTTTGGAGAGAGCAGTTTCAGTGGAATGATGAGGTTAGAAGCCAGCTTGTAGAAGGTTAAGAAGAGTGAGAAGAGAGGAAGAGGAAGTACCTATTGTAGACAGCTTTCTTAAGGAGTTTAGCCACAGAGGGCAGAAGAGATAGAAGATGATAATTATCAGGGATGAAAGGAATAAGGGAGGGTTTTTTGAGGATGGGGAGACATGGGTATATTTGCAGGTAGTAGAGAAGGTACCAGTAGATAGGGAGAGACTGAAGACGAGTGAAAGAGTAGGGTTGACAGAGGTGGCTTCTTGTTGGAGGAGAGAGGATGCAATGGTAGGACTTGTGTGGGCAGATAGGTTTGCCCTAGTAAAGAGTATATAAGGCAGAGTGAAGGAGAACTGTGAGAGTGAGAGGGAAGAAAATGGAGCCAATGAGCATAGACAGCAGCTACACTGTGTAGCACAGGCACACAATGGAATTCCCACCAAGTACCCATGTTCCCAAAGGGAAGAAGAAAATGAACTCCATTTCTCTTGCATCTACATCCAATACACTAGCCTAGAAGGAAATATACAGAACACAGGGGGAAAAGTGGACTGGCCACTAGACACCACAGGGCTGAACTCCATAGCAGAATGGACCCAACACATTCGCTAATGGTATCTTCTGTAGAGCACTGCTCTGCCAATAATTCCCCAGTAAAGCCGGGTCAGGTCAAGATAACCAGCACAGGGCAGACCTCCATGCTGGGGTTTATAACCATTCTGCTTCCAGATGGGAGGAAATCGGGACTCTGAGAGCTGACCACAGAGATCAGCTTCACTCTACATGTCTTTGCAGCTGCAGCCTTGGGCCTTCTGCAGCAGAGTCGAAAATCAGGCGAGGTGACTATTCCAGATCACTGTCATCAGTCTTTTATGATTTTTCTATAAATAGCTATTTTTTAAATTAAGATCATAATATACTTAACAAATCATCTCTAATTATTCAAATTGAACAAAAATAATTTGAAACAGTGATAAAGTGATTTCCTCGTAGATTAAACACAACTGTACATGATATCCCGGGAAAATGTCGACATTGATCCTGTTAAGCCTTCTGAGTGAGACTTCTTAACCTGGGGTCCGTGAACTTGTTTTTAAATATTTTGATTACTATAGTATGTTAACATAGTTCCTTTGCAATCTTGTGTGTTTTATTTATGCATCTGAGGAGTTCATGGGCTTTGCTAGGCTGGCAAAGGAGTCCAGGATGCAACAAAAGTTAAGAACCCTTGACTTACTGACCTCCCTGAGTGCCTTCAAGATTCACCTCCACCACCTTCTGTCAGTAGCCTTTTCTGGCCATCCCACCTGCTAGTGTCTTTCCTCTGGGATTGCCTTCCCTTTATTCTCAATATATTTTTCATGTATGTGATTTTCTGCATCTTGTATCCCCCATGTACCCTTTGAGGACAAAGGCTATATTTTTTGCCTCTCTTTTTTCTCATCTCTAAAGGGACAAAAGAGTCAATAAAATCAAAAGAGAAAAATTATAAAAAACTTGGTTTGCCTATATCAGCAGTTGAACTAATTAAAGGCATTTATGTGAACTTATCCATTCTCACATCACATTACACATTATTATTATAGTGATTAAATATGTGATGAATTAAAGATTAATTTTGCTTTAGTTTGGGTTGATTGCAACACTAAGCTCAGTCTTTGTAGCTTGTTGTCCAAATGACAGGTCACACCCTGGTGCAGTGGCAAGAGGGTTGGATTTAGAGTCACAGAACTGGGTTCAATCCTGGTTTGGATGCTTATTGCCCATGTGACCTTAGGCAAGTCTGTTAACCTCTCTGTTCCTCAGTTTCCTCATCTGCAAAATGAAAGGTTTGGATACCATGACCTCTAAGGTCTGTCTCCAAATATATCACCTAATGTCTCTTCTACTCACAACTTTAAGAAATCATAAAAAACAATGCATAGTATTTATTATACAGCCTTTCTTGAAACAGACATTTATTGCTATATATTTTAATCCTCTCTTACATTCTGCTATGTACTTGTCAATGTTTTTTTTTCTTTTGTACTTAAAATTTTAATATTTAAGTTTATATGTTTCTTTTTCTTTTCTTACGTGTATTTGAGTTTTAGCATTTAACTCGAAAAACAAAATACAAAAAGAAATCATTAAAAAAAATTGTTGCTAAGAGAAGCTAACAATTGATAATGCTCATTGTTGAAAGGACAATGGAAACACTCTCAGAAAGAATTATGCTTGGGCTTCAGGAGAATGAAAAGGAAATCAGGACTGAATCTCAGAGAGGTTAAGTGATTCACCTAAGGTCGTACAACTCCTAAGCATCTCAATCTCAACATGTCTAAAACAGAACTGGTTGCCTTTGCCCCAAAATCTACCTTCTTCCAAACTTCTATTCATGCACCATCATCTTCCCATCACCCAGGTTTGCAACTTTGATGTCATTCTTGATGCCTTACTCTCACTCACTCCATATACAGAATCAGTTGCTAAATCTTGTTAAACTCTATCTACAATATCTCTCCATTCTATTCTTCTTTATATTCAGGTCCTCATCAACCCTAGCCTAGGCTTTGGCAGTAACCTTCTAATGGGTCTCTCCGCCTAATCTCTCCCCACTTCAATCTATAAATGCACACAGCTGCCAAAATTGTTTTTCTAAAGGTGGATCTGATCATGTACCTCTTCTATTCAATAAACTCCGTTGCCTTTCTGTTGTGTCTTGAATCTTGAAATCAGACTCCTCTATCCTGCCCCAGAAAATTCCTCATCCAGGATGACCACTTCAGCCCAGGAATTTGCACTTTAGAGGTGTCCTCAGTCTCGTAGTCCACTGCCTCTGATTGGATGAATCCTCCCAGAACTTCAATTCCAAGAGGGTGCCCAAGCCAGCAATTTCTTCATTTCTCACCAGGCTGTGCTATAGACTTCTCCACCATGCCCCACACCCACCTCCCTCCTCTTCATCCCCTTTTCCATCATCCTTTTACATGTTGTCTTCCTCCATTAGAATCTAGGAGGCAGGAACTGTCTTTCTTTTTCCTTGTATTTCTGTTCCCAGACCTTAGTACAGTGCCTGGAACACTTAATTAGTGTGTGTTAAATGACTAGAGTGAATCAATAGAAACTCCTATATTTGGCACTTAAAACTATTCACAAACCTGTGCCCAACCTTCCTGTCAGCCTTATTATATTTATTTCCTTCATACTCTGAACAGTCCAGCCAAACTGGTCCTTTGTAATGTTCCTCACACATGGAAACTCCACCTCTGATCTCCACGGGCTTTGCACTGTGAGAGAACTTTGGCCTCTATAAAGCCAGGACTGGAGAAATTGGACAGAAATCCAGGCTAAGTAGTCCCAAGTGAATAAACAGCACTTTAAAGTTTGCAAGGCAGTTGTGTTTATGATCTCATCTGAGCCTAAAAGTAATCCTATGAACTGGGAAGCTAGCTTTAGGAAGTGTGCCCATTTTACATATGAGAAAATAAGGTTCAACACATTTAGATGATTTGCCAATGGTCATGGAGCTCATAAATATCATAGACAGATTGAAACCATAATCTTCCTCATCCTCTCCAGCTGTCCCCCATGCCTAGAACTCAGTCCTCCAATCCAATTACTAATCTCCCTGACTTCCTTTAAGTCCCATCTTTTACAGGAAGCCTTCCCTAACCCCTCTTATTTCTAGTGCCTTCCTTATTTTAACTATTTCCTATTTATCTGGTCCATAGCTTGCTTGTGTATATTGTGTGCATGTTGTTTCCCCCTTTGGATTGTAAGTACTTTGAGGTCAGGGACTGTCTTTTGCCTCTTTTGTATCCCCGTGCTTAGCATAATGCTTGGCACAGAGTAGGTGCTTAATAAATGTTTATTTTGTGAAGGAATGAATGAATGCTCACATCTAGTACTCTACTCTGCCTCCCATGCTAACTCTTTTGGTGAGGGAATCAATATGAATTTCCAGAGTTGGATTCTTGTGTTGGGAACCTTCCATCCCACCTCCCCAATGGAACATACTAAAAAATGCCCTTCCTGGTTCTGTAGACTATGACTGTTCTGGGAATTGCTTCTGACCACTTATGACTCATTTTTGTGAGGCTTGAAGTGTGAGATGTTGAAAGAGTTCCTTTATTGGGTGCAGAGCCAGAGTAGCTGATAGCTCAGTAGATGCACAGAAGGGAGAAGTCAGGACCCTCAACTACGTGTCTCTTCCTATCCACTTGCGAATTACGCAGGACTGTTTCAAGCTGGGTCCAGAGAGTTGGGTGGGAGGGCAGTGGTGGAGGGCAGTTCATTCCCCATCTCAGCCTCCATGTGGTTTTGAGCACATGCCTGAAGCACACATCTTACATGATTTGTAGCCAGATGGGGAGAACTGAGGGTGCTGGCTGCTCCCTTTGAAACCCCCTGCCCATCCCCCACCCCCCACCACCCCCCGCCCATCATCAGTTCCTCTAGTTTTCCATACTATAATGAGATTTTTTGCCATCTCACAGTGCAAGCTTTTAATTGCTAAGTCACACATAATCAGAAGCAGGTCCCTGCAGTCCTTGAGAACTAGGAAAAGCATATCTGAGCATGTTCTATGAGGATTGGGAGCAAGAAGGGGATCCCCACCCCCCACCCTATACTCTGAATCAATTTCCTCTGTACTTGGTCTCAACTTTTAAATGGCTCATACCTATATCATTCTGATTGGCAGAATTACAGAATCTTAGATTGGAAGGGACATTAAAGTTCATTTAGGTCCAACCTATACATAAACAGGAATCCCTTTTATATCAACCAATTGACAAGTATATATTGAGTGCCTACTATTTACGAGGCTAAATGTCATAAGTGCTGCAGACACAAACAGAAACAGTCCCAGCCCTAAAGGAGCTTACATCCTATTGAGGGAGACAGCAACATGTAAACATATGAATATATAACATATGAATACATGTAAAATACACATACATATATATGTATATTATAAGATAATTCAGGGGTAGGGACACTAGACACTCTCATGTTCCCCCATCCCCAAGTTTTCTATCCTCTAAGTTAAACATCATAGTTCCTTCAACTAATCAGTCAGAGCATTTATTAAACACCTACTATGTTCCAGGCACTATGCTAAGTGCTAGAGATATGAAGAAAGGTAAAAGACAGTCTCCGTTCCCAAGGAGCTTACATTCCATTGGGGAAGACAACATGTAGTTCTCACATGATATATTCTCACATGGTATACATAGTCCTCACATGATATCTTGAGAGAATTGGATTATATTTTCATAAATCCCTCAGTCTCTAACATTCTATGATTCTATGACTCTAACCTCTAGTCAGTAGATCTAGAACTTTTTTCTAGAAGAAATCATGCTTTTACCAGCTGAAGGATAATCCCCTAAACAGCAGCTTATCTATTTCCTTATTTCCAAGGCAATGGCTTCTTAGTACACATCTTACTTTTTCTTAGGAAGAAGGTTCCATTTTCTCTTCCCATTCCTATCATCTTTGATGACCATGTACCTTTTCAGCTGGATTCTTGAACTGCTTGAGGCAGTGAGACCTAGCCAAGTGAACAACTCCTTTCACTGCACTGTAACTAGATGTGCTACCAACTCCAGATGTTGCTGGCATTATTCAAAGAAATTTCATGAAAACCATTGAGCCAACCATCCAAACATCTCTACTCTCCCCCACCCATATTTTCAGTTTTTTTTTATTTTTCTGCACGCTGAGACAGAGTCTCAATGTTCTCTACATCTCCCTGTGCTAAAGAACATTTGGAGAAAGTAAACCAAGACGTATGTTCAGCCAGTAGTTAATTGTGATTTTACTGGAATTTTTCATAGGAGATTATCTCACTTTCCCACAGTATGTTTTCCTTCTGTTTTTATCGACATAGTGCAAAAGTGGTAGAAGGAAAGTTACATGAGACATAGGAACTTAGAGGGTAAGGCTGTTGCCTTCTGTACATTTTATTTCTATACCCCCACCCTGCCACCAATCTGCTGATATTACAATCCAACAAGTCCAATGCTCTCATTTATAAATGAGGATCCTGAGGCCTGCAAGATGAAACAATTTGTTTAAACTCACCCCACTGGTTAATGACAGACCCGAAACTAGAAATTAGGCTCCCTGACTTCCAATGGCATGTTTATCCTACTATACTCCTTGTGATCTTGGGCAAATAACTTCCCCTGCAGGGATGTGCTGGAGCTGGCTAGTAGGAACTAGTGAAACCCGGTTGTTAATTTTTTGGCATGAGCGTTTATATCTCAGAAATCAGCAAATGCTACAACCCAGGACTTGATTTATTCTTTTGTTGACTGTTTAAACTTAACAAAGTGAGGGAGAAATACTAATAATGTAATTAAACTTAAAGTATGTCCTGAAGACTTCCCCCACCCCATCTCCCAGAGAGCCAGTTACTAAACATTTACTAGCACACCCCTGCTACTTTATGTCTCAGTTTTCTGCAGAGAATATATGATCTCTAAGGTCCTTTCTGGTTCTGAAGGTCCAGGATTCTTGGATTTCATGTTGGGGATTTAGAACTCTGCTTTAACAAGGAAGTTAAAACTCATCTTGGAGCATAAATAGGCTTCTGTTTCCTAGGGATGAATCTCGAGTCTTTTTTTTTCCTAATTCAGTTCAACATACCTTTATTATCCATCTTCTGTAAGCAGGTCACAAAGTCAAAGATCTTGGCAGGAGATCTCTAGTAAAATGTGTCAAGAATCTATGGTCCAATGCCATTTAACAAAGAGATGAGTTGGCCAAGGTAACTTAGCTAGTTAAGTCACAAAGCTAAGTAGGATTCAAACCTAGGTCTTCAGACTCCAATTCAAGGGTCTTTTCACTACTGTACTGCCTCCCTTAACTGGATATCAGCATATAGGATAGAGAATTGAGCCTAATAGAATGAGAGCGGATGGAATGAGAGCCATAATAAGCAAACGTAATTTTAGGTTCCATTGTGAGGTAGCATCCAGAACAAGAGAGATGATAATGTTTATAATACCCTGGTCAGACCACAACTGAAAATAATGGACTGACTTCCAGGCACCACATTTTAGAAAGTGCAGTCAGTTCTGCTGTAAGACTTGTTTTGAAAGTGCAAATTTGTTCCAACACAAATGATGTATTAGGGAAAAATTTGAACATAATGCAAATTTTGCATTTATTTGTGAGCAATTTTATTCACGAGAAATAGCAAGAACAAAGAAAACTTTACCATTTCCCCAAAACTTGAAAGCTGCAGCCCTTCTGATGATCACTTCTACAAGTAAATTTCAGGACTTTTTTATTTGATTTTTTTCCAATTTCACTTAAAAACAATTTTTAACATTCATTTTTTAAAATTCTGAGTTCCAAATTCTGTCCCTCACTCTCCCCTCCTTCCTCCCTTCTTTAGAAGGCAAGCAAGTTGATGAAGGTTATATATATGTGCAATCATGCAAAAAAATATTCCCATATTAGCCATGTTGCAAAACAAAACACAGACCAAAAAACCCAAACATAAAAGAAAAATGAAGTTTGAAAAGAAGTATGATTCCATCTACATTCAGGCTCACTTCAGGTCTTTTTAAAGATAAAGCGCCAGATTTATTATATACCTTCAGGTGCAGAAGGAGCTAAGGGTGGAAGAGGGTTGGTCTACACCCATGTATTCCACCCCCACACATCCCCACACTCACCCCTATTGACCAACCTGTGGTCCCTGCATCCTGGGGATTTTGCCAGCCCAAGCCCCTGTGAGAATTGGGGTAAAAGTTAAGTAAGAGCCTAAGGCCACGGACTGCACCACTACTAATTTTAATGTTTATGAAGTTCTTTACTATTTAACATATATATGACCATGCTACCATTCTTATTAAATTTCTCTCTTTTTTACGTGTCATTGATGAAATTTTTGAGTTTCATGCCCCTAAACTCATTTTTCCCCATAAGCCCTGTGGTTTTTGTTGTGTGCTTTTTCATAGCACAATGATTTTTAAGAATTCATATGTTCTGTTATAGGTCTGACTATATGTCAGCAAAATGGGGTGTATTTGGAAGATGGCCCAGATGACCAGGGGAATGGAGAACATGCCATGCAAAAACTGGTTGAAGGAGCAAGAAGTATTTAGCCTGCAGAGGAAAAAAACATGTTAGGGGAGTTTGTGTGTGTGTGTGTGTGGTGTGTGTGTGTGAGGGGTGGGTTCATGATAATTGTCATCTTTGTGAGTTCAAATCCAGCTTTAGACACTAGTTGTGTGACCTTGGACAAGTCATTGAACCCTGTTTGCCTCAGTTTCCTCCATCTGTAAAATGAGCTGGAGAAGAAAATGACAAACCACTCCAAGTATCTTTGCCAGAAAACCGCAAATGGGGTCACAAAGAACAGGACATGACTAAAACGACTGAACAATAAGAACAGATCATTTCCAAATAATTAGCCTTGTTCCAAATCATTAGAGGGACTAGACTCATTCTATTTATCCACGTAGGGGTAGAACTTGGAGAAAATTTAAGATTGAGATGTCAGGAACTTCCTAATGACAGTGGAATGGGCTCCTCTTTGAGCCAGGGGCCGCTCTCATTCTAGGTCTACAGTGGAGGCTGAATAGCTATTCAGGGTGAATGTTAAAAAGGGGATTATTGTTCAAGCACACATGGGAATGCAAGGCTTGTAGCATCATTTCCAACTTTGATATTCTGAGATCTGGCAAATTTTATTTTGTTTGTTTCAGACCATTATATTTTTTTTATTTTAATTTTTAATCTTAACTTTAAATTTTAATTTTTATCATGATTTTAATTTTAATCATGATTTTGTCATACCAAGAATTAATTATCCCCTTCAGCTTTGTGCCATCATTTTGCACAGAATGCCTTCTATGTCTTCATCCAATTTGTTCAGAAAATCATGGAACCATAGGATTTCAGAGCTGGAGGTGCCATAAAGGTTATTTTATCTAACCTACTTATTTTACAATGGAGTAAACTGAGGTTTAAGAAATTTATGAATTGCTTAAGACCACATGGCTAAATTCTATAATTCTATGATTCTATGAAGAAACTGGTCCTTTAATCAGTCAATTAATCAGTCAATAAGCATCAATTAAGTACCTATTATATGCCCTCAATTGTGATAGTCTCTGAGGACACCAAGACAAAAATAAAATAGTCCCTGCCTTCAAGGAGCTTATATTCTTTCTCAGGGAACACATGTCCATAGATAGATGTGTACAATACATGAAATGACTTCTGGCTCGTGATCCTGGGCTCCTTTCTGCTAAACAATGCTGCCTACTTGTTCTTCTGTCACTATTGAGATTTTCCTGTTTTGTGTCTTATTCCTTCAAGGCTAAATAGGCTTCAAGATCAAGAAATGAAAAACGCCAAAGGTTTCTTCACTATTAAAAAGATCTATCCCTGTGTAAAGTATATATAGGTGGCACAGTGAATAGAGTGCTGGGCCTGTAGCTGGGAGGACCTGAGCTCAAATCCAGCCTCAGAAACTTACTAGCATGTGGCCCCTTAACCTCTGTTTGCCTCAGTTTCTTCATCTGTAAAAGGGCTGGAGAAGAAAATGACAAACCACTCTAACATCTTCCCAGCCTAATATCTTTGCCAAGAAAATCCCAAATGGGGTCATGGAGAGATGGACATGGCTGAAACGACTCAACAACAAATCCATGTATATCATGAACAATTTGTTTAAGAAGACAGAAGATCCACACTTGGTTTCTGCATACTTCAATACTTCTTGAATCCATGAGTGCATTGATACGGATGCTACCACAGGGTCACAGTGATTAGGACACTGGCCCTAGAGTCCTGGTACCCTCATAGCATTCTGGGAAGGACTGGTGGCAGCATCCATATCAGGAGTTGAGGGTGGACTGGATGTAATGAGAGTAGGATGATTCAAGGCTCTACAAGGAGCCTTGAAGAAAAGCTGCATCATACCCAAGAGTACCAAGGAAGGAGAGGAAAGGACTTCCAACATCCACAATCTGTGAGTTACTCCTTTTGCCAAAGATGTTCCAAGCACAAGCCAAGCTCTAAGCCCTGGACTCTATACGTACTACTCAGGGACTGTATCACAGACTTTTTCTGGGGGGATGGATAGCATTTCATTTCAACTCGTCTTACTCTAATACTTAATAAATACCCTTTTCCACAAGCAAATTAAGTCTGGCTTACTAATAGATATTAACCAGTATTGGAGGGGGGTAGCACTGTGAAGGGAAAGAAGTAACCAGGATCTGTGGGATTGCCCCCCACTCACTGTCAGGCTGAGTTCCTGACACTGGTTAGCTCTTCCCCTTTCCAGTTCTAGGGCTATCCTAGAGGGGTCTGTGGAATTTAGTAAAATAGCTCATGAGTATGTGTATGTATATGTGTACATGTACGTACATATGCCCACATGTATATGTCACACATGTGTCCATATGTCATTTATATTACATACATATATGTGCATATACATACATATATGACCATCTTCTGTTGCTTGCTCTGAAAAAAATCACACTTTTCAGGTCACGCACATCTTTGATTATACCTTTTATACTAATTCATGTGTGCAGTTCGTTGTTTATAATATGCTGAAGCCTATTTATGACTACCCTGAGTCCCTTTGTTGCCCACTGGGTGATCTGTCATTTTGACTCCTTGGAGATTGTGTAGTTATATTGCATTTCCAGAAGAAGATTAGAGTTTTAAAAAATTGATTTCATTTTATAAAGAAGCTTAGGGTGATTGAAAGTTTTGCACAGTTTCCCAAGTGTAACCTGACCCATTCTCCTTATTTGACTCAGTTCTGGGCCTAATTCTTTGACCTTCAGTATCTATTCATTGTACAAGTCCTAATAAGCCTGCTTTATGTACTGTCCATCTGACATCATAGCACTGTCTAAACAACAGGCATTCTCAATCTACTTGTTTTTTGCAGGGCAAATAGTTATTTTGGGTCTCATTAAGGAATCTCAACAGTATTCTAGAACCTGATGCAAGAAGCACAATACCATCCATAAACAGGGCTATCCAGAGGACTTCACCATCTATGGGGGTTCCCTTTGGACTCTGTACATTCTCCATGACGATAGCCAGCACTTTCAGTGAGTATATATTTCTTTATTTTGTATGTTGATACCCAGAGTTAAGCAGAGTTAGTGACTATAGATTACAGTTTTTGAGGAGTAAGAGGAAAGAAAAAGAGATAAGATTAAAGCTTGAAGGGATGGCAGTGAGGGTCAAGGAAAGATCTTATTGGGAAAGAAGAGATCTGAGCGTGTTCATAGGCAGAGGTAAAAGACCCAATAGAAGGGAAGAGACAGATAATGACTAAAAGGAAAAGACGGCTGGAATAAGGGAAAGGAGATGTGTCCATTGTGACTTCCCTAGAAACTATTCTCGAAAATGCTCCCTGGAAAGAATTGAAGCAAGCATTCTATCGGCCACGGCTATTTGCCAGGGAATCGTCACAGCTCATCTAATATATCTGACCAGCATCCTTTTTTCCTGGATGAATTAGTGAGTTCAGAATTAATGATGAGCATGGATCTACACTATTTTAGTGTCAGGTCCACTTTTGGTTTTTGGTGGTTTTTTTCCAGCAAATACACTGGCAAACTCATCTCCAGGGCTCGAATTTAGAATAGCAAGATTCTAAAACACTTCCTTCTCCCCTTTCTGCTTCCTAGTAATAATTCACGAAATGTGTTAAGCTTTCACATTGTTTTAATCACAATAACCATGTGGGGGTCAGTAATACAACCATGATCCCCATTGTATAGAGTTTTATGGAAACTGAGATTAATTGTAGTTGAATGACTTGCCTTTGGTCACCTAGTTAATAAGTCTCAGAGCTGGGAATAATGAATAAGAATAAAAATATTTAACATTTACGTAATGTCTCCTATGTACCAGGCACATTGCTAAGTTCCTTGCAGATGTGATTACATTTTATACTCTCAATAACCTTGGGAGGTAGGGGCTATTATTATGCACATTTTGCAGATGAGGAAACTGAGGCAAACAGAGTTAAGTGACTTGCCCAGGGTCACATAAGTGTCTGAAGCAGGATTTGAATGTTCTTCCTGATTCCAGGTGAAGTGCTCTATTCACCATGCCATATACCTACCCCATTGGCTCTGGGTAGAACCCAGAGCCTCTAGCTCTGAGATTCACATATTTTTTATTACACCATCTTTTGTCCCTTTGTACATTACCATGTCTACGTGGGGCCTTGAAAAGTGACAGGGTCTTCCTCTTGGGCAATCTCCAAACAGAGGCTAGACCATCATTGTCAGGTATATCCCAGTGGAGACTTTTTTGGGTATGGGCTGGACTAGAAAACTTCTGAGACCAGTCCTAAGTCTCAGATTCTGTGATTAAGGATTTGTGGGTTCTGGGAAACCTACCTCAGGAAGGCTTTGGGTTCTCTTATGGGACTGAATCTCACTCAGTGAGGTTTATTTTCAAGGGTCAGGGTAGGGGGAGTCAATTCCTTAAGGCCTTTCTGGCTGGTTCAGTTTTAACTAGAGCTTGGTATAAACCAGGCCCATTGCTGTGAGGGTAAACTCTGGGGATGGTTAGAACTAGAAGGCTCAAGTTATGTAGTCAGGGAAGGAATGTTCCTTTCTCACCAGCCAAAATTATATGTGTAGTGGCACATTGTCTTTTAATTAAGAATGATTTAGAAGCTTGTCATTGCCCCAAACATCCTTCAAATCGAAAGTTGTTATAATTCACTTGGATAGCAAGCTGAAAATTTATGGTGCTTATAAATCTCTAAAAAGAAAGCATCCCCCATCCACAAATAGGAGAAACCATTGGGTAGCCATGCATTCTCTTTATGTGAAAGCCCTTGGTTATAAAGTAAATGTTGAGTAATGTTCAATTTCCAAATAGTCATATTCCTATAAACATGCATTAACAAATCAGAAAAAGAGGATTATATATATATATACATGCAAAATTAGAAATCGAACAAATAAACACAAAAAGATACTTAGAATATAAATAAACTAGAAGTCAAAATCCTATACAAATGATAAATAAAACTAAAAAAACAATACTTTGAAAAGACTAATAAACTGATAAATTTTTGGCCAATTTAATTAAAAATTACAGGACTGAAAATGAAATCAAGAAAATAGTAAACAGATGAAATCACACACAGAGAGAGAAAAGAAATAAAAAGAATTCTCAGAACCTACTATGCATAGTTACATGCCAACAAAACTGAGAACATAAAAGATACAAAGGAACACCTTCAGAAATATAAAATATTTGAAGCAATGAAAGACCAAGTAGAGATCTTGAGTAATCCAATCTTAGAAATGGAACCAATGGTAAAGGAATAGACTCTTGGTCCACAGAATTCTGACAAACTTTTAAAGAACAATTAGTAACAAAACTACCTGAATTATTTCCAAAACTTGAGAAAGAACTCTAATAGTTTCCTTTTATGAGACAAAGGTAGTCCTAAAACCCAGACCAGAGAAGCATAAGCACATCAGAACTATAGACCAATATCATTAATGAATGTTGATTCAAAATTTTTTTTAAATCTCATCAAATGAATACAATGAATTATTTAAGAAATCATTTGTCATGACTAAGTTGAATTTATTGGGATGCTAAGATGATTTGGCCTTAGGAAAATAATCAACATAATTAATCATGCTAACAGCAAAAACATCTCAAACTACATAATTATCTCAATAGATATGGGAAGAGCCTTTGACAAAGTCGAACACACATTTATACTAAAAAAAACTCCACAAAATATAGATGTATATTTTTTAAAAAGCCATAAAAAATATCTAAAACTAAAAGAAAGCAACATGTACACTGGTGATACATTAGAGGGTAGAAACTTTCCTAATAGAGTTCAGCAAGGATATCCTCTCTCCCCACTATTATTTGAGATAGGTAAAGAGGAGACAAAACTATCTGTATTTGCTGATGATATGATGATTCACTTAGAAAATTCTAAGGAATCAGCAAAGGTACTTCAATAATTAGTAACTTCCTTAAAGTAGCAGACTACTAAATAAATGAACCCTCAAAATTCAACAGCATTTGTATATAAGAATAATCATAGAATATAAAAAGTAATAATGGAAAGAGAAACACACCTCGCAAAGCTATAAAATACATAAAATATCTGAGAATCAATCTATCAAAGCACACAAAATACTCGTGGAAATTCAATTAAAAAGTACTCCTTAAAAGAAATAAAGAATAACTTAAATAGTTGGAAGGAATATTTAGTACTTATAGCTGGGTCATGCCAGTATAGTAAAAAACTTATAGTACTACCAAATTTAATTAACATTTTAATACAATACTAATCAAATTGTCAAGGACATAGTTTATAAAACTTGATAAAGTAATAACAAAATTCATTCAGAAAAATAAAAGATCTAGAACGTTGACGGAAATTATGAAAAGAAATAGCAACAAGAGAGGAATAGTTTTTCCAGACCTCAAACTACATTATAAAGCAACAGTCATTGAAACCATCTGATATTGGTTTTAACATAAATAAGTAGAACAGTGGAAGGCAGCTAGGTGGCACAGTGGATAGAGGGCTGGCCCTAGAGTCAGGAGGACTGGAATTCAGATCTGGCCTTACTAGCTGTGTGACCCTGGGCAAGTCACTTAACCCTGTTTGCTTTAGTTTCCTCATCTGTAAAATGAGCTGGAGAAGGAAATGGCAACCCCCATCCCATTACTTCTTTGTTGTGGCAGAGGGGCTTCCATAACTCAATGAAACTCTGAGCTGTTCCATACAAGGTTGCCCAAGATGGACAGATCATAGTGGTGAATTCTGACAAAAGGCAATTCACTGGACAAGGCAATGATAATCCATTCTAGTATATTTGCCAAGAAATCTCCCTGGGTGTTACTAAAATGATAAAAGAGATGACATCTCTTTGGACCCTCAGGTCCAAAGGTGTCCAGTACACTAATGGGGAAGAGCAGAAGAAAACTACAAGTAGCCCCGGCACTAATGAGGTGGCTGGGACAAAGCCAAAAGCTCAGCTGTGAATGCATCTGGTGATAAAAGGAAAGTCTGATACTGTAAAGATGGATGTTGCACAGGAACCTGGAATGTAAGATCTAGGAACTGAGGTGAGCTGGATGTGGTCAAACAGGAGCTGGAAAGATTAAGCTTCAACATCTTGGGTGTCAGTGGACTTAAATGAATGGCAATGGGTGAATTCAATTCAGGTGATTATTACATATACTATTGTGGGCAAGAATCCCTTAAAATAAATGGAGTTGCCCTCATAGTCAACAAAAGGGTGAGTAAGAGGTATAATCTCAAAAATGACAGAAGGATAGCTGTTCGAATCCAAGGCAAACCATTCGGCATTACAGTAATACAAATCTATGTTCCAACCACTGATGCCAAAGAAGCCAGAGTTGATCAGGTCTATGAAGACCTACAATATCTAATAAAAATAATATTCAAAAAAGATATAAAATGTATCATAGGAGCTTGGAATGCTAAAGTAGGAAGTCAAAAGATAATTGGAATAAGTCAAGTTTGGCCTTGGAGTACAAAATGAAGCAGGGCAGAAACTAATAGAGTTTTACCAAGATAACTCACTGGTCATAACAAACACTCTTTTTCCACAATCCAAAAGGCAACTCCACGCATGGACATTACCAAATGGTCAATATTGAAATCAGATTGATTATCTGCTTTGCAGCCAAAAGTGGAGGAGCTCAATACAGTCAATTAAAACAAGATCTGGAGCTGACTGTGACTCTGATCATGATCTTCTTATCGTGAAATTCAGACTGAATTGAAGAAATAGGGCAAACCATCAACTATATAGGTGTGACCTAAATACATCCCTTATGAATATGAATGGAGGTGATGAGTAGATTTAAAGGATTAGATCTCGTAGATAGAATGCCTGAAGAACTATGGACAGAGGTTCACAACTTTGTATGGGAGGCAGCAACAAAAAATCTTCCAAAGAAAAAGAAGAGCAAAAAAGGAAAATGACTGTCCGGTGAGTCCTTCAAATAGCTGAAGAAAGAAGGAAAGCAAAAGGGAAAGGAGAAATGGAAAGGCATAAGCACCTGAATACAGAATTCCAGAGAATGGCAAGGAGAGATAAGAAGGTTTTCTTAAATAAGCAATGCAAAGAAATAGAAGAAAACAATAGAATGGAAAAGACAAGAGATCTCTTCAAGAAAATTAGAGCTGTCAAGGGAAAATTTCATACAAAAAATGGTAGGGATTTAATAGAACCAGAAGAGATTAAAAAAGAAGTGGCAAGAACACACAAAAGAACTATACACAGTGGTGTGGTTACTGACATTCTCCAGATATCCTGGGGAATGAAGTCGAGCGGGGCCTTAGCAATATTGCTAGCAATAAGGCTAGTGGAGATGAGGGATTCCAGCTAAGCTATTAAAACTCTAAAAGATGAAGTGCTGCACTCAATATGTCAGCAAATTTAGAAACACAACAGTGGCCACTGGATTGGAAAAGATCGGTTTACATCCCAATCCTAAAGAAAGGCAACGCCAAGAAACGTTCAAATTACTGAACAATTGGGCTCAGTTCACATGGCAGCGAGGATTTGCTTAAGATTCTGCAAGCCAGGCTTCAGCAATACCAAGCAGTGGTTCCATGTTTGGTTTTAACTGTTGTTTCTTGGCCTGCACACAGGTTCCTTAGAAGACGAGTAAGAGGATCTGGTACTTTCATCTCTTTGAGGACTTGCCACATTTTTTTTTTGTTATCCACACAGTCAAAGGCTTTAGTGTAGTCAATGAAGCTGAAGTAGATGTTTTTCTGGAACTCCCTTGCTTTCTCCACAATCCAGCAAATGTTGGCAGTTTGGTCTTTAGTTCCTCAGCCTTTTTAAAAACTACCCTGCAGGCCAAGAAGGTACAGTTAAAACCAAACATGAAACCAGTACTTGGTTTAAGATTAGAAAAGGAGTATGACAAGGCTGTATATTGTCACCTTATTTATTTAACTTATATTCATAATGCACCATGCAAAATGCTAGGGTGACTGAATCAAAAGCTGAAATCAAGGTTGCCAGGAGCAATTTTATCAATCTCAGATACACAGATGATACCACTCTGATGGCAGAAAGCGAAGAGGAATTAAGAATCCTCTTGACAAAGGTGAAAGAGGAGAGTGGCTTGGCTCAAAAACAAAAACACTAAAGTCTTGGCAACTGGTCTCATCACTTCCTGGCGAAGAGAGGGAGAAGAAATGGAAGCAGTCACATTTTATATTCTTAGGCTCAAAGATCACTGCAGACAGTGACTGCAGCCATGAAATTAAAAGATGCTTGCTCCTTGGAAGAAAAGCTATGGCAAATCTGGACAACATACTACAAAGCAGAGACATTACCTTATTGACAAAGTCTGTATAGTCAAAGCTATGGTTTTTTCCAGTAGCAATGTATGGCTGTGAAAGTTGGATTGTAGAGAGGGCTGGCCACCACAGAAGCAGCATTTTGAATTGTGATGCTAGAGAAGTCTTCTGAGAGTCCCCTCCCATCCCCTTTTCCCTTACTTTCTTCTAGGGCAAGATAGATTTTGATGCCCCATTGCCTTTACATACCATTCCCAGTTGCATGCAAAAACCACTTTTTTTGAACATTTGCTTTTAAAACTTTGAGCTCCAAATTCTCTCCCCTCTTCCCTCCCCACCCACCCTCCCTAGGAAGGCAAGCAATTCAACATAGGTCACATATGTATCATTATGTAAAACCCTTCCACAATACTCATGTTGTGAAAGACTAACTATATTTTGCTCCCTCCTATCCAGTCCCCCTTTATTCAATTTTCTCCCTGTTCCTTTTCAAAAGCATTTGGTCTTGATTACCTCCTTCCCCATCTGCCCTCCCTTCTATCATCCCTCCTTTTTTGTCTCCTTCCTCCTTCTTTCCTGTGGGGTAAGATAACCAATTGAGAGTGTATGTTATTCCCTCCTCAAATCAAATCTGATGAGAGCAAGATTCACTCATTCTCCCTCACCTGCCCCCTCTTCCCTTCCAATGAACTGCTTTTTCTTGCCACTTTTATGTGAGATAATTTATCCCATTCTATCTCTCCCTTTCTCCCTCTTTCAATAAATTCCTCTCTCATCCCTTAGCTTGATTTTATTTTTTTAGATATCATCCCTTCATATTTGACTCACCCTGTTCCCTCTGTCTATATGTGTGTGTGTGTGTGTGTGTGTGTGTATTCCATTCAGCTATCCTAATACTGATGTCTCATGAATTACACACATCATCTTTCCATGTAGGAATGTAAACAAAACAGTTCAACTTTAGTAAGTCCCTTATGATTTCTCTTTCTTGTTTACCTTTTCATGCTTCTCTTGATTCTTGAGTTTGAAAGTCAAATTTTCTATTCAGCTCTGGTGTTTTCACTGAGAAAGCTTGAAAACCCTCTATTTTATTGAAAATACATATTTTGCCTTGGAGCATGATACTCAGTTTTGCTGGGTAGGTGATTCTTGGTTTTAATCCTAGCTCCGTTGACCTCCGGAATATCATATTCTAAGCACTTCGATCCCTTAATGTAGAAGCTGCTAGTTCTTGTGTTATCCTGATTGTGTTTCCACAATACTCAAATTGTTTCTTTCTGGCTGGTTGCAGTATTTTCTCCTTGATCTGGGAGCTCTGGAATTTGGCGACAATATTCCTAGGAGTTTTCTTTTTGAGATCTTTTTCAGGAGGCAATTAGTGGATTCTTTCAATTTCTATTTTACCCTCTGGCTCTAGAATATCAGGGCAGTTCTCCTTGATAATTTCTTGAAAGATGATATCTAGGCTCTTTTTATATCATGGCTTTCAGGTAGTCTAATAATTTTTAAATGATCTCTCTTGGATCTATTCTCCAGGTCAGTGGTTTTTCCAATGAGATATTTCACATTGTCTTCCATTTTTCATTCCTTCCGTTCTGTTTTATAATATCTTGACTTCTCATAAAGTCACTAGCTTCCACTTGCTACAATCTAATTTATAAGGTAGTGATCTTTTGGACCTCCTTTTCCATTTGGCTAATTCTGCCTTTCGAGACATGCTTCTCCTCATTGGCTTTTTGGAGCTCTTTTGCCATTTGAGTTAGTCTATTTTTTAAGGTATTATTTTCTTCAGTATTTTTTTGGGTCTCCTTTAGCAAGTCATTGACTTGTTTTTCATGGTTTTCTTGCATCACTCTCATTTCTCTTCCCAATTTTTCCTCTACTTCTCTCACTTGCTTTTCCAAATCCTTTTTGAGCTCTTCCATGGCCTGAGGCCAATTCATATTTTTCTTGGAGGCTTTTGATGGAGGCTCTTTGACTTTGTTGACTTCTTCTGGCTGTATGTTTTGGTCTTCTTTGTCACCAAAAAAAAAACCATTCCAAAGTCTGAGTCTGAATCTGAGACCATTTTTGCTGCCTGTTCACGTTCCCAGCCAACTACTTGACCCTTGAACTTTTTGTCGGGGTAGGACTGCTTATAGAGTAGAGAGTACTTTGTCCCAAGCTTGAGGGGCTGTGCTGCTATTTTCAGAGCCACTTCTACACAGCAAGCTCCTCACCAGCGCTCCTTCTCCCCCAGGAACTGCCAACCAGGATTGCGGCCCAGATTCAGACAGGGCAAAGCAGCTCTGCACTCCTGCTCTGATCCACCATTTAATTACTCCCATCAGGTGAGCCTGGAGCTGGAAGCAACTGCAGCTGTAGCTCTGGAAGCAGCCTCAGAGCTGCACCACCTGTGCTGTCCCCAGGGCAGTGGCCAACCGCAAACTCCTTTCACTCTGTCCCAGCAGCTTTTCCCACTAACCTTCTCTGTTGTCTCTGGTGTTTGTGGGTTGAGAAGTCTGGTAACTGCCACAGCTCAGTGATTCAGGGCACTATCTCTGTTCCACCAAGCTCCTGGTCTGGTTGGTCCTGGTGCAGTCCACACTGGGGTCTGCTCAGCTCCACTCCCAGCTTCATGAGATAGAACCTTCCCAGAGACTATCCAGGCTGTTCTGGGCTGGAGCCCAGCTTCCCTTTGCTATTTCATGGGTTCTGCAGCTCTAGAATTTGTTCAGAGCCATTTTTATAGGTGTTTGGAAGGACCTGGGGGGGGGGGTAGCATCATAATATTGCAAAATTATGAAGGATAAGCATGGCTTGTAATTAGAAGCCCTTCTCATGCCATCCTTTTATAGAGGTGGCGGTTCCATAAGTACCATATAATGCACATATTTTTAGACTCTTTGGTGTGTTGATTGGTTATGCTCATTTTTTTCCTCTTTCTTTTAAAAATGCTGTTTGCAATATGGGATGGATTTCTGTGAGAGAGAAAAGGAAGAATACTGGAGGAAATTATAGTCATATTAAAAAAAAAACAAAGACATCAGCCAAAATTCATTTAAAACAACACAAAAAAAAAATCTTGTCAAGTGAATGATAGACACCGCAGGACCCTCGATGTTTTCTGACAATGTTGTAATAATGATTTAATTTGGGTCTGCTCTTCAAAGGGTGTGTCATCTCTGCTAGCTAGATTGCCTCACTGGGCTCAGAGGCTCTGCTTCTCTCTTGGTATAGTGTCTCTGCTGGGTGTGTTGCTTTGCTGATGCCTTACTCTGCTGATCTGAGTCACTGTTGAGGATGGATTGCTCACTGCATTTATACCCTGGTCTCATTTCTTCAGAGCCAATCAAGCCATTTCGGCCTCAGTCGTCTAGTGTTCAGGGACTACAACCACTGCCTGATAATGATAAGCTGACAATTTTTTAGGCTTGCTTCCACACTCACCTGACAAAAGACAGGCAGAGTGCTCCCAGGATAAAATCAGGTCTTAGCTTTTCCCTCTCTGAAGTTACCAATGACCTCTCAATTGCCAAATCTGAAGGTCTTTTCTCAATCTTCATCCTTCTTGACCTCTCTGTCACATTTGCCACTGTTGACCTCCCTGTTACTGGATACTTTCTCTTTTCTGGGTTTTCAAGATGCTACTCCATCTTAGTTCTTCTTCATGTCTGACTGATTTGGGTTTAATGCACAGTAAGGCAATCATCTTTTGCCTCATGTCTTACCTAGCCTTAATCACTGAATGGGTGTTTCCTCAGACAAACTGAGACCAAGGTCTCCCACTGCATCCAGGGCCATTTCCAGTGGTCCTGACCTACGTCTTGCTGCTGGACTCTGAATGGCTCTGGAGGAGAGAGTGTGGCTGATGACTTTGAACAGCCCTCCCTCAGTTAAATCCAATTCATTTGCAAAACATCATCTTCCTAATGTCATTGGTCCCCTTCGAGAATGAAGGACAAACAACAACAACATTTCTGACTGCTCCTTCTCAATCTCTTTTGATGATTCATCATCTATACCCTGCTGCCTACCTGTAGGCATATTCCTAACTCTGTCCTAGATCTGCTTCTCTCTTTACACTTGTGATGTTTAAAAAGTTCAAGAGATAGAACTTCTGGTTAAGTAATCATATTATTAATAATGGTAGCATATTATTGATAAAAAGGGATCAGTGACACTCTCAAATGCCAAAAGACTCCTCATAGAACCAACTCAATGCTCATATGCCCTTGGAAGAGTGGATGTTGCTGAGGGTGGCAATCGACTCTGGTTAAGGAGTAATGAAAGCATCCCCAGCACCAAACAGTTCCTGGGAAACAGTAAGCAGGTGCTTAAGAAAGATTTATAGCTTGATTGCTTGATCAATGCTCTCTGTAACATAAGATCTTACTTAGTTTGACATGCTTACACACACACACACAGCCCAAAGATCCGTAGATATTGGTTTATTTCCAAATCAATCTGAGTAAGAGCAAAAGATAGATTTAGGAGACAAGTTAAGTTTTCTCCATCTCCTAACCTGAATTACTTACTTATTACTTAAGTACTTACTATGCATACATAAGGATAAAATAACCTCCCCCCTTGGCTAAAAGAAGAAGCTCCTTGGAAGCTTAAAAAACCTTAGAATTGCTCAATAAGACTAGCATTAAAGGCTGAAAGTCCCCTTTCCCACAAACAAGGCATTTTTTACGTCAACTAGCCTCATTTCCCTGGAACCTCTCCTCCCCTCACTAATATGAATCAGCCCCAGCTCCCAGGTCCAGAGTACTCCCTCCAATATCTGGTCCTGCTAGATGCATAGAAGAACCCTATTACAAAAAAACGAACAAACAGATCTTACTAGTCTGAGAGAGAGAAGGTAACCCATTCCCTCCAAGACCCCAGCAGGGGATCTAATCCACCCTGGTGTCCAAGGACTTGTTTCCCTCATTCTACCTGCCTATCCTTTGTTTTGTATTGTTGGGAAATTCCTCAGCCCAGAGATTTTCCCAGAGAGCAATTCTTCCCACTTAAATCCTATTGAGTAGAGGTCAAAAAATCTACAGGGTCTACCAGAAGATAAAAAACTTAATTAACATCAACTGATGGGTATTGTTGTTTTTAAAGAGAACCAATGATATCACAGGGTAATGTCTTGACTCCTGCATAAATCAGATTTAGGTGAGGCCCAGTTGGACAAAGCCTCACTTTCCCTTCCAGACCCATTGTCTAGTGGCAAGACAAAAGTCAAGACAACTGGCCATGGTCTGGCATGCAGTGGATAACCCCGGTGTCTTTCATGTCTGACCAAGCTCTAAGGGCTCCACAGTACCTGCTTCAGCTGCCTTCATTGCCTTTGAAACAAATTGTTCATGGCCCATGCCAGAGAAGTCTTCACATGCATGGGGTAGACATTTCCCTGGATCCACTGATAGGTTGGAGCTCCTTCAGTACTCTCAACCTAGTTTTGCCTGTTTGCAAAGATAGTTTACCAGGTTGTGGTCACTGCACATGCTACAGCTTCATGGAGCCACAGGTGAGTGCTAGTTAGATACCAAAAATGGATGAGCAGCCCCGAAAAAGGTTCAGCAAGCCCTCACTAGAGGTGCTAGATCTCCTTGAACACCCCATATACACCAACTAATGGGCAGTAGTCAGGTGGCTAACCCCTCCCCCAAGAACAAAAGGGGATGTACACAGGTTTTAAGTCTTAGTGCAGGTGACAAAAGGAATCTATCAGATGAGGCTGCTCAGCCACTTTCCTTATTAGGGAATTTGAATAATAGGGGCAGGATGTCAAGTGATTTAGGGGGGAAATGTCTTTTGCTGTTGTTGTTTAGTTGTTTGGTCATGTCCCACTGGTTCAATCTTGTGGTCAATAGCGTTCCAGACCTTTCTGTCCTCCACAATCTCTAGAAGTCTGTCCAAGTTCACGTTCATTGTTTCCATGACACTATCTATCCATCTCATCCTCTGCCATCCCCTTCTCCTTTTGCCTTTAATCTTTCCCAACATTAGGGTCTTTTTCCAATGAGTCCCATCTTCTCATTATGTGGCCAAAGTATTTAAGCTTCAGCTTCAGTATTTGACCTTCCAGTGAATTGCCTGAATTAATTTCTTGAAGTATTGACTAATTTCACTTCCTTGTAGTCCAATGGACTCTCAAAAGTCTTCTGCAGTACCACAATTCAAAAGCGTCGATTCCTCAGGGCTCAGCTTTCCCTATAGCCCAACTGTCACAGCTATACATTGCTTTGGCTTAAACTTGGTATCACCCAAGGTCAGGTTTTTTCTGGGCAGGGGTGTTTCTCTTTTAGTTAATCTCATCAGACCTTTGGGACAGAATGTCTCATCTGAATGACTAAGTGAGATTGGAGGTCTAAAATTGTGGAGATCTCCCTTTGATATGGAATCAGATTGAGTCAGTCTCTGTTTATACAACCCAGCAGGATACATTTTTTTTTACCTCTACAGCTACTATTTGTGGGGAGGTATTTTCCCCAAACTCATAGCACGTGGATTTTATCCTTTACCTCTACATTATCTGTTCTCAATAAAGTCTTGTCATGAGTTAAACACTTCCTTGTACTAGACTGCTGGTATTCCGAACCTCCCTGAGTATGTATTAAGACAGCAGATCTAGCAACAGCAAGTCAGATGGTTTATTTTGGTGTTATATTTTATCCATAGAGAAGAATCTTGGTCTCTTTATTTTTTTAAATTGTGAATCATGAAAGAGGTATCAGCATTTTTTGTGGTTACAAAGAATTGGAAAAATATAAATTTATCAATTGGGGAATAATCAAACAAATTACATTATATGAATATAAAGGAATATGACTGTGCTATAAAAAATAATTAATATGAAGAGTTCAGAGAAGCATGGAATATTTATACAATCTGACACAGAATGATGTGGGTGGAACCAGGGGAAAAACATACACAATTACTGCAGTAAAGTAAATGGAGAGGGGGAAAAAAAGGAACATAATGCTCTGTAATTATAATGACTAAGCTTGACCCCAGAAAATCATTGAGAAAATGCATTTCCTTCCTTTCATTGCAAAAGCTATGGAATATTTCATAAACTGTCAAACATGTTTGATATATTGGCTAGTTCCACTGACCTCTTTCTTTTTAAAACTCTTTATTATGAAGGATGACCCACTGGATAGGAAAGAGCAAAGGTGGGGAGGGGCAGGGTGAGACATATTTGGAAATAAATGTGACATAGAAGAAAAAAGATAGCAATAAAAAAGACAGGATGACTTTTTAAGTAGTAGATAACTCAGAGCTAGGAAGTATAATTAACATGATTTATGAGTTGAGAGCAAAAAGATCTTAAAAGTTTAGAATATTGGGCTAAATCTAATAAGATGAAATTCAATAGGAATAAATGTAAAATCTTACACTTCATTTAAAAAAATCAACTTCACACAGACAAGATGGGAGACACATGGTTAGATAGCAGTTTTGAAAAAAAAAGATTGGGGGCTAGTTTAATATGTTTAAGTTTAATATGAGTCAACAGTATCTGATATGCCACCAAAAGAGCTGATGACATCTTGAACATTAAAAGAGACATAGATTCCAGGAATAAGTTGTTCAGTTGTTTCAGTTGTGTCTAACTCTTCATGACACCATTTGGAGTTTTCTTGGCAAAGATATCAGAGTGGTTCGCCATTTCCTCCTTCAGCTCATTTTACAGATGAAAAAGCTGAAGCAAATAGGGTTAAGTGACACAGCTACTAAGTGTCTGAGGACAGATTTGAACTCAGGGCTTCCTGACTCCTGGCCCAATGCTCTATCCATTGTGAAATCAGAAATAAGGGGGTAATAATTTTTGAGAATTCTGTGGACTGGTTAAATCATATCTGGTATATTGTGTTCAATTCCTGTAATAGTTTGAGAAGGCAATGATTAATTTGAGAGTGTCCAGAGGAGGGCCATCGCAATAGTGAAGGTCTATAAGTCCATGTTATATGAGGATCATTGAAGGAAATAAGTACATTTAGCCAGGAAAAGAGGAAACTCAAAGGGTCATGATAGCTGTATTCAAAATTAAAGAGTTATCACATGGAAGAGGAATTTGGTGTTTCCTTTTTGGTTTTAGATGGCAGAACCAGAAACAATGGGTAGAACTTATAAAGAGGTAAATTTAGGCTTTTGATGTCAGTAGTAATTAGATTCCCAATAATTAGAGATGACCAAGAGTAGCCTGGCCTATTTTGGAATGGAGTAGGTTTACCCTGATTGGAGATTTCCAAGCAGAGGGTGGATAACCTCTTGAGTATATTATGATAGGGATTCCTTTTTGGTAGGATCTCACCTAGAAGGCCATTGTTAGGCCACTATCACATATCTCAAATGCTGTGATTCTGAATTTGAGACACTGAAGCAAATCCAGGTGGCAATGTTGAGCTGGAAGTTGGGAATGTCCAATGCTCCACGTAGATGAGGCTAAAGATGAAGATTTGGGAGCCATACACATAGAGTTCATCATTGAAGCCATGGAAGTTGATGACCAGTGGAAACAGCATAAAAAGAGGAGGAAGACCAAGGTCATATTCTTAAGGAAAAACAGGCTTAAAGGGCAGGAAGAGGATAGTAGCCAGCAAAAGATATGGAACAGTTAGGGACAGTTGGGGAAGTAGGAAGAAAACTGGGAGAGTGCTGTAGGAGAGAAACCAAGGGAAGAAAGGGTTTCAAGAATGAGTGAGTGACCAAGTTCTACTACATATTTAAAGAGACTACCTGTGAAACTACCAACAGGTTACTTCATGAAACTAGACCAAAGAATTACAACAGAATTCATCTGGAGGAACACAAAGTTAAGAATCTCAAGGAAAATTATGAAAAAAAAAGTAGAAATGAAGGGTGCCTAGCAGTACCAGATCTCAAACTATATTATATAAATCATTAATCATCAAAATTATTTTGTATTGGTTAAAAAATGGAAAAGCTAAAAATGTAATTGAATAAAGATCCAGAAGCAGTTGAATATTAAAGCATAATGTTTGATAAGCCCAAGGATTTCAAACTATTGGAGTAAGAACTCCCTGTTTGATAAAAATTGCTTAGAAAATTGGAAAGCAGTTTGGCAGAAATTAGGCTTATGACAGCATCTCAGAAATATACCACAATAAACTCAAAATGCCATTGATCCAACCATTCTGGTAAGCAATTGAAAACTATTCTCTAAATTACATATACTTTTGACCTAGCAATGCCATTATAGGGCATATCCCTCAAGAGGCCAAAGATAGAGGGAAAGGACCTATAGGTAAAAAAACATTTGTAGCAGTTCTTTTGATCATAGCAAAGAACTAGAAACAAAGTGGGTACCCATCATTTGGAAAGTAGATGAACAAATATGGTACATAAATGTTATGGAGTACGTAAATGATGAATATGACACATTCAGATAAATTTGGGAAGATTTGTATGAAATAATGAAGAGTGAATTAAGCAGAACCAAAAGAACAATTTATAAAATGACCGCATTAAAGTGAAGTAAAAACAGCTTTGAAAGACTTCAGATGTCTGATCAATGCAGTGTCTAATAATGACCTCAGAAGACTGATGATGAAGCATACCTTTAACTTCTTGACAAAAGAGGTGATGAATTGAGGTGACTATGTTTTCAGACACAGCCAATATATTGATCTGTTTGTTTTGCTTGGGAATACTTACGTGTTACAAGAAAGTAAAGCAAGACAGCTTTGTTGAGGGTTAATACTCACAAAAACAAAGAGACAATTTCAGTAATGTCCTAAGTCAATTCAAAGGAATATGCCTATCATATTGGTTAATAGTCCAAAAATTATCATTCTGACTTGAGACATCTTGTAGGTTAATATATAATGGGGTTATTATTCATAAAGAAAACATCTTCTTAAGTAGAAACTTTCCCTAGTGGAATTAAATGCATTGCCTTTTTATCAGCATAAAACCATGCAAGCTGAATATCAATGGCTCCATTTTAAAGATGAATTGTGGTAGTGTAGTAGAAAGAACTCTATCAGGTTGTGTGTCCAGAGTGAGTCGAGGCCTGTACTCAATTCTTGGTTCTGAGGTAAACTTAGTCATTTGTATAAACTCTCTGGGCCTCAGGGTTCTCCACTCCTAACTGACATGACAGTGAAGAAATCTAATGGAATTCACCAGCATTTATTATGTATCTACACTGTGCAAGGTCATGGAGGTACAAAACTTGACATGACATAGGCCTTCCTCCTAAGATGGTTGCAGCATAATGGGGTCAAGAATAGGGGTGGCCTGGGAAGATATATGGACACAAGTGACTGATACAAAAGAAAGGGGGATAAGTGCCAGAAGAAGTCCAGGAAAATGTTAGAAGAAATAGTAATATTATTAATAAGGATAAAAGGTTGTATAACTTACCCACATTCAAAGAGCAAGCCTAAGCCAAAACCAAGATTAGAAACACAGTTTTGTACCATGCTTTCTGTGCAAGACTATTGCCTCAAGGAGCATAATATATTGGTGTCATGTATCTTTCAAGGTATCTCCGAAGAACCTAACTTACTAACTGTGAGACATGGGAAAGACTGGTATAGGACCATCCAGCATGGCATGCCTGCATCCAAGAAGGTGCTATGCTCCATGAGCAAAGCAGAATCGTAGAAGCACAAAAGAAGTGTGAGCTGCACAAATCCAGAGCCGCTTCCACTCTAAATGTGCGAATGAATCACTTGTACTCAGTCTGGGGTAGCGCCTTCCCAACTCCTATTGGTCTGATCAACCACAGCCGAATACACCATACCTTGACTCCAACATTGAGATGTCATTGGTCTTCTTTGAAAAGGAGGAATGGAAATGCTTTTGAGGAGGTACAGGGTCAAAAGAGAGAAAAGAATAAATGGGGGGTAGGATAGGATGGAGGGAAATATAGTTAGTCTTTTATGACATGACTATTATGGAAATGTTTTGTTTGACTACACATGTATAACCTATATTGAATTGCTTGCCTTCTCAATGAGAATGGGTAGGGAAAGGAGGGAGGGAGAGAATATGGAATTCAAAGTTTTAAAAACTAATGTTAAAAATTGTTTTTTTATGCAACTTGGAAATAAGATACACAGGCAGTGGTGTATAGAAATCTATCTTGCCCCACAGGAAAATAGAAGGGAAGGGGATAAGAGAAGGTGGGGGAGTGGTGATAGAAGGGAGGGCAGATTGGCAGAAGGGATAATTAGAACGCATTCTGTCTTGGAGTAGGGGGAAGGGAGAGATGGGGTGCAAATTTGGAACTCAAAATCTTGTGGAAGTGAATGTGAAAAACTAAAAATAAATTGATTAAGAAAAAAAGAAAAGGAAAGAACAAACAACAATATTGGTGTGACACTAGTGGGGTAGCACTGTGGAAGGTACATGATCCTATCAGCTCCTTTCTTCTCATCAAGTCCTCACTTGTTTCTTGTCATCAGGTCTGACTCTTCATGATCCCGTTTGGGGTTTTCCTGGCAAACATACTAGAGGGGTTTGCCATTTTCTTCTCCAGCTCATTTTACAGACGAGGAAAACTGAAGCAAATGGGGTTAAGTGGCTTACCCAAGGTCACACAGCTAGTAAGTGTCTGAGGCCAGATTTGAATTCAGAATATAAGTCTTCCTGACTCCATGCCCAGCCTGACACTAACTAGCCACATCCTGTTACAACAGCTAGCTCACTTTTAGCCTCAGGGCAATATAATGTCCCTTAGAAGTACATAGTCCCTCTCTTAATTGTTATATGGAGTTTATACTTGATGAAAATTCATTAATATAATCACAATAGCTCAAAACCTCCAGTTAGGAAAATTCCTACCATTCAGACAGAGATTTGGGCAGCTGGGTGGCCAAATGAAGAGAATGTTGGACTTGGAATCATGGAAAACCGAGTTTGAATTCTGGCTCAGATACCAACAGTGTAGCCCTGGACAAGTCCAGTTTTCATATCCATAAAATTCGGATAGCAATAGCACTTACCTCACTGAGTTATTGTGAGCATCGAATGAGATAACTCACATGAAACACTTTGCAAACTCTGATTTAATTTGTGTATTTTTCAGATGACCCCTGGCCTCTATATATGAGGCCAACTCAAGATACAATAAACATGTAGGTAAAAGAAATAAGCAGAATTGATTACAGTATCTGTTACTGGAAAGGCATGAGAAGGACGTGTTGGGGGAAAAGCAGATCTTTTTAAAGAACTGCACTAGGTCCTTTAAGAGATGAGTAAAATGGGTACTTAGCAAGTCTTCTGAGTTGCCTTCAGGAATCCATGGTCTCCCTTGGTCTCTCCTTTCTTTGACACAGGTCCTACTTCCTTTCAATTTCTCCTTTTAAGTTTTCCCTCTCAATTTCTTTTTTTGGTTGTTGCCTTTGTGCTTCTAACACCTTCCAGCTAGGCTTGTTAAGTCCTGGACAGAGCTAAGAAAGCCATTTCCCTGCTTCATCCTCTCAGTCTGTTCTCTTACAGGCTCTTTTCATTACATTTCTAGACCTCACTCCTTCCACCATCACTCTCTCCTGCTTTGAGGTTCACTTCATCCAGATTTATTACTCTATCCAGATCCTGATGGTAGTTATCTACTAGCTCCCGGATCAACCTTCCTTCTTTCTCTAGGGGCTCAGTACCTCTACTCTCAACACCGGCCTTATACTTGGAAACTTCAATGGACATATTAATGACCCTTAATAACCTCTCTTCCTAATTTAAATAATATTTTCCATTTTATTCCAACCTTTTGCCTTTCCATCTCTGCCTGTCTCTCATCCCTACTAAACTTATATTCTGTCTTTATTTCCTCCAGTCCCACCATCCCTCCCTGCTTCCTCAGACCTTCACCTCTTTCTGACTTAACTTTCATTTTCTCAAAATCATGATCAATTCCCATTAACCAACTCAACTTTATACTGCCCTCTATTCTGGAATCCCACCTTGTCCTAATGTCATTCTTACTTATCCAAATCCTAATCCTGAATTACTACCACCATCTACCTGCCCTGTATCTGAGAATGTGCTCTTGGACACCATTAGAACAAATTACACAATGATGAGAATGGGTTTTGCAACAAGGAAATAATATCTAATCTTAAATGATGCTTCTCTGTACCCACCAATACATCTACTTCTCTTTGATTTCCACTAACATGTTCCTTACAAGTTCTGTTTGAAACTTTCTCTTCTCTCTTCAGGTGACCTCCAACCCCCCTCCCTCATCCCTCTTAGCATTTCAAATGCAGGAAGACTGAAGAGCATACAACAGAAAGCTGAACAAATTTGTCTTCCAGTAAAAATGAGGCTCATAGCTGGACTTGTGATCTATAGACATTAGTACATCTTATTATAAGCAGTTACAATATGTCATGATGACATATCACAAACTCCCTAAAATAAATAGAGGGGAATCTGTTCCAGCTGGATCTCATTAGTGGCTTTTCACATTTGCTCTTGGTCAGCCCTTAGACTTCCCTCCCAAACTAGGCTTCTTGGAAGTCCAGGGAAGACTGTCTACTTTTCTTCATCCAGTTCCTCCTAGAGGAACAATCCATAATGAATCTAATGGAAAACTGTTCACTATGTGGTATGATGAGTTCTTTCTGTAGAAAGTTATAGCCACTGACTTGGAAATGTCACTCAAACTAGTTACTAAACATATACTGAACGTACAAGTTTTACATAAAAACAGAATATCGTGCAACCTTTGATTTGAAATTTACTGAGTTCTATCTAACAAGATTATTTCCAGACCTAGCAGTTGTACTTTAATTCATGACATATTTATATTATTTCTTTGAATATAATATATTTATCAATACTATCTAATGTGTCTTTATTTAGGGAAGACTATTGAGTAAATTCATGAATTGTGTTTCTCTTTGGCCTTCTATTATCATGGCTAACTGTTTTTGTAGGTGTCTGTCTTAAATTGAATTGTCAAAAGAGAAGCATAAATTTGCTGAATATGACTCCGCTTTAAAAATTACAACACATACTCAAGTCAAATACATTTGTAAAATACAATTGAATGGTTATGATAAAGATAATAGCATTTGTAAAAACAGCCAACTACTCTTGTGTATGTAAGACTCAATTGAATTTACTAATTGCTCTCCTCACATAGTGATCTTTCTAAAGCATAGGTCTGACCATGTGAAGCCTCTCACTCAATAAACTCCACTGGTTGCTTATCTCTTCCTGGATCACATAAAAAATTCTCTATTTGGCATTCAAAGTTCTTCATAGCCAAAACACCCACACCCACCCTCTCTCTGTGTCTCTCTCTCTGTCTCTGTCTTTCTGTGTGTGTGTGTGTGTGTGTGTGTGTGTGTGTGTCTGTATCTCTGTATCTGTGTGTCTCTGTCTCTATCTCTGTCTCTCTGCCTCTGTCTCTCTATGACTCTGTCTCTCTGTCTTTGTCTCTGTCTCTCTCTCTGTCTCTCTCTCTGTCTCTCTCTGTCTTTCTCTCTCTCTCTCTATCTCTCTCTATCTCTCTCTCTCTCACCTTATACCCTCATCCCCATGTATTCTTCAATCCACTCATACTGGCCTCTGCTTTTCCTCAAACAAGATACTCCATATCCTGACTCTGAACATTTCCTCTGGCTGTCTCCCATGCGAAGAATGTTCTTCCTCCTCATCTCTGCCTCCTGCCTTCCCCGGCTTCCTTCAAGTTCCAACTAAAATCTCACCTTTTGCCATAAATTTTTCCTGATTCTCCTTAATTCTAGTGGCTTCTTTTTATTGAGTATTTCTGACTTATCTTGTATGTACACAGTTGTTTGCATGTTGTCCCATTAGACTGGGAGCTCCTATAGATCAAGGACTGTTTTTGCTTTTCTTTGTATCCCCAGTGCTTAGGTCAGTGCTTGGCGCAGAGTAGGTACTTAACAAATTGACTGATACAGTTTGCTGGCATTAAGTGTTTAGCTGTTACATTTTTATATAAACACATATATACGTATGCATAAAACCACAATTTTCTTAAAACAACAATGTGATTACATTATATACAACAAACATATGATTTTTATTTAGGATCATGAGCTGGAAGCAATCTCAGAGATCATCTCATCCAAACCTTTCATTTTACAGATGAGGACAATAAGAATCACAGTGATTAAGCAACTTTACCCAGGTTCTCACAGCCAGTAAATCACAGAGCTGGGATTTGAACCCAAAATCCAACTCAAGCCCTCTTTCTACTACCTCATCCTGCCTCTCCCAGTTATCATTATCATTGAACATTGGGGAAAAGCTGACAGAAAGTTGAGCATAATACAGACTTCTGAGAAAATAAAACTATAGCTCAAGTTATAAAAAAAGGTAGCTTCTTGATTCAATAAAAAAGTCAACTTACCTAGATAATCTTGTTCTAATTCACTTGCCATCTACCTCCAAAGCCCCTACTACCACTGCTAGGGGAATAGGGGTGAAGGGATTTGAAGCTTTTTCAACTAATCTGGGAATACAGAAGTAGAGAGAGGAAAGAAGTTGAGGAAAACAGGAAGAATTTAGGAGAGTTGGCCCAAGGGGCTTTCAGTAGGGGGTAGTATGACTATATAGCGCTTACCCTGCCCCCAAGCTATCTATCTCTGACTCCTTTCCCAGGCTAAATTTATCACTTTAACTGTCTCTTTTCATGACTTTTCTTACCAGAGATTCAAGTTAGCAACTGAGTAAGAGGAAGAATTGCTCATCTGCTTTTAAAAAGACTTGAGGTCCCCGTGGGGAAAAGGCTACATAACAGTAAGAAGTGAAAGCCATAAACTTAAATTCTGTGAGAGATGGAAGCCTGGATATGATGACCTGTTTTAAAAAAATCGTAATTCAGACACTGAGTCATAACTTAGATACTGTGACCAACAACAGACATACCATGGACACAGTGACCAGTTCATGACTCATACATGATCAATACACAAACTTGCATCTGGGCATTTTAACCAATAACATCGGCTTAGCGCTGAAGCTCAGAAATGAGCTCGTTACTAAGCAGAAACCCAACATATCCACCAAACACTGGTGATGTACTCTATGGCTCCATCTCCCTTTGTTTGATTTCTATAATCACCACTGGCTTTCCTGGGGTCTTTGTGGGGATCAATCCATTATTGAGACTGTTTTGTCTGACAGCTGCCCCAGACGGGCCCCTCTTGTAAGTAATGCATAATGATTATTAAAACCATTTATTAAATTCTATATTTAATTATAGTGGAGCCCTCGGCCTCTTTCTTTGCTACCAAATTAGCTCCTCTGATTGGGGAAGCCGAGAATGTCTCAGTGCAAAGGGATATTCCCTTGGAAAGTTACAGAATTCCCCAATGAGGGGAATTCTGGACCCTACAGATAAGTACTTCTGAGAAACGTGGTAGGAATTAGGGGTCCAAAAGTGAAATGAGTTGTTTCAGCAGGTAGTGAGTTTCCCTCATTGAAGTTTTTCAAACAGAGATTACAACACTGCTTGTTAGGGGTATTGAAGCTAGAATTCCTATCCATTGCTGCTGTAGTAGATAGCCTTGGTGAAAGTCCATTCCAGTTTGAGTAAAGGGACAATCAGTCATTTGCACCTTAAAAGTGTAAGGTGCCTTTGGAGCATGTCCAGATTGCCTAAAAAGATCCACTTAACATTGAGGCACTCTGTATCCCCTACCACATGGATAGCCTCCTTTGATTGGCTGTGTAGCCACAAAGGCCGCATCTTTAAAAACTGGACAAACTGACAATTGCTTTCTGGCTCACTCTTTCTTACTGTGTCCAGAGGGTAAAGATGACTTTCACTCATGGCATGGGCACCATTGAACTAAACTGATAAGAAGGGAAGTACTTTCTTCTCCTACTCTCAACCTCTTTTTATCCTGGCTCCAAGAAGTGGGCCTGAAACAGTAAGGCAATAAATACAACATCAACAATAATTGTGAATATGCCTATGTAGTTCTGTATCACAAAGTACGAAAGACTCTCTATAAAGAAGGTAAAAGAAGTATAACATTTATTCAGACACCAGAAAATCATGACCCATAACCAAATGTTCAGCTCCCACAGCCAGTCAGCCCACTTCATCATAACAGCAAGGAACTTAAAACACCATATCACAGCCTGGAAATTCACCATCCCAAAACCTCTCTGACCCCCTGCTGGAGTCTTCCCCAAACTCAAACTCACAGTACAGCTAAGTCAGCCCATTCAGTTCTAACAATCACGAGGGCAGCCCTTAGCAGCTACCAGCAGCCATATTGTCTCTCTCTCTCTTTCTCTCTCAGCATTTTCTGTGACATAACTTCCTTTTCCTGTCATGAAGCTCCTCCCACCACTCATAACTTAGGCTTCCTGTGACATAAACAGGTCACATGGCCTATTAATGGGTGGGAAAGATTTTCAAATCAAAATTGCTAATACAGGGCCTAGGGGTATTTGTTTCTATTTTGTTTCTTTTGTCCTTTTCAGTTTCAGTGCTGGCAACAACCTAGACCTGGTGAGCATGGAATCAGGATTGCAGGTGGGGTGTCACAGCCAGCCTGCCCAAAGACCAGAGAAACCAAGGTAACTGGAACTTTATCCTGAGAGGGTCTTCAGACTTGGAACTAGGACTGTGCACTCTATAGGAACTGAACTAAACTATGAATTGAATCCCCTTCCCCTCCCCAGAGACTGAGTTGGTATAGAGGGGGAAATTAAAACTCTCATGTTAGAAAGTAATTTTGTGTATTTTTATTATACCTTCAGAGTAAATACTTCTTTGTAAAAACTAATTTGACTGTTAGTGACTAAATGGAACTGGGATGCAAGGGATAATCCTCTACATTTAAGAGAATGCCATCAATGAAGGCTGGAGTCAATGGCAGGGAGCTTAGATACTCCAAGTCCCCTTAACAGCACTGAAAAACTCAAAGGGAGGGGCAAAAATGTAACAAACCTGACCTTCAGGCAATGGTGGCTAGGGTAGTCACTATTACATAAGGAACAAGCAGTCAAACCTTAGTGTGACTTGTTTCATTCATCTGGGTAGGTCAGGGGATATTGTTAGTCTTGGAGTCGGGAAGACAGTTCAAATCCAGCCTCAAACATTTTCAAGCTCTGTGACCTTGGGCATGTCACTTAATTTTCTCAGCTGCAGTATTCTCATCTATAAAAATGAGGATAATTATAGTACCTACCTCCCAGGGTCAAATAGATAATTAAATAAAGTGCTTTGAAAACCTTAAAGTGCAATATAAATCTGAGCTATTATTATTTCTGTACTGCTCAAGAATGGGAGTTAGAATGGGGAGTGGGGAAGGGATTTCAGAGTACAGTGTACTTGCTGGGTCCAGGGGCAGTCATAGATGAAGTGCTGAGGTTAGCTTTAGGACATTGGCACCTGGCACCTAGTAAATGTTTATTGACTATCTCATCCCCACAGCAACTGCTCCAAATCTTCCCCCTCTCCTCTGTAATCCCCTAGCCATACCATACATACCCCCATCTCTATCTGACAAAACTCAAGCAATTGGAAACCAGAATCACGGAATCTTAAAGGCTATCTTGTCCAGCCTAGGCTTGAACAAAAGTCTCCCCTACAACCAGAATCCCACAAGGAGACATCTTGCCTTTGTTTAAAGACTTTCAGCAACAGATAATATACAACCTTCTAAAACAGATCTTTTTACTATAAAATAGCTCTATTTTTAAAAAAAAGTATTTCTTTATATCAGGTTTGTATCTTCCTCCCTTAATCTTCCACCCTTTGGTCTTATTTTTGCCCTCTTGAGCCAGTCAGAACAAGCCTAAACTTTCTTCCACATGATGGCCCTTCAAATACTCCAAGACACCTATCCTATTCTTCCCCCCACCCCAATTTTTTTTGTTTTTCTAAATAATATTTTATTCTTTCCCCAATTGCATGTAAAAACAATTTTAACATTCATTGTTCTTTTTTTTAAAGTTTTGAGTTCCAAACTCTATCTCTCCCTCTCTCTCCTCCCCACTCCTTTAGATGGCAAGCAATCTGATATGGGTTATAAGTATGCAATCATGTAAAACATTTCCACATTAGTCATTTTGTGTAAGAAAATTTAAACTTAAAAAAGAAAGTAAAAATAGCATGCTTTGGTCCATATCCAGATACCATCGTTCTTTCTCTGGAGACAGAGATAGCATTTTTTATCAGGAGGCCTTTTGGGTTGTTTTGGATCATTGTATTTCTGAGAATAGATAAGTCATCCACATTTGTTCATTATGCAATTGTAACAACAATGCTGCTTGCAGCTGCTGTGGAGGTATAAGGCCAATAACACCAGCACACAGGAAGGCTGCTAGCACAGATTCTTTGATCTGCTTTTCTAAGGAAAGTAACTTTAAGGGGTTTACAATCTCACTTTAATTAAACATATATCATTCACTTAGTTCAGGGGAAAAAGTCAGCACTCTGAACTTCAGAGAAAACACAAACAGAAATTACAAGCAAAAATTATATAAACAGAGCAAATAACACAAATCAGCAGGCGGGGCTTCTGTCTGTCCATAGCAATACATACATAGTTACCAGAGAGAGAAGCACCAACATCTGGATTTTCAAAGCTGGGGAGCTCCTTAATGGCTACCCAGAGTCTCATCTGGCCAAACCACATGAACACTCTTCCAATGAGTGAGCCCCCAAGCAAAAAACAGCAAAAAGCCCTATTTTGCTTGCCGTTACAACAACAGTGTTATTACTATGTACAATGGCCTCCTGGTTCTGCTCACTTCACTATGCATCAGTTCATGTAAGTCTTTCCAGGTTGTTCTGAAATCATCCTGCTTGTCATTTCTTACAGCACAATAATATTCCATTGCAACCATATACCATAGCTTGTCCAGCCATACCCCAATTGATGGGCATCCTCTCAATTCCTAATTCTTAGCCACCACAAAAAGAGCTGTTATAAATATCCTGCCCTAGTCTTCTCTAGGATAAATAGCCCCAGTTCCCTGAGCTGATCTTCATGTGGCAAGGTCTTAATTTCCTTCACCATCCTTTGCCCTTTCTCTGGATGCTCTCCAGACTAATAATAATAGCAACAGCAACACTTTTATAAGCATTATCTCATTTGATCCTCACAACAACTTTGTAAGTTTAATTTTATCCCCGTTTTACTGTTGTCAGGGAATTGTGCAGATGTAGGCAAAGACATACACAGATAACTATGATGAGAGGGAAAATATAATCTATACAAAGGAGAAGTCCAAGGAATGCAGCCTGGCAGAAACTACACTTAGATTGACATCTAACATCGCATTCCACAATAAATTCAAAATGCTTACATGACCTAGATATTAAAGATCATACCACTAAAAAAACTAAAAGAGATCTAGATCATAATCCTTTTACAGCTGTGGATTGGAGATGAATTCTTAACCATCGTTATGATAAAAATCAAGGTAAACTGAGGCACAAACTTCCGAGCATGATCAATTTATTGACAAAGCACATATTTACCCCCAAACAAGGTCTCAGCCCACTCAAAAAAGCTAAGACCCTGAATGAGGGGAAGAACTCTCTTTGTTAGACAAAAAGAGAAGCACCCAGAATAGAGGGCAGTAGATAGAAGGGGAAAACAGTGTGATTGGTTATAAAACTATATGAGGAACAATATGATTGGCTGAAAATTGGGAATGAGGGGCTAGCAACAACCTCTCCTTCCATTGTGTTGCTAAGAAATACTCATTATTTAACTCCACCTACAAGGATGGTTTAGCGATAGTGGACCAGATTTGGACTTCTTGGATAATAGGCTCAGCGTCCACCTACATCCTTCAAGGATAACAGATTTCCTTGAGGCAAGAATAGAACAGTGATTAGCAGGAGATCTGAACTTCTAAACTTAGTTCACAGACAATGAGTGATTTACAGGAAAGCTGAATTTCATAACTCTGAGACAAATGAAACGTGACTTTGGCTGTTACAAAAATGTCAGCAGTGATATGGAATGAAATCAATAAAAAAAACAGAATCAATTTGATTTTCACAGTTTTCACCAGACAAGGGATGACAGCAATTACAAAAGATGAAATGGGAAACTCTGATTACATGAATTTGAAAATTGTATAAATAAGCAAAATTAATGCATCTTAGGTGAGAAGAGAAATAGTCAAATGGGAAAAAATGTTTGTATCAAGTTTCTCAGATAAGGGTTTGGTATCCTAGATATATAGACAACTACACGAATATACATATAATACCAAAAGCCATTCCCCAATAGATGACTGGTCATGGGATATGAACAAACAGTTCTCAAAAGAAGAATTGCAACCTACTAATAATCATATGAAAAACAAACATTCCAAATCTCTAATAATGAGAAAAGTGCTAATCAATACAACTCAAGAAATTGGAAAATATGACAAAAGATGGAAATAGTCAATGTTATAGGGGTTGTGAAAAGACAGGCACACCAATGCATTGTTGGTGGAACTGTGAATCGGTATGAAAGAAATTTGACATTATGCAAATCAAGTGGCTAAAATGTTCATAATTTGACCTGACTCCACTTCTAGAATATGCTTCAAGGGTCTCATTAATAAAAAGAAACTCTCCATATACAGCACAATACTTATAGCAGCACTTTTTGTGATAGCAAAGAATTGTAAACAAATAAATATCCATTGATTGGCAAATGGCTAGACAAAATGATACATGAATTAAATGGAATATTACTGTGCTGTAAGAAATAATGTATGTGAAGAATACAGAGAATCATGAAAAGATCTATATCAACTGATACAAAGTGAAGTAAACAGAGCCAATACACACACACACAATTATTATAACATTGTTAGTAGAAAGAACAACTACAAAACAATCAGAGGTGGATGCAGCAAAATCACAAAGAACAAACATGGCTCCAAGGAAAAATATTTTAGAAGACATCCCCATCCCAGTTTTTTGCAGAGGTGGAAGGTACAAGAGTCTGAAATACTACTGCCTGTATTGTTGGGGAAGAGGGTGTGAGGGACAAGATTTCTGTTTGTATCAATCTGTTTTACTGATTTTTTTTCTCTTCTTCCCTCTTTTCCTTTAAAAAATACATTTGCTATAAGGAGAGGGGAGAGGGGTGGGATGCAAGGAGAAATATGAGATGCAGAAACAAAAAATATCAATTTTTTAAAAGCAAGGTCTAGGTGATGAAGCTGAGTTGGGGAAAAGATGTTTATTGTTTTTACCTAGTGGGAGAAGGGTGGAGGAAAGACTTCTTAGAGCAGAGGGCACTGAATTGGCCCTTAAAGAAAAGGCAGGCGCAGCTAGGTGGCGCAGTGAGTAGAGCACCAGCCCTGGAGTCAGGAGGACCTGAGTTCACATCCAGCCTCAGACACCTGACACACTTATTAGCTGTGTGACCTTGGACAAGTCAATTGACCCCAATTGCCCTGCCTTCCCTTCTCCAAAAAAAAGAGAGAAGAGGGTACTTTAGCATTTGGAAAAGGGGGTGGGGGAAGTCCATTGCAGATGATGGCATGAACAGAATCACAGGATCATATATTTCTCAGTTCTTGGAGGTCATTGAGTCCAGCCCCCTCATTTTATAGATAAAGAAACTGGAGCTGAGAGGGTCACCCTCCACACCCCCATCCCTTGACTTGGCTTATATTCACAGGGATAGGGGATTGTGTATGCCTACAGAAATAGCCCTAATACAAGATAGAACTAACAGAATTAAAGGGTGCAATATGGTACAAAAGAAACAAGTTTCTTAAGGATGAAAAATATGTATTACCTCAACTATGTAATGTCAAACAAATGGAAATAGGGGCCACTAAACCATAGATAAGGATATCTATGGGCTACATATTAACTTAGAAAACCACATATTAACATTATTTATGTTTTATTGTATTTTTATTTATTTTATCAAATATTTCTCAGTTACATTTTAATCTGGTTTGAGCCATACTGGGTGGGGGGAGCGGTGTGTATGTGTTTGACACCTCTGCTGTATACAGTAGGACCTAATAAATATTTGTTATATTGTATGTGACATAAGGAAAGATTATTTCTGACTAGGGGAAGAGACTAAGCAGTTCCTTAAGCATTTATATAGTACCTACTATGTGCAGGATCTCATTTGATCTTTACAACAACTCTGCAGGATAGGTACTGTTATTATGTGTATTTTACAGTTGAAAAGACAAAGGCAAACAAAAGTCAAGTGACTCACCCAGGGACACACATCTAGGACGTGTCTGAAATGAAATTTGAACTTAGGTCTTTCTGACGCCATTATGCCACCAGCAACCTAAGGTGGTGGTGTTTGAATTGAGGTGGTATTTGATCATAAAAGATAGGTAAGATTTTTAAAAAAACTCATTTTCATCGTAAACAAGAGCAACCTCTACAAACAAACAAAATAAGAAATCCCTTAAGAAAATCATATACTCAGAACTATTTACCAAAAAAGCAATTAAGCTTTAATAACACAACAACTTTCCAATCTCTCCCATCTGTGTCCATATAAAGCCTTATTTTTGTTTATGTAGTCATAGTCAATGTGTATCTTATTGTTCTAACTGTGTTTTCTTTGCTTTGAATGATTTCATTTAAATCTTCCCATATTACTTTCTATTTCTCATAGTGGTAATTTTGAACAGAATAAAGTTATTCCATTCCATAGACAGGCTGCAATTTATCTAGCCATTCCCCAGTCATTGGATATTCAGATTATTTCCCATTTTCCTCTCTAACAAATAAAGCCACCATGAATCCATTTGTACAGATAGAGTTTTTCCCTATCCTTTTAATTATATCATCTCACTTTACAGCGATCACAGAGAGCAAAGACGAGCAGACCACCATGAAGATAATTGCAGCTCTTTCTTAACAACATCTGTTGTAGAGGATGAAGCAGGGAAATTCTATTTCTATTAAGAACTTGATAGTATCCTTCAAAAAATAAGTTAACGTGTACATTTATACTTAGTGACTTCACAGGGAGGTAGGCACTTGGGAGAATGGTGAGAAATGAGTGAGAAAACGATTCGAGATCAAGAAATGAGAGAGGTCAAAGGTTTGTATGCTACTCAAAAACCTAATGCGTGTAAACTATAAATAATAATTTCAAGAAGAGAGCCAGAAGATGCTGGATGTGACCAGCGCCAAACATTACCAAAACTGAAATGGACTATGTCTTAACAAAGAGGACACTGGTTACTGATGTGATGATAATTTCACAATCAATTGCCTGCAGAAAGACTTGTTCAGCAAACAAAGATGTTTTTCAAGATGGAAAATAGATAGAAGTAAAGACATTAACTATTACCATATTGGAGAGATTTGATCTCATTGACTGAAGGAAACTCACTCTACCACAACAGATCGCTCACCACTGATCTTATAATTGGTTGCTTGGGACAAAAGTAAGTGATTTGCCCAAGGTCATGTGGCCAGTTTCAGAAGGACTTGAATTAAGTTTCCCAGATTCTGAGGATCTCTCTCCAACCACTATTACTTACAATGACAAAAATAAATAACACTGAGAAATGTGGGAAGAATTGTATGAAGTGGGACAGAATAGGAAAAGCAGAGCCAAAGGGACTATTGACAGCTCTATAAATGAAAATTAACATTAAGTGGCAACAAAAGTCAGGTCACCTAATACCTCAATACCATTTCTTAGGAAAAGGTAATGAAAGCAAATCAGAGGACATAATTCTGAAGCTGAAAGAGTCCAGGAACCAATTCTATCAGCAAAAATCTGATCTCCCTCATCAAACAAAGGAAGTTGTGAGCCAAAGGCAATGCAGTTATAAAAGTATGAGTTATAATAATAGCTAATTACAATAATGTTAATTAATAATTGCCTAATAGAACATATCTAATAATGCTATGTAGCTAATATAATAAATACTAGTTAATAACCCACTTTCAAAAATTGTCTATAATATCAATTCTCACACTAAACAGCTCATTCTAATTTTTAATTGACAAATTGTTTTGATAAGCAACTTGTCACA
Source organism: Trichosurus vulpecula (assembly GCF_011100635.1). Taxonomy (NCBI): domain Eukaryota; kingdom Metazoa; phylum Chordata; class Mammalia; order Diprotodontia; family Phalangeridae; genus Trichosurus; species Trichosurus vulpecula. The sequence goes on from NC_050579.1 coordinate 51,147,729, forward strand.
AATTCATGAACAACTCCCCCACAATATACATTCCCTGAAAATAGTTCAACAAAACTGCATAAAAGAGTGATTGTGAAAAATTGTACTATTACGTATAACTTCATACTTTTGTAGTTTACTGTTTGCTGAGCAAAAATCACAGGGGGCTGGAAGGGATCTTGGAGGTCATCTGAGATTCTCATTGAGTCTGAATCTTTCATTTTATAGGTGAGGAAATTAAGACCCAGAGACACTAAGGGACTTGCTCAGTGTCACACAACTAGTAAGTAAAAGTATTAGAATAACTAGAAGTTCTAGAAGAACCCATATTCTGTGGGGGAAAATCCAGCATTTCATCTCCTATACCATGATGCCTTTTTTAAAATTAACATGTAGAAAAATTGGGACACTCATACACTGTCGGTGGAACTGTGAACTTATCCAACTATTTTGGAGAATTATGAACAAAGAGTTATAAGACTGTATATACCCTTCGACCCAGCAACACCACTATTAGCTATTTCCCAAGGTCATCAGAGTAAAAGGAAAAGAATCTATGTGTTCTAAAATATTTATAGCAGCTTTCTTTGTGGTGGCAAAGAACTGGAAATTGAGGGGATGCCCATCAATTGGGGAATGGTTAAACAAATTATGGTATGTGATTGTGACAGGATACTACTGTGCTGTTAGAAATGATTGAGCTGGTTTATTTTAGAATAACATGGAAAGACATCCATAAATAAATGAAGAGCAGAACCAAGAGGATGTTATATCCATTAACAGTAACATTGTTTGAATGATAACTGTGAATGACTAAGTTATTCTGAGTATTATTAATACTCAAATCAACTCCAAAGGACCTATGAAGGAAAACACTATCTATCTCCAGAGAAAGAGCTGATAGAGGCATACATAATGTGTTTTATATATATACACATATATGTATGTACACACATACAGACACACTATAAATATATATGTATATATATATATTATATATACATATGTAATATAGTGTGTATGTGCCTTCTCTAGTTCAGGGCTGGGAGGGAGGAAGGCAGTTCAGAACTTAAAATGTAACAAAAAATAAAAGTTAATATCAATATTATGCATCTTAAGTGACCCGACTTTTGTTGTCACTTAATGTTAATTTTCATTTATAGAGCTGTCATTGCTACATATATTGTCCTTTTGGCTCTACTTTTCCTGTTCTGTCTCATTTCATACAACTCTTTCCAAATTTCTTAGCATTATTTATTTTTGTCATCGAACGTAACCATATTCAGTTATATCCATATGCAACATTTTGTAGGTGGATTTCCCAATCAACGGGCACATATTTTGTTCCCAAGTTTTTGCTATTGTAATTAGCAAATTATTTTGTATATTAGGGATCTTGCTCTCTTTTAGGAGAGAGGGAAAGAGGTTATATAAACCTACTAAGTAGTGGGACTGCTGGGTCAAAGAATATGAATAATCTCATTTTTTCAGGCATAATTCCAAACATCTTTTCAAAATTATTGGACCAATTCACAGCTGTATCAGCAGTGAATCTGAATGATTGTTTCAAATCAATCAATTAATAAATATTTATTAAGTGCTTATTATGTGCTGGACCTTACGCTAAGCTCTGGGAATATAAAAAAGGCAAAAGACAGTCCTTACCCTCAAGGAGCTTACAAGGTAATGAAGGAGACAGCATGTAAACAAATATATAAATAGTAGGCTACATACAAGAAAAATAGGAAATCATTAACAGAATGAAGGCATTAGAATTAAGAGGGGTTGGGAAAAACTTCCTGCAAAAGATGGGATTTTAATTGTGACTTAAAGGAAGCTAGGAAAGTTGGTTGATAGTGTTGAGGAGAGAGAGCATTCTAGGTATGGAGGACAGCCAGAGAAAATGCCCAGAACCAATAGATGGAGTGCCTTAATCATGGAACAGCAAAGAGACCATTGTCACTGAATGGAAGTGTACATGATAGAAAGTAAGATTTAGGAAGACTTCCACAGACCCTCCAACACTGATGTAAGGAGGGTATTTATTAATTGATCATTTAGAGGGTGGGAAAGTAGCAGTCTTTCACCCATTAGGTAGAAATATTTTCCAAGGGATATCTTAGTCCCCCAAGCAGGGTGATATTATAGCTAAAGGTAGTTTAAAAAGTTATCCCAATTACAACAGGCACCCTTTCCCTGCTATCTAATACTACATGTATGCTTGTAAACACATAAACACATGCCTACGCATAACTCGGCACATATCTTGGCACAATCTTCTAGGCTCAGTTTAGGATCTTCAAATGCTAATTCAATGACATACAATATCTTATAAATTTGCCTGTCATTTGGTGCCTTATGCCTGTACCTTGAATTAAGTCCACAAGAAGCTCCAAATACAGTTTAGCTATAGCTCATTTCTCATTTCCTTGTAAGATTCTTAACACAGCAAGGAAAGGAACATATGAATGTCTGGAATTGCTTTACAAGAAACTGTAATAAAAACCATGCTGGGCTGCAAATAGAGAGCCATATATCTCCCTACATAGCAGTACAGTTATCTCTTGCACATCATGACTTTCCCCAGTGCCATTTCAATACATCACAGATTGGCATAAGAAACTATATGGGAATTTGGGGGGAGTTTTGCAGAAGTTGCATATGACAGGCAAAGGCCAGCAGATGACACAGTGCCTATGACCAAATACTTGACCCAAATTTTACAATAAGGTACTGTAAACACCCCATAAAAGATAAAGAAAAAATTCAGACTTCTTCTCTAATACAAAGGGAGAGCCAAAAAATTTTACACAGATTTTTCAGATTATGGGGGCACTGGGTCCCTAATCCCTGCTATGTTGAAGGGATAACTGTGGTCTCTAATCTTTTAAATGACTGACTTGACACATTGTAAGTATTCACAGAAGCAACTATCCTTCATTCCTCCCCCCCATATCACCATGCTTTGTTTTTTTTTTAGACCCAGACTTGTGATTTATTTAGTTTAAGGAACTACCCATAAGGAAATTTCTTCTATGACAACTTTATATAGTCATAGACATGCCTGGGAAAACTTCACTACCAAAGAGTATTAAAAATACTGTTTCACCACATAGTTTGTGGCTAATTAAGGTCTTTACTAGAGATGTCTGGGTCAGGAGACATTTTGACCTTCTCCCTGAAATTCACAGTCAGCATCACGCTATTCCACCTTTACTTTCTCCTCTGATTAGAGTCTTATAAATCTCTTATGTCTCCAGTATCCTTCTGGCTCTGGCCTCTGACCTCTGGGTATCTAAGAGAGAAACTGGGATTTCTCTGTTGGGTAGAGCAAAAATCCTGCTCCTTGGCCTCTCTCTCATGGTATGTTTATCCTCCCAAGTAGTTCAGTCTGTGTTTTAATTAATTCATTTGTTATTGCAGAGGGCTCATTTTATTTGTTTATTTTCTTAACTATTTTTTGTCATTTTAATTTTTTTTAATCCACACTTCACAAGCAAATAAAATTATCATTTCCATATACCAAGTAGAAAAAGGATTGTATATGAAATCCTAAAAACAGTCCAAATTGCTTGCTTTTAAAAAAAGTAAAGAAATTGAACATATTAATTTCAAAACTGTCCTACATCATTGTGATCTCTTCTAAACTTCCTTCTATTAGTCTCTGTCTACTTTTAACAATGTTTCAATGGCTTTCCTCTTTTTTTTCATTTCTTCTTTTTTGGGGACACCACAATGTTTCTTTTCTTTCCCATCTTTCGATAATTTTTGTTAATAATACACAGAAATACTAATGATTTTGACACTATTTTGCAATGTTGCAGAAATTATCTTGATAAATTTTGTCGTTGTTGATTCTTTAGGGTTTTCCAAGTAACTCAAGTTATCTTTCACACAGTTATTTTGCTCCTTTCTGGTCAATGTTTATTCCTTCAATTTCTTTTTTGTCTCATTTCTATAGCTAGTATTTTTAGTAGATTCAAATAATAATGTCTAAAATGGGCATTCCAGCATCATTTTTAAATTTTATTGGGAAAGCTTCCAGCAGCACTCCACAATAAACAATGACAACTCTTAGTTTTCAAAGAAAAACATCTAGTAATATAATGTTTTTATATTTTTTCATGCCTATGCTTCATAACATTTTGCATATAAATGCGTGCTATATTTTATTGGAGGATTTTTCTACATCTATTGGAATAATCATGTGGTTTTGTTGTTTTTACTGTTAGTATGATTTATTATACCAATTGTTTTCCTAATGTTGAATCGACTTTGCATTAGTGGTATAAATCCAACTTTGTCATAATGAATCATATTTGGCCATAATGCTAGGATCTCTTTGCCAATATTTATTGAGCATTTGTGTGTTTTTATTTTATTTTTATTCATTAGTAATATTGGCCCCTAGCTCTTTTTCTCTGCCTTATTTTCCCCTAATTTGAGTATCAGGAGCATATTTGACTCATAGAAAGGGTTTTGGAGAATTTTTTCATTATTTTTAAAAAAATAATTTATGTATTGTAGAGTTTATTTGTTCCTTAAATATTCACTTGCTAATCTGCTTAATCCTGGCTTTCCACTCATGAAGCTTCATTTATGTTTTGCTTAATTTTTTTCTGAGATTTGATTGTTTAGGTTATCTATTCCTTTTTATGCTAATTTGGGAACATGCATGTATGTATATATTTATGAGATATGTATTTTTCCCTAAGGACTGTTTAAGTTGTATTCCCTAAATGTATTGTGATCATTCTTTTTAATATAATTTTCACTGCCTCTATGATTTAATCTTTATGCATTAGATAGAATATTGATTTTTGGTCTCTAGTAGAATTTAATCTCACTGAGGGCAGGGACAATTTTTTTGTTCAGTCTTTGTATTATCAGCATGTAGTACTGAGCCTTGTACATAATAAAAATGTAATAAATGCTTGTTGAATGGGATCATATTAGTCCTCATTTTGGTCTATATCTTTTGTTCATATTTCCCTTTTTGATTAAAATTTTATTGATCTATAAAGAATGTTTAGTGTTTTTTTCCTTTTTATATTTATGAATTCTTTATGCTATAGAAATTTGTCAATGTCTGCAAACATCCCTTTTGATTCTGAAAATAAACACACTCTCTAAGATTTACATTCGACAGTCTCCATTGGTCTATCAAATCCAGTTTTTCTATTACATTCATCAGGTTCTGAAAGAAGATTAATGTTTCCTAGAATTAGTGTGATCATGTCTTTTTGCACTTCAGTTATTGTTTCCTTTTGATTCTTCATTACTATGCCACCCCAAGTCCATATATATTAATATTGTTATTATTTAATCATCTATCATATGTTTAAGCATATCAGTTTCCTTATCTCTTTATGCAAAATCTACATTTTATTATTGCTTTATAAAAAAAGCATTGCTATTCTTTTTTATTCAGCTGAAGCATAGTAAATTTTATTCCAATTCTTTACTTTCAATCTGTGACTTCCTACACTTTAAATGTATTTTTGATAGCATTTTTTTTATTTTCTGTTTTTTATTCCATTTCTTAATTCTGTTTTGTAGAGGGTAACTTAAGTCTGTTAATTGTTATAGTCTCAGAAAATCAACTGATTTTCAGACCTGAGCTTTCTCCAATACATCATCTTTGCCCTGGGCATGTCTCCTTCACCTCTCTAGCCTCCCCTCCTTGTCTTGGAACCTAATGGGCAAAACATATCCCTTTTCATGTTCTCCTATGACCTCATTGATTAATACCTCCTTGCCTGTGACATCGGAGATGGGAGAACCATAAGATGCACCTGACTGAGACTATGCACCTCCCTATAAAATACATGTTTTTCTTAAGGTCCCTGAGCTATCCTCATGTAAGGGATGATGTCAGATTCAGAAGCTCCACCGATGAAACTAGTGAGAGACCTTGGTAGAAGATGCACCAAGTCCTTGGAACAGCTCCTTGAAGGACCATATGGACTCCTTCCTCCTTCCATGGCCCAAATACCATTAGGTTCAAGAATCTGATGACACCTCCAGTTGTATCCCTTCCCTGTGTCATTATGGTAATGTCGGCAGCTGCTCTAGCTTGGGAATGGGTGCTTCCCTCTGTTTGGGGGCACCAGCTACCTACAGCCTAATTGGGACTGGCAGATATGGCCCTGGAATCTTTGCTTTGTTGCCCCTGCCTCTCACTCTGAGCTCCCTTAAGATTTAGAAGCTCCAGTTAAGTCACATTATCAATAAAAGGGCTTTCAGCTTTTAGCATTGACTGACTCATTTAATTTCCCTGTAAATCTGACACTCCTCTCCTCTTTTTAAATCTCAACAAGGAACCACCCCCAATATTAACATATAAGGTCATAATTTCTCTTTGGTTTTTCCACCTTTATTTGGTTATATTCTGCTTTATTGCTTCTTATTGTAACAGTCCAGGGTATAACATAACCTGTTTTGCTTATAATTACCTAATCATAGTCTCTGTCCTCACACACACACACACACACTCTCTCTCTCTCTCTCTCTCTCTCTCTCTCTCTCTCTCTCTCTCTCCTTAATATCCACACCAAACAGTGATTAAATGAATGAAGAATTGAATCGCATCCTTAGGCTAGAGTCCTAGTGAGTGGGATCACAGGACCAATAGGTATTATCAGTTTTGAAATTCTTACTGTGTATGAAATAAATGCTCTTCAAAAAGACTGCCCTGAATTGCAATGTAATTGTATGTCTATCTCTCTTTAACCCACCATTTTGGGCCAGTCTGATGTTATTTTAATATGCATTTCTATCATCATTAGAGAATTTGGACAACTTTCAGGTGATTGAGAAGGTGGTACAGTTGTAAAGTACTGGACTTAGGATCAGGAAAGCCTGAGTTCATAATTCTGCATCAGACACTAACTAGCTGTGTGACTCTCACTGAGGTTCTGTTTCTCCACCTATAACATAGAAGGATTGGTCTAGATGACCTCTAAGGTTCCTTCAAGCTCTGAATCTGTTGTCCTCTTATCATTTACAATGCATATTTACTCTTTCGAAAATTGAGAAATGGATCTAAATATTATATATTTGTATCAGGTACTTATAGATTCTGAACGTCAGTCAGACATGTCCAAATGTGGTTATTATAAGTACTTTCCACAAATTAATTTTTAAATTGGTTATGGAGGATATAATTTAAGGGTTTTTATATTTTTTTTACCTCCAACAATTTCTTCTAGTTGGGAAGAAAAAAATTCTTCTCTCTACAATTAGATTATACAGGGTGTTCTAAAAGTCTTAGTACAGTTTTACTCTTTAATAGCTTAGAGCAATATATCAGGTTTTAAACCATTAAAGCTTAAAACTACACTAAGACTTTTGGGACAGGTATTAAAACTTGACAGATTTTTGGGACATCTGATAAATCGTTTTTTTTTTTTCATTTCATGTTTTAATGGAGTTTTTGTGTTTAGATAATTCATATAGTGTGAGGTATGAATGCAAACTCACTTTCTGGCATACTGCTTCACAATTTTCCCCAAGAATTTTTATTGAATGATGATCCTTTCCCTAGTGTTTTATAATCTTGGCATTATCAAGCACCTATCTCTTGTACACTTTTTGTTCTATTTGTAGACTCTCTTTTCTGTTGCAGTGATTTGTTTTTAAAACATTTTTTCATCTTGTACTAGATAGCTTTGATAATTACCACATTATATTATATTTTGAAAACATCTCCTCCATCAACTATTTAAAAATTAGTTTTCCTTGATATTCTTGTCTTTTTCCTTTTCCAAAAGAAATTGCTTATCTAAATTGGTTTATCTAATTCGTAGTGGGTATTGCATTCAACCTGTGAATTAATTTGGAAAATAAGAACTTTTTTCCTATATCGGATCAATGAAAATATAAAGCTGATATTGAAAGGCTAGGATTTTAATAACTAGAGATGGGAATTCAATCCTCAAAGATTTATTAAGCAATGTAAAAGTTCATGCTAGATATTGGGGATGCAAAGATGAGACAACTGGCAGTGTCCCCTTAGCAGGATTTGGGTAGAAGCTGGGGATTTCAGGAAATAGAAATCAGTAGGTAGGGCATTCCTAGGATGGGGGGGACAATCTGAACAAAAGCATGGAGGCTAGAAGTGATATGTTAAGTTTGGGGAAAGGAGAGTAGCCCAGGTTAGCTGGGATATAGATTGCATAAAAAGGAAGAGTTTAAAATGTGTCTAGAATGGTAGGTGAGAATGACATTGTGGAGGGCTGAGGAGTTTGCATGGGGAGCCACTAAAGGTTTGCTGTTGCTCTTGCCGTTACTTTTGTCTTAGAAGGAGCCTGATATGGTCAGACTTGTGCCTTAGGAAGATTATTTTGTCAGCTGTGTGGAAGATGAAATGGAGAAAGGAGAGAATGGAAACAAAGAGCCCAATTGGGAGGCTAGTGCAATAGTCCAGGTGACAGGTCATGAGGGTAGGAACCATGGTGGTGACCCTGTGAGTGGAGACAAGGGATGGATGTGAAAGATGTGGAAATAAAATTAATAAAAATAGCAACAATAATAACAGCCCACATTTATATGGTACTTTAAGGTTTGTAAAGTATTTTATAAATATACTTATACGAAAATATAAACATAAAATATATTTATTTATATATTTGATCCTCTCTGAAACCTTAAGATATAGGTGCCAATTTTACAGATAATGGAACTGAGGCAGACAAAAGTTAAATTGCCCTCCCAAGATCCCACAGTTAGAACATATATGAGGCCAGATTTCCATCCTTCTATCCACTGCTCTACTTGGCAGCTGATTGGATATGAGGAGTCAAGGAGAGGGAAGGGGCAAGTATGACTCTGAGGCCGTAAACCTGGGTGATTGAAAGGTTGATGTTGCCTTTAACAAAGAAAGGGAAAAGGGATGAGTTGGAGTGGGGATAACTTTTGGGGATATATTGAATTGGAGGAGCTAATGAATCATACAGGTGTAGGTGTCCAGGAGGCATCTGGAGATTTGGGACTGGAATTCTGGAATGAGATTATGGCTAGGTACATAGATTTGGAAGTCACTTGCACAGAAAAATTATGATTAAATTCATAGTTTCTGATGAGATTATCAATAGAGAAAACAAAGACAAAGAAGAGGACCCAGGACAGAGCCCTGGGTGACACTCATGCTTAGCTAATGGGAGATAAATGTTGATCCAGCAAAAGAGAAAAAGATGGAGCAGTCAGATAGGCAAGAGGAGACTCTGAAGGGAGTGCTGTCATGGAAGTTGAAGGAGGAGAAAATATCCAGGGGCAGTAGGGGATTGAAAGTGACAACAATTCCAGAGATATCAGCAGAATGGAGACTGAGAAAAAGCCATTGGATTCAGCAGTTAGGATATCACACATTTTCCGGTCAAGTGATGAGAGAGATCAGAAGCCATATTGCAAAGTCTTGAGAAGTTAGTGGGAAGTGAGGAAAGAGAGGCAAGGAAAATAGATGAGTCTGAGACTTTGTATGTGAAAGGAAGAAGAGATGTAGGGTGATAGCTTGAGGGAATGGAAGGATCCATTGAAAGTTTTTTAAAGATGGAAGAGACCTGGGCATGTCTGTAAACAACAATGATCAATCAATGGATAAACATTTATTAAGAGGTTACTATGTACCGGGCCCTGTGCTAAGAGCCAGGGCTACAAAAAGAGGCAAAAGACAGTCCCAATTCTCAAGGAGCTTATAATCTAATAAGGAAGATAACATTCAAACAAACATATACAAAGCAATACTTACATAAATATAATCAGGATAAATAGGAGATAATTAATAGAGGGAAGACACTAGAATTAAGAGGGGTTGAGGAAGGCTTCTAGTAAAAGATGGGATTTTAGTTGGAACTTAAAGGAAGCCAGGGAGTAATAAGTAAGAAGCCAGTGAATATAGAGGGAATGAAGATGAGAGAGAGTTAGGGGATGACTAAGGGGGCAAGTTCTCAAAGGAGATGAGAGGGGATGGGATCTAGTGCACAAGTAGAGGGATTGAAATTGGCAAGGAGAAGAGCCACCTCTTCTAATACAGGAGTGAATGAGGTACTGTAGATTTTGAATTATTTTTGTTTTTGTGTTTGTCCTTCATTTTCGAAGAGGACCATGACATCAGGGAATGATGGCATGACTTGCAGGTGATTTGGATTTGAGTGAGGGAGGGCTGTGTAAGGTCACCAGCCTCACTTTCTCCTCCAGAGCCATCTGGGACCAGTAGCCTGATATTCATCAGGATGACTGGAGATGACCCAGGATGCAATGAGAGGCCCTGGCCCTTTTAGGCTCAGGCCTTTTCATGTACTCACTTAGAGTGAGGTAATTAATGCCCATTCAGTGAATAGGCCTCTTTAAGAAGTGAGTCAGTGGAAAATAGCCTCCATTTTCTCGGTAATTTAGGGCTCCAGGTTCTCTGCTGAGAAGAGAGGTAGTATGAAGGACTTGAGAGAAGAGGTTTAGAATGGCTATTGTGGGAAGTGTGATATTGGCAACTGGGAAAGAGTAAAGAGATTGTCATATAGCAATTAGAGCTCAGTTGACATTAGACAGCAAGAATTCATACTAGACTCAGTCATCATCACAGTGGTGTGATTTTCTTCAGCAGAGTTCAGCCACATTCGAGTAGGTTGAAAGAAAGTTGACAATGGGCAATGCAAAGTTGGGTTTTGATAAGGCATGCATGATGATAGCACAAGGACCTTAGGGAGAGGCAGCATGGTTCAATAGAAAGACTGCTGGATTTGGCGTCAGAGGAATTTGTTCTGCCACTTATTATGTGTGGGACTTCTGTACCTCAGTTTCCTCATCTGTAAAATGAAAGTTAGATTAGAGTCCCTTCCAGTTAGAATAAGGTCCCTTTCAATTCTAAACTTATCATTCTAAGATTAAAGAGAAGACTAGTGAATAGTCAAACTGATTAGCCATGGGGTAGATACCATGAAAATAAGAAAGATAGTAATCTAGAACAGTGATTCTCAAACCATTAGGTCAGTTCCCCTTTACATTCTTATATATTATTGAAGAGCTCATTCACAAAGAGCCTTTTTATGTGTGTTAAATTTACTATACTAGAACTTAAAACAGCTTAGTATTATTATGAAAATAGTTTTGGTCTTGGGGAAGGGGGAGGAGAGGGAGGCAGAGAAAATTTAAAACTCAAAAGCTTGTGGAACTGAATGTTGAAACTAAAAATTAATTAATTATAAAAAGAAAGAAAGAAGCTGGAGGTCATAGCTTGACAAAGATGAAAAAAATGATTTAGGAAGAGAAAGGCAGAGGAGAGATGGAAGGATGGGATATAATGATTGGAGAGAGGAAATTCAGAATTCTGAATCATGGAATTGTGAACTCAGGTCTTACTGACTTCAGGTCCATCTCTCTATCCACTCTAACCATCTTAGATGGATGTGGGGTCTCTGTGGGGCAGTACCTCTGGTGTTTCTGGCTTCCTGAGCTGAGGGATCCTGATGGATAATGAGCCCTCCTTGGCACAGATCTTCAGCGGCTTCTTTCTTACTAGAATGGGATGAAACCATTGCAGCCAATTAGAACAGAGCAAATAAACTGAAATAAAAAGATGTCCCTAGGGCAGTACTTCCTGGGAACTCGGCTCCACTGGGAAACTTCAATTCCCAGAAGGACTCTACCAGATGCCCCATAGTTAGGAGGGGTTTCAGTGGGTAGAAACGGGTGGGATTCCATCTCAGGAGAACCAAAAAAGCTCATTATGAGAACACACCACCCTTGAAAAAGTTGCATCTACAGACAGTATTTTGCCAATATTCCATCACATATGGTTTTCATTTGGAGATTTACGTAAGTATACAGGCATGTCTTTCTATTAATGGAGGGCCTGACCTCAGGAGTCTTGGTAATATGTTACTTGGACACCTACAGGGACCTCTTGGGGAGGCTTCTCTCAAATTGAGGGAGTTAAAACTCTATATATATATGGAGAGGTGAAGAGGAGGGGAATCACAAGGGAGCCCTGGAGAGGTCAAAGTGTTGGGGTAGGATTCATAGTACTCTGGAAAGCAGATTGGAGGTAGCAGCAGAGAACAGTGAGCTGGCTTCCCCTCAAAGCTAGCTCCCTTTTCTCCCTCCAAACTTGTTAAAGACCTTGCTGCAAAGTAGGTTTAGACACAAGAGAGTGTTGATTTTTTTTTTGCTAGATGCTATGGGAGAAAGGATGTAGAGATTCCTGTAGGAGGAAATGCTTCAGGAAAACTTGTCCTGAAGCAAGTTTGGGAACAAATTCAGGATGGAGTCTATTCCTCCCTCCACCAAAATCAAATACAATAAGCATTTATTAAACAATCGCCGTGCTAGGCACTAAGATGGGAAAAGATCTGTTAACAATAAAGTACCTGCCTTCTATAGATAACCCATACTAATACAGGAGGTGATTGTTCCTTTGTATTCGTTCTTTTTGTATTTATTCTTCATATACTTGCTGTTTCTCCAGTAGACTGGAGGAGAGCTAGGTGGCATAGTACCAGACCTGAAGCTAGAAAGACCTGAGTTCAAATCCAGTCTCAGACACTAGCCTGTGTGACCCTGGGTAAGTCACTTAACTTTGGTTTGCCTCAGTTTTCTCATCTCTAAAATGGGAATAATAATGCTAGCACCTACCTCTCAGAGTTGTTGTGAGGATCAAGTGAGATCATTGTAAAGCACTTAGTGCAGTTCCTGGCACATAGTAGGCATTATATAAATGTTGTTGCTGTTGTTTGTTGTCATTGTTATATGGTGTGAGGTTGTCACAACACATTCACATAAAGGAAGGAGAAAAAGAGAAAGGAAGCAAAGGGAAAGGAAACAGGGAGCATTGGAAACGGGATTCCTATCTGACTTTTCCTGTCTATCAGGTATGTTTGAGAAGGAATTCTTAAATTGGGATGGAGGTTGGACCAGATGACCATTGACTCTGAGATTCTATGACACTCTGACCACAGACATTCAGTCCCATAGCAAAGACTGAACAGTAGGTTAGAACCTCCTTCCCGTTGTATCTCAAAAACCTTTCTTTCCCAAAATTTTATCTAATTTCATCCTCACAACACCTCTTAATAATAGGTGTTATTGCTATCCCCACTTTGCCGTTTCTGTTCAGTCGTTTCAGTCCTGTCTGACTCTTCCTGACCCCATTTAGGGTTTTCTTGGCAGAGATATATTGGAGCGGTTTGCCATTTCCTTCTCCAGCTCATTTGACAGGTGAGGAAACTGAGGCAGACAGGGCTAAGTGTCTTGCCCAGGGTGTCTAGCAAGTGCCTGAGGCTAGGTTTTACCTTGGGTCTTTCTGACTCTAAGCCCTAATGCTTTAGAAATAGGAGAATGAAAAACCCTAATTCCTACAAAGCTCCTCCTCCCTCCAGGAAAAATGAAAGTGAAGGCATCTGGGTCCCTTTATACTCAAACCCTACTTACACATGTAAGCACTCACTGGCTGCCCCTGCCAGAGTGAAATGTCTAACACATGCACCAGGGCTACTCTGACAGAGAACGTTTGGACGGGAATCTGTCAGAAAACGAAAATTCATTTCCTGGAACAATCACCTCCTGGGATTGTCCACTCCAGGTCTCTCTGGTGCTGGTTTAGTGACTAGGCACCAAACCTTCTTTGGGAAAGTCAAGAGCCATAATCTATCCCATGCCAAAAATGAGCAGATGTCCTGGCATTCTGGGAATGTTCTGGGCACATTCCTTCAAGGACTAGGATAAAGACGAGGAGCAATTCCAAGAAAATGGGGCATTTTTTAGTCTGAATTCTCAGAGTGGTACGGATAAACACATAAGACAACTAGAAGGTTATGCTTAAGCAGACAAAAAAATAATAACAACTAATAACTAACATTAATATGGCACCTACTGTGTGCCAGGCACCGTGCTAAGGACTTTACAGAACTCTCATTTGATTCTCACAACAATCCTAGGAGGTGGGTGCTATTATTATCCTTATTTGGAAAGTGAGGAAAATGAAGCAAGCAGAGGTTGAATTAGCTGCCCAGGTTCACACAGCTAGTGTCTCAGGTCAGATTCAAACTCGAGTTTTCAGGACTCCAGGCCCAGCCCTCTATCCACTTTGCCACCTGGCAGCCCCTAAATGGGGTACTCGGTTTGATTCTCCCTTCTGTGATGGCAAATGTCCCTTCTCAGAAATTGCCCTCCAAGATATTTTCTCTGGAGTTGGAGACCTGTGACCAACTATTAGCTATCTTACTCTTCTGTACTTCTCTGGCAGAAGAACAGAAGAACACAGTAACAGCTGATAATAAGGTTTGCAAAGTGCTTCACATTTATTATCTCATGAGCCTTCCAGTGATGCTTCATCTTTGTGTCGAGGTGACCCTACACTCCCAAAGTCTGTGGTAATGGTATACAAAATCTGGCAGGCTCTATCAAAGTTGAAAGTTCTCAGACATGGGTACAGCGATGGAATGTGGACCTCTTATCCTACAACCAGACTAATTAAGCTTTGAGAGCCTCGTTACCAAGTTGGCCATGGTATGATAAATTTTCCAGCCAGGACAAATCCTGAGGACCTTCTACTAAGTTATAGATGGATTGCTATCAACCCACCTATATCATGTCAGAGAAGGGCATACAAACTAATGAAATTAATTAAGTATAAAAGGTATAACTGCCACTTGGGATGGAACTCATAAACAGAATAGGACTCCATGAACATTTATTAAATATTTTCTATGTGCCAGGCATGCTGCTAATTGCTAAGTTATTGCTGCGCCAAATACAAGCAAAAAAGAAAAATGGATCCTGATCTCAAGTAGCTTACAATCTGATGGGGGAAGACAGTTCATAAAAAAGAAACCGAAAAGGGACGGGTATTAAAATGCAGCATGGTGGTAGAGCAAGAAGTCTTAAGAGCCCAGAGTAGAGCCCAGAGAGGAATGAAGGGATGAACTTAGCTAGCCTGGGAAATTTCTTTAAAATAGAGTTTCTAGGAGGAGCCAGCCAATCAGAGAAAGGGGAAGAAGAGGAGGAAGGATCTTCCAGGATGAGAAGGCTACTGAGTCACAGTGGAGCAAGAAGTCCAGAAGTCAAAGAGCCAATAGAAGTCAAAATCATAAAAGCAGTGGAATTAGCCTCATATATTAAGAAGATATGAGGAACAAGATGGCGGCCTTGGCTGAGTGACCGTGGTCCTAGCGGGCGGGACCCGGCGGTGGCGCTGGCAGAAGGTGGGCTACGCCCACTTACTGCGCCTTTTTCTGATCAGGACATCGCCCTGAACCCACTGGGGACCTTCTAACGGGGGGTGGGGGGACACCCAGGAGAAGCTGCCCGGCCTGGAACCACGACCCTCCCGGGAGCCTGAGGAGGGAGAAGCCGGAATTCTGCACAGCGGCGGCAGCAGAGACAAGGCTCCCTAGGGACGCCTCAGCGTCGTCTTAATCCGGGGAAGCAACCTCTTTTCTTTACTTATTGGGGAAAAAAATTTATTGAGTGCCACCATCTTCGGTCCCTGGAAATTTGCGCCTGGTGGGTGAGACCCGCCTGGTCCCTGTCCCTTCCCCCTAGGTCCCCGTCTCTTCACCTCGCTGCCAGGATGGCGAGCAGCAGCGGCTCCAAGGCCGAATTTATCGTCAGAGGGAAATATAAACTTGTGCGGAAGATCGGGTCCGGCTCCTTTGGGGACATCTATCTGGCCATTAACATCACCAACAGAGAGGAAGTGGCGGTGAAGCTAGAGTCCCAGAAGGCCAGGCATCCCCAGCTGCTGTACGAGAGCAAGCTCTATAAGATCCTCCAAGGTGGGGTTGGCGTTCCCCACATACGGTGGTATGGTCAAGAAAAAGACTATAATGTTCTAGTCATGGATCTTCTTGGACCGAGTCTTGAAGACCTCTTCAATTTCTGTTCCCGCAGGTTCACAATGAAAACAGTACTTATGTTAGCTGACCAGATGATCAGTAGAATTGAATTTGTGCATACAAAGAATTTTATACACAGAGACATAAAACCAGATAATTTCCTAATGGGTATTGGGCATCACTGTAATAAATTATTCCTTATTGACTTTGGTTTGGCCAAAAAGTACAGAGACAACAGAACAAGACAACATATACCATACAGAGAAGATAAAAATCTCACTGGCACTGCCCGTTATGCCAGCATCAATGCACACCTTGGCATCGAGCAGAGTCGTCGTGATGATATGGAGTCTCTAGGATATGTGTTGATGTATTTTAATAGGACCAGCCTGCCCTGGCAAGGATTAAAGGCTGCAACGAAGAAACAAAAGTATGAAAAGATTAGTGAAAAGAAGATGTCCACTCCTGTTGAAGTTTTATGTAAGGGGTTTCCAGCAGAATTTGCCATGTATCTAAACTATTGTCGTGGACTCCGCTTTGAAGAAGCACCAGATTATATGTATCTGAGGCAACTATTTCGTATTCTTTTCAGGACTCTGAATCACCAGTATGACTACACATTTGATTGGACAATGTTAAAGCAGAAAGTGGCCCAGCAGGCAGCCGCTTCCAGTGGGCAGGGTCAGCAGGCCCAAACCCCCACAGGTTTCTAAACATGAAGAGGAACAGATGAAGCAGAGCAGATGATCAGAGCAGGACTTGTTACTCCCCAGATCTAGAAGTTTTAGTTCATATGTACACATGCCAGTGGTTGTGGGCAACCATTTACTTGGTGTAAAAGAACTTAATTTCAGTATAAACTGCCTCTGGTCAGCGTTGGTGATGCTGCATCCTGAGTTGTAGCTGCTGTAATTGTGAATATTAACAGATAGTGAAACATGGTGTCCAGTTTTCTATTGCATTTTTTCAAGTGGAAAAGTTAACTAAATGGTTGACACACGAGTGGTGGAGAAATTGTGCATATGCCAATTTTTGTTACCTTTAATTTTGAACTACACTGCTTCGAGATTTCATTTAAGAAGAATGGCATGAACAGTTTTCAGCCACAGTTGTGATAATTGTAAATGTTCACAATTGTGCACTTTTAGATTTTTTTTCCCCCTTCCTAGGGTTTGAAAGTTGTAAACTTAAAAATTGTTGGCTTCTGTGTGCAAGTCAGCTGACATGGTAGCAACCAAAGATTCCAGTTTTTAAGCATATGAAAGACTCTGCCTGCTTACTGTGCTAGAATTAACAGCATCTAAAAGTGAAGACTTAAGAATAACTTAGTGACTACTAGATTATCTTTAGGACTCTGCATTAACTCTATAATGTTCTTGGTATAAAAAAGAAAAACAACATATTCGTCACAGAAATTTAGTTAACATCTTACAACTAAACCTGTATGTAAGTTGCTTAGATCAATGTAATCACTGTAAACATCTATATGACCTGGGATTTTGTTTTTATTTTGAAATGGGAGCTTTTTTTGTTTACAAGTTCATTAAAAACTAAAAAACTGTTTCTGTAAAAAAAATTTTTTTAAAAGAAATGCCTTGCTAATTCATTGATAGAATCAACATCTCCCCAATTTTTTTAATAGACTACTTGATGGCCATTGTTAAATAAGTCATATTCCTTTGCAAATCATTTTAGATTTTGTGTTGTACCTCTTTTTTTTAATAAATTTTATATTTTTTTTCCTCAAGGGAGAAGACATTCTTGATTTTTTTTTAAAGTTCTTGCATCAATGCCTAGTAGTGCAACTGCAGGACTGGTGTTGGTAGCTCTAGTGTTGCCATTGACTAAACAGCTGGACTGATTTGTGTTGTTCCTTTTGAAAATAAGAATGGAAGTGTTAAAGGGTTTTGCAAACGAAGGATATTTTCTTTCAAATTCTTGTGAAGTGGCTATGACCATATTGTTTCTTGTTCTTAGATTGCCTCACACTGTGGTGTTGTCATGATTAATATCCCCAGCCCTCCAATGCGCAAGCCTGTGTGAGTGCTTTTTCCCACTTATTTGCGCGTTTTCTTTTTCTCTTTATCTCGGACCCAGCGGAAAGAAAAAAAAGTACTATGATTGCTGGTAATCCTTTAAACAGTGTAATTTATTCATTTATAGCATGTCAGAATAAATTAAAAAAACATTGTCTGAAAATGCTAAAAAAAAAAAAGAAGATATATTTGTGTGAGAAAATATAGGAATTTGAAGAGGAAACAGAGGCCACAAATACTTGAATGAGAATTAATGGGCAGGGGAGAGGGTGTGGGGGAGAAGGAAGAAGGCAATCGAATAGAAATTCAAGCAATGCCACCATGTGGCATTGTAGCAATTGAGGACTTTGTCTAGCTGGGTATATGCATCTCTCTGTCAAAAACAGAGAAACAGATACATTCATGAATTGCTTTAATTATTTCACCCTTCCAAAGATAGAGAAAGTGACTGAGGGAGCTATTTTCCTGAACCTGATTCTCACCAGTAAGTAGAAAGTGGCTATTGGAAGCAACTGACTGCCATTTTGCATTCATGACAAAGAAGGCTTAAGCCTTAAGAAGGAATTGCTAAGCAGGAGAGGGTCTAGAGGAAAGCATTTTGGGAGAGTTAAGAGTCTTGAGTCTATGTCATGTCATCTGAGGGTCTGTTTATGGACCTGGGGATGTTTAGTCTGGAGAAGAGAAGATGGGGTGAGGAAGAAGTGGGGCAAGATAGCTGCCTTCAAGTATCTGAAGGTCTATTATGTTGGGAATAGATTTAGAGGAAGGATTAAATTGGTTCTATTGTCCTCTAGAGGGCAGAACCATAAGCAACACGTGGAAGTTAAAAGGAGATCAATGTAGGTTTGATGTCAGGTTCCTAACAATGGAAGCTGTCCCAAAATGGAGTGGGCTGCTTCAAGAGCGGTATTTGGAGGTATTCAAGCAATGGCTAGAAACCACTTGTTGGATATGTCATAGAGCAGTGTCCTTTGGGGAATGGCTTGGACTAGACAGTCTCTAAGTTCCAGCTCTAAATATTTTATCTATGGATGTTACTTGTTGGGCACGTTATAACGGTGATTACTTTCAGGTACAGGTTGGATTGGGTGATTGCTAGAATCACAACTACCACTAAAATCCTGATCCTCTGAAGGAGAGGAAGGCCAAGACTACTCTGGTTTGCATGCTATATTTAGAGAGAGCAGCTTCCAAAGAGTTCAAAGGAAGAATAAGACTCAGTAGCCTGAAATTCTGTAGGGAAAGTCAGTCTAAGAGAAATGGAAAATTCTCAAGAAGGAAATTCTGAAGTTATGAACAAAATTGATTTCAACCAGGAAGGAAAGGAAGAACTGTCTAAAGAGACCAACGTGGACCCTATCAATCAATTCAGATCTTAAGGCATGAATACAAGATAGAAGCAAGGACAGATAACTCCAGGACTCTGTCCGATCCAACAATTACTTATTAAGTGCCTACTGTGTGTTAGGAACTGCATTAGGTGCTGGGAGAACAAATCCAAAAAAAGAAGATTCACTCTCTGAAGGAACTTACATTCTACATGGAGGAGAGCAGGCAACGATGTGTATGCAGATGGGTAAAAACAAGACATATGCAAATAAAAGCAAAGTAAGTGGGAGGGGCATTCAAGGATGATTGTCAAAGTGGGCCCCCCTTTATTCCCTCCTCACCTTCGATATCCATCCCAAGTAGTACCTTTACCTTGAATCTTTTCCTTATCCCCACATATGCTAATGTTCTCCCTCCCAAACTACTTTTTATTAACTACTTTGTATTCAATCTATATTTATTCTTCATATACTTATATATCTTCTTGCTATTTCTCCACTAGAATAGGGGACAGCTAGATGAAACAGTGGATTGAGCACTAGACCTGGAGTCAGAAAAATCTGAGTTCAAATCCAACCTCAGACACTTAATCGCTGTGTGACCCTGGGCATATCATTTAAACTTTGTCTGACTCAGTTTTCTCAATTGTAAAAATGGCTGTCATGATAGCCAACTCCCAAGGTGGTTGTGAGGATCCAAATGATGTAATATTTATAAAAATGCTTAGCACAAGTGCCTGGCACATATTAGGTGCTTAATAAATACTTGTTGCCTACTTTGTGAGTAGGAATTATTTTGATTTTTGAATTTGTGTGCCCAGAGCCTAGCAAAATGCCTGGCACATAGTAAAGACTTAACAAATGCTTCTTGGATCATTGGTCAATAAATGCTGTGGATTTAGTGAAATCATCTAAGTATCTAAGATATCTTATGTTCTTGTTGCTTTGTTGGAGGTTATCAATATTTTCTGGCTGTCATCCATCTTTCACTTTCGTTTTATGTGGTCATTTGTTATTCATTACAATGTTCCTGTGCTATGAAATTGAATTAGTGGTATTCAGATTAATTAGATGCAAGTGATAAAGTTATTGTAACGTTAGGGGAAAAAAATTAAGAAGGAATGGAAACCTAAAGTAAGTAAGGACAACGTAAGAATGCATTCACTCCCATTTAATGTGTTCGAGTCGCTAGACCTGGAGAAACTACATCCTTTAGTTCTAAAACTTGATATGTGATTTTTGAGCCACTGTTGATGAACAAGGAGAATGTTTCAATGATGAGTTGTCTTCCAAAATCTCTCAGTTTGGCTTAAAACCCCAAATAGTGTCGCCCTAACACCCAAGATCTGTCTTTAAAAAATCCAAATATAGGTCATCCTTATGTCCCTAAAGAAAGACTTGAAATGCTCTCAGTTTCCACACAAGCCCTCGGGTTAGCAAAATAGCAAACACAGGACAGATTTTCTTTTACCTGACAGAAAATACAAAAAAATGAAGTACTCCAGCCTGAGTTCTTATATGGCCAAGACATCTCTCTGGTGACTTCTCTAAACCATCCCCCAAGAAACCTCCCCATTCTCCATACTTATTGTGCTACCCAGGGATTGGTGGTCACCCAAGAGGAGGAAAAAAAACTTGGAGTCTCTAGAAAATCAGCTTCCTTGCCCCTAGACCTGCCGAGTCACCATAACTCATAGCAGAAACTAAGAGCAGAGCCCAGGTTTTTTCATCCGTATCATGGCGCAGACTCTCATTGCTCCTCAGTTCTGGTGCCTGTGTTTTCCCTCCTCGGTGCCTCCTTGAAAGCTCACCTCTGGCTCTTCCATTTGTCCAAGAATTTGACATTGTCAAGTCAACAAAAAGTATTTAACTCCTCTTGTATCTAGAGCGATTGACCCAGAAATTCTTGTTGCACCCACTGCCTCTAGCTGCTGCTCCTGCTGTTGCTTACTTTACTGTTGCTGCTGCTGCTGTTACTGCTACTACCTCAGAATAGGCCCTTATCTTCTTTGGCCGTGTGGTACCCCCATTCCAGAACCCTATGGTTCCTTAGAGTTATCGTACCTGTTTCTCTTCTAGGAAATGGATTCTGTGTACATCATCAGTTCATCTCTATTATGGTTCTTCGTTTGAGCTCCCCAGTCTAAATGTGTGGCTTAGGTGCACACTATATATGACTTAATCAATCACTTCCAAATGGTATGACCCTAATGGCCATTAATTTTTCTTGCAAACTAATCAACAAATATTGCATGCTTATAATTTTTAACAAATGGATTCCGAAACCCCTCAGACTCTTTATTTGAACAACTTTTAAACAGGTTAAAATTATTCCCAAGTTTTTTGCAGAGATCAGATTTTTTTTGTAGGTAACACATCATTCTTAACAATGCATAGAGGAAAGAATAAATATCCAGGAAGAGAAGGCAGTCAACATGGTCAAATGCCATAGAGACATCAATAAGCACTATGACTGAAAAAAGACCAGCAGATTTGCAGGGGCAGCTAGATGGCATAGTGTGTAGAGAACTGAGCCTAGAATCAGAAAGATATGAGTTCAAATTCAGGCTCAGACACTTACTAGCTGTGTGACCCTAGGCCAGTCTTTTGCCTCAGTTCCTCATCTGTAAAATGGGGACACAAGGGGGAAGGAAATAGCAAACCACTCCAGTATCTTTGCCAAGAAAACCATGTATCTTTGCACGAAAAGTTGGACACAACTAAACAACAAAGATAGTATTGTCAGTTGAGTAAGGAGTTAAAGATAATGAGGAGATTGAGAAGGTGGGAGACTAGAAAGTTAATGGTACCCTCTATAGAAATAGGGGAGTTCAGAAGACAGGTGGATTTGAGAGAAAAGATAATATAGTGCAATGGAGAAAAGATAATATAGCGCAATGGAGATCAAAACCCACGCATATCTGCTGGCCCAGTGGCTCACTCAATTTCACTGAAAACAAAAAGGGAGGGAGGTCATTCTCACTGATTAGCCAGTGGTCCACCTTGTTAAGGGGTACCTCTATTAAGTCCACCAGTCACAGACCATCTGTTAAGGGTACCTGTTATAGTAGCCATAAGGCAATCTGGGAGGCAGTGTGTGTGTGTGTGTGTGTGTGTGTGTGTGTGTGTGTGTGTATACTCTGTGTTTGGGGCAGGGACAAAGAATTTTCCCAAGGCACCTGTACAACTTCTGCAAGTGCCCCAGTTACAACTCTGAGAGGCTGACAGAACAGAAGGGGAGGGGTTTACAGCTTGCCAAGCCACTGGAGGAAAGCTGCTGGAGATGAGGGCAGACTTGTTGATGATAATGTCAGAGAAACCACTTAAGGTCATGTCACCACCCAATACTTGGCCCCTGCTTTGGAGGGCATTGTACCAAAGGGATATAACCTGTACACAGATGAATAAATACAAGGTAATTTGAGGAGGAAAAGAGCTAGGGAGATTAGGGAAGATGTCACAGAAAATTTGACACCTGAGCTCAGCCTTGAAGAAAGATTAGGATTCTGGGAACAGAGAGAGAGAGAGAGAGAGAGAGAGAGAGAGAGAGAGAGGAGCAGGTACTATGTGACACTTGAGTGCTTTTACCCAAACAATACCCAAATGCCCAATTATCTGGAAAAGAAGGGCCTTGGCTACAGCAGCCCTTGACTCTAAGGCAGATTGATATGTCTGCTGAGGTACAAGTTCCTGGGTTAAGGGGCAGGGGACTGAGCACAGTCCTCACATCTTACTAAAAAGAATTTGAAAAAAACTGGAGCAACACTGAAGGAGCTAAAAAGTCTAGTAATATCCTAGGGGGGAAGGAGGGTCATACACACGGACTGATGTTCAAAAAGGAAAGTAAAAGAAGACCAATCATGGAAATCACTTGCGAGTAAATTGGGTATCCCTAGTAATAGGGCAGATGTTAGGAGTGGAATCCCATGGACATCTGAAAGGGATAGAGTCATGAATAGTTCAGAAAAAGGAGCTAGTTTAAGAGAATCAGTCGAGGAGAAAAGCAGGCTACAGCCAGGTTCTTTAGGAAAGGGCTTGAGCAAAGATTCTCACTCAGCATGTTTTGCCATTTCAATTGGAGAGCAAATTCAAATTACCTTGGATAGGAACACAGTCACATGGACTGAACAATTGGCTGAGAGACTGTAAATAAAGACTAATGACATATGGATCCAGAAATGACTCCCGCTGAGAACAGGAGGGGATGGGGGAGGAGCTGGGGGCAGTTCCGAGGGGATCAGGGTTAGATCTGGCTTTATTTAACGTCTTTGCTAATAACTTGGAAGACAGAATAAACAAATGTCAAAGAAATTTGCAGAACACACCAAATGGGGAAATACTGCAAACATAGGCTGAAGAGGGAGGGAACCTGACCCAAGGGCATAGATGGTATCCAGGAAGGAGAGCAGGATATAATAACTAAGCACAATCCAACCTGAGAAGATACAAGGGGAGAGAAAGTGAAGGAGAGGATGGAGGGGGAAGGTTGTTTTTTTTTTAATTAAGCTAATCCTCAATGGACAGGGGAAACCAGGAAATGGTGGTGGCCAAAAGTGGGGAAAGCAGAGAGAGCAGAAGCCATAGGGCAGGGAATGCTCTAAGACATAATGGTGGGGAATAATAAAGGTCAGTGTATAGGGATGGGATATCTGTGTGGTTTGCAGCATGTGGTCAGAGAGCCACAAATGTGAAATAAGGACAGGTCCACTTCTCCAGGATGTGGGGAAACAGGCACAGGACAGGTTTTGTACATTTGCCTGGGGCAAATCTGGCTACAGTAAGAGTATCTTGGCTTTATGTTGTCTGAAGAACCCTCCACAGAAAAGGCTAAGCGTCCATGAGCTGAAGAGGGAGGGAAGGGAGGAGCCTCCACCATCTGTGTGCAGAGAAGTGTAGGATGGTCTACCCCACTTCTGTCCTTCAGTCTCAGTCCCATGGTGATTGCTCCATCTGGCAAAACTCTTCAGGGGAAGCAGGTAGACCAGAAAGCCGGCACCCTGAGAGGCTCTTGCTGGATGCAGGAAGAGTGGGCTAGGAGCTGCCAGGTGGTGAAGGAAGGCCCTCAGGGAGCCTCTGCTGCTCCTGATGTCTCTCTCTTACAATCCCTATTCCAGCCTGAGCAATGATGCTTCCACTACCCAGCCTCCCCCCCCCCCACCCCCGCTGTGTCTCCTATTTCTGATCTTGGCTTTATGACCTGACTGTCATCACTGAGCTCCTGGCCTCACTTCCTGTTTGCTTCCTTCTCATTTCCTCTCTGATAAGTGTATTAACATCTCCATTATTCACTGCTTTCTAGTGCACAATGTACTTGACGTGTATTTTCTCATTTAATCCTCACAACTACCCAAAAACTATTTGATAACATAATCATTATAGTGCCCTTTTAACAAAACAAGAAACTGAGGATCAGAAAAGGGAACTGACTTTCCCAAAGCCACTCAGCTGGTAATTGTCAGGGCTGAGACTTGAACTCAGGGCATTTGACTCCAAATCTGGTACTCTTTCTACTATCCTCTTGTGTTTCTAGTGGAAGCTGTCTACCCTGATGCCCAGCTCTCCAGGTTGGTGACGACTTATCTTGGTGAGATCATTGTTTCAAGAAAAGCCACAGCCTTTGTTTCTGGCTTTCTCATCATCTCCTCACCTTCTCCCTTATCTCCTATAACCCTTTCCCTCTTCCCTAATTCTAGAAATTGAGCCATGATCTAATATAGCACGTTTTAAACTTCGGGTTGCAACCCCATATTGCCAACAGTAAAAGGTTTCTGAACACTCAGTGACCAAAAATTAATTCAAAATCAAACTCATAATGAACCCAAGGTGTTTCTGGCAGTGCTTGGCCATGTTGCATCCCAAATTTCACTGAAGTTTTGGTTCTAAACACAAAGCACGCACACTTTACACTGGGCATGCCCTCAGGCCATGCAATGCCAACCAATGCTGCCAAAACCTGAGTGGAAAAAGATTAAGAAGCCCTAATCTAATCATTATTCTTTCAAAAGGTGTGTCAATCTACTCTCTCAAGACCGCACTCCCTATCCCTGTGACTTTAGGAGCACTGAAATCCTCCAGTATGGCCACCACTCCCTTCTGTGTGTTCTTTCCCCCATTAAAATGTAAGCTCCTTGGGGGTCAAAGATTCTCTTTTTTTTAAATAGAATTTGTATCCATCGCACACAGCACAGAGCTTGGCATATAGCAAAGTGTTCCATAAATGCTTTTTCATTCATTTCTGGTCTCAACTCAATGACTTGACCCTTACTCTAGATTTCTTTTGCTCCAGAGTTCAGCTTGGCCTTCTTGGACTTTTTGATTCTTAATTAACCCTGATTGAGCAGCTCAGAAGGAAAACTCCAATTTGTTTACCCATGTTACAGTAAAACTCTTTGCATCTCCGAAGTCACTCTAGTAGTCTGCTTCATGGCACCTCAAGTCAATACTGACTGAATTTTTTATTGACTTGATCAAACCAACCATCAATCTTCCCCAACTATACCCTCTAAAAAAATAGTTGAACTGTGGACAGTCCTTCATAGTCAATACAAAATGATTTTGACTTCAGCCTTCTGTGAGAACAATCAATTACTCAGTCGACCAACAAACATTTATTAATCTATTATGTGTCAATTACCTGCTGAGTGTGAGAGACACAAAGAAAGGCAAAAACAGTCCCTGCTCTCAAGGAGCTCACACTCTAATAAGAGAGACAACATACAAACAAGATATATATATATATAAGATAAATTAAAAATAACCTCAAAGGGAAGACACTGACATTAAGTAGAACTGGGAATGGCTTCTTGCAGAAGGCGGGATTTTAGCTGAGGCTTGGAGGAAGCCACCAAAGCCAGGAGGCAGAGGTGAGGAGGGAAAGCATTCCAGGAAAGGAGGACAGCCAGTGTACTAGGAACAGCAAGAAGGTCCATTTCACAAGATCCTAGGGTATGTAGAGGAGAGTAAGGTATAAGAAGATTGGAAAGGTAGGAGGAGTTCAGATTATGAAGGTCTTTGAAAACCAAAGAGGGTTTTATATTTGATCCTTGAGATGACAGGAAGCCACTAAGGCAATTGTTGTTCAATCGTGTCCTACTCTTTGTGACCCCATTTGGGGTTTTCTTGGCAAAGATACTGGAGTGGTTTGCCATGTCCTTCCCTAGCTCATTTTACAGATGAGGAAACTAAGGCAAAGTGACTTGCCCAGGGTCACACAGCTAGGAAGTTTCTGAGGCCAGATTTGAACTCAGGAAGAGGAGTTTTCCTGACTCCAGGCCCTACATTCTATACATTATGGTACCACCCAGCTGCCTAGGGTTATTGAACAGAAGGTGACATATTCAGACATACATTTTAGGAAGACCAATTTGACAGCTGAATGGAGGAAGACAGAGAGCAGGAGTCACTATCTAGACCAAGGACCTAGATGGTGTTATGCTCAGTAGATAGTGTTAGGGTATGCTTGTTTTGTTCATGCTGCTTTGGAGGACCACTGTTCATTAATGTTATAGTTAGAATCTGTCACAGTTTGCTATTTACTGTGCAAACACAGCCTTGCAGTATCACCTGCTCAAAGCCCCCACAGGGGCTGTTGCCTAGCAGTCAAGGACGGAAAGTAAGAGAGTGCTGAAGGTGTGTGGCCAATAAGCAACAGCCTAACACTACCACAGTAAGGACCGTATTCCAGCCCCCATTCCTACTCTCTGTTTACTTAGAAGTGGACTTAACCAGGTGCTCTCAGGCAATTTTACTTGACTCCCCAATCTCCCTGGCATTTTGGATTTCAAGCTTACCTCAATCTTTTAGACTTAGCCACCACTCGGCTGCTTCCCTAGAGCCAAATCAACCTTGGCAGCTCAAAACCTCAGCCATTGACTACACTGACTCACCCATGGCCACTGTGACTGCATCTAGTTTCTTACTCTTCCCTAGTGGCAGGAGGTCTCAACGACTCCGACTTATTCTCC
The DNA here is from genome assembly GCF_011100635.1 of Trichosurus vulpecula. NCBI lineage: Eukaryota > Metazoa > Chordata > Mammalia > Diprotodontia > Phalangeridae > Trichosurus > Trichosurus vulpecula. The sequence goes on from NC_050579.1 coordinate 51,174,863, forward strand.
TTCTCTGCCAGGCATGTCCCTGTACTCTTAAGCTTTCTTGACGCTGGCAATGGTTAGGGCATTAGAATGTACATTCTTTGAGATAAGGCACTGGGTTTTTTTGTTTGTTTCTGTTTCTGTGTTTTGTTTTGCTTTCGTTTTTGCCTTTGTGTCCTCAGCCCTTGACACAGTTCTTAACATAGAGTAAGCATTAAATAAATGTTTATTGACTGAATAAATGATAAAAGTAACATTTCTTCAAAGCAGAGAAAACATAAATCCCCCAGGGGCACACTCAGATGGAGCAGGTGAAGAAGGTATTGTTTGTTCCTACAGGAACTGTGTGCCGGTGAGATACAAGAGTAATTCTGTTTAAAAGCCTTAGTAGGGAGATCTTAGGTGGCCATATAAGTTCATGAATTTGTATCAGAAGATGAGTCATTAATACCTTGTTCCCTGCTAACTGTGCTAAGGTAGGTTGGAAGATTAGCCTGTAGGGGAGGAGCAATCCTGAAGAGTCAGAAAAGCAACCCTAGACATCCAGGACCCAAGGATCAGTTTGCAGAAACAGTTATTTTCAGTGGTAATTTTTACAAGGGAAGTTTCCGGTACAAAACCATGAAGGATTATCGTTCATCTCGATGCTCTCAAAATGTGGACACCAAGATCTGTTTCAGGGACTGCAGAGTTTCTATTATATGTGTCTTCTTGCCTTAGGCAGGCTTACTTTATGTGGAGATTGGTTTCCCCTCTAGAGGGGGTTGGCCTGAGGAATGCTTTTCTGCCATCTGGAAAGTCACAGAAAATAAAGAAATTCCTAGATGGTATGAAAGGAATCATCTAGGCAGAAAGGCAGGGAGAAAAAGATTCCAACATGACTAGGAAGAATCAGAGCAAGAGGGAGTCCAAAGGTTGGTGTGCAAGAAAGTGTGACATAGAAATGGAGAGAGGAAATAGTACCTTTGGGGCTATGCAATAGTTATGAGGCTCTCTGCCCATAGAGGATAACTCCAGATCTTTGTAGGGAATTGGAGGCTGGCAGGGGGCGGGGGAGGAGGAAGGGAGAGAAGAATCTTTAAAACAAATTTTAATGATACCATATTTCACTGCATAATCGTCACACTCTGCATTTGTTTTTGGTTTTTTGGTTTTTTCAGTCCAAAAATTTGGTTTATACCTTTCATCAAGTAATTGTTGCATGGCATAATTCTGTTCGACACATGACTTAAAAGGTAAACAGAGCAGCAATGTATTTACCAGTGGCATATGGATGCACATTTATCTCTGGCGCGTTGGGAGCCCAAGCCTAGAATTCTCAGCACACACGCATTGTCAGTATTCAATTTTAATGTATATTCATGAGTATTCCATTCATCCTAATCTTGCACCAATGACAGTTTAGTAATAAATGATTTTAAGTAATGCCGGCACAGTTTGTTTTATAAAAAACTTCACATGATGGTGACACGCCACTTTTTCGAAAAAAAAATTGGCATAAAATCTGTGACAATTATGTAGTAAAATACAATACCTTTTGTTTTTACTTTGCCAAATTTTTTCCGGGTATCTCCACCTTCCCCTCTCCCAGAGAGCCACCCCCTATAACAAATAATATTTTCTAGAAAAATGGAAATAATCAATAAAATCAATCAATATATCACAAAAATCTGAAAATGTATGCCAGGGAGTGTGGTGGGAGTGCTTCTCATAATCTCTTCTTTGGAGCCAAGCTTGTTCTTTATAATTCTGCAACTATCACTTATGATGGCTTTGTTCTTGTTGTAGGTTCCATTTACATTGTGGTAGTCATTGTATACATTGTTTTCTTGGCTCTCCTTACTTCTCCTGCATTACGTGTGTTAGAACTTCTCTGCATTCCTAATATTGTTTCTTACAGCACATTAATATTCCATTATATTCATGTACCACAGTTTATTTATTGATCTCCATTCTTCATTCTCCATTCCTTCTTCATCCCTCTCCAGGCTGCACCAAGACTTTTTCTACCTTGCCCCGGAAACCTCTTCATCATGGAAGCTCACACGGAACCTGAATTCACATGTTGGAAGGACCCTCCCTTCTGATTGAATGGTTTCTCTGGGAGATTTCATTTAAGGAGGGTGCCTAGGCCAACCATTTCTTCATTCCTCTGGGTTACACTACAGGTGCTTTCATTGTTCTCCCTCCAACACACAGGCATACACACATGGGTACATATACACAGCCTCTGTAATGAGAATAAATTTTATTACCTAAAATTTTCAGCTTCCTTTTATGTGTCATGTTCCCCCATTAGAATATAAGCTCCTTGAGGACAGGGATATCTTTCTTTCTGCTTGTATTTGTATGCTTAGTACTTAGCATAGTGTCTGGCACATAGTCAGCACTTAGTGAATAAATGCTTGTGGACTGACTGTTTCAGACTTTCTGAAGAACTAGCAACCCACACTCAAAATACCAAGAAAGATACATGGGCTCTAGCAACTGGTACTCTGGGGGATTCTGTCTTCCTAGGACAGCCAAGCAATTGGTCTCACTGAACTATGTGTCTGATATTGCTATCTGCATAGAATTGATACCAAAGGCACCAACAAGCTTTTAAAATGAAATTTGAAGGGGAAAGAGAATGTGTACCAGAAACTAGAAAGTCAGAAAAAATGGAGACCATCCTATAGTGCAGCACTTCTTGAACTGTGGGGTGCAAGCCCATATGGGGTAGCATAACTGAATGTGGGGGTCAGGAAAAATTCAGCAACAGTAAACTTTTTCTGAACGTGCAACAACCAAATTAATTCAAAATCACACACATAATGAATCTGAGGTGTTTCTGGCAGCCCTTACCCATGTTGCATCGTGTAACTTCACTGCAGCATTGGTTCTGAACACAAGATACGCATTCTTTGCATTGTAAATGCCATCACACCATGCCACGCATTGCCAACAAACACTGCCAGAAACACCTCGGTTCAGATTTGAGACTATTGTTATGTTATGAATTGCAATGTTTTTGCTGTACATACAAAATCATTAAATGAATTTTGGTTTGGGATTAAGATAGAATTTCCAACGATTTCTGAAATGACCCTAAGCACACTTCTGCCATTTTGTACTATGTATTTGTGCAAAGTGATGTTCTCAGCATTGATGATAATAAAATCAAAATATTGATCAACTCTGAAAAACACTGAAGATTCTGTGTGTTCTGCAGTACCAAATATTCTACCATGATTTAACTCCTTATGTAAAAATAAGCATATCTATGTCATTAGCATTGCTTTCATCTTTAATAAGTGGTAGAATTATATGTATTCCAAAGAATTGTTTTAAAATAAATTTTATTATGATTTACTATCAGTAAATTCTTGATTTGTATTTTATATACCTTTATATCTGTTGTATAAAAATTTCTCGGGCAAAAAGGAATGGTGAATGGAAAAAGTTTAAGAAGCCCTGCTATAGAGGAGGGGCAGTTAGGTGGTGCCATGGTGCATAGACCACCAGGCCTGGAGTCAGGAATATTCATCTTCATGAGTTCAAATCTGGCCTCAGATACTTACTGTGTGACCCTGAACAAGACACTTAATCCTGTTTGCTTTATTTTCCTCATCTGTCAAATGAGCTGGAGAAGAAAATGGCAAACTGCTCCAGTATCTTTGCCAAGAGAACCCCAAATGGGGTCAGAAAGAGGAGGACGTGATTCAACAGCAACAGCATAGTACAGTGAAAAGAGAACTGATCCTCTTTGAGAACAAAGGACAAACAACAATAGATTTGGAGTCAGAAGATGTGGGTGCAAATCCAAGATTTTCTTCTTACAGACTGTGTGACCTCAGGAAACTCATTTTACTGCTCAGCTTTATTTGTAAAATGAGATGATAATTTAAGGCACCTTTTAGGTCTAGCCATCTTTGTTCCTAGGACCTAGGAATAATAACCACAGTAAAGGAGGTGCCCAGTAAATCTCAGAAGAAAATAACAGAGAAGAGGATTATAAAGTTATAGCCTTTATATTAATACCACAGTATAAATATTAAAGTAGACGTGAAATATTAACCCAAGGAGGTAAATATGATCTCATAAGTATTCAATTCAATAAACATTTGTTAAGTTTTGCCAACTAAGTGCCAGGCACCGTGCTAAGGACTGGGAATACAAATAATCAATCGATATATATTTGGTAAGCACCTACTATGTGCCAAGTACTGTGCTAAGCGCTAGGGACACAAAAAGAATCAAAAGACAGTTCCTGCCCTCAAAGATGTTGCTGCCCTAGAGAACATCCAGAGAACTGTTAAGTCCATATGAGGACTGGTTGAAGAAACAGGGATTGTTTACATCAGCACTTCTTAAACTGTGGATTGTGACCCCATATGGGATAGCAAAAAATTTGGCAACAGTAAAAGGTTTCTGAATGTGCAACAACCAAAAATTAATTAAAAATCAAACGTGTAAAGAATCCAAGGTGTTTCTAGCAGCTCTTGGTCATTTTGCATCACCCAACTTCACTGTAGCCTGGGTTCTGAACACCAAGCATGCGCACTTTGCACTGTGTGTACCCTGAGGCCATGTAACTCCAGGACCGATGCTGAACCACAAAATGGGGCCCCAGTGGAAAAAGCTTAAGAAGCCCTGGTTTGGATGACTGAGGCTTTGTCAGATGAGACTTGTGACTGGAATATAGTAAAAGAATAAAAACAGGTAACATAGAAAGGTGAGAGAAGTGATGTTTATGTTAAGATAATTTATACTTGTGTAGAAATCTTTATACCTGAAGGCATGGAACTGCTGGTAAATATTTACCCACTGGGAGGGGGGAAAGGAATGTGTGTATGTATGATACATTTTGTAAGTTTAATCTACATTATTAACATTTTCTCCATCGCTTTCTAAAGTTTCTACAACAAAACAATAAATCAAGCCCTGATTTGTAGCCTTTGACTATTTCTGAGGTATAAATGCTCAGGCTAAAAATTTAAATATTGGCTCTAAAATGCAGGTAGGAGGGGGCAGAGCCAAGATGGTGGCTGGAAAGCAGGGACTTGCTTAAGTTCCTTCCCAGGTCCCTCCAAACACCTATAAAAATGGCTTTGAACAAATTCTAGAGCTACAGAACCCACAAAATAGCAAAGGGAAGCAGGGCTCCAGCCTAGGACAGCCTGGATGGTTGCTGGGAAGGGTCTATCACACAGAGCTGGGAGCAGAGCAGAGCCCAGCATGGGTGGTGCCAGGACCAACCAGCCTGGGGGCCAGGCAGAATAGGACCTAGCACCCTGAATCAGTGAGCTGTGGCAGTTACCAGACTTCTCAACCCACAAACACCAAAGATAACAGAGCAGGTTAGAGGGAAAAGCTGCTGGGAGAGAGTGAAAGGAGTTAGCATTTGGCCACTGCCCTGGGGGCAGCGGAGGTTGTGCAGCTCTGAGGCTGCTTCCAGAGCTACAGCTGCAGTTGCTTCTGGCACCAGGCCCACCTGGTATGAGGAATTAAGCAGAAGATTAGAGCTGGAATACAAAGCCTGCTTTGCCCTGCCTGAATCTGGGCTGCAATCCTGGTTGGCAGTTCCTGGGAGAGAAGGAATGTTGATGTGGCAGAGCTTGCTGTGTAGAAGTAGCTCTGAAAATAGCAGCACACCCCCTCAAGTTTGGGACAAAGTACTCTCTAATCTACTAAAGCAGCCGTACCCCGACAAAAAGCTCGAGGGTCAAGTAGTTGGCTGGGAACATGAACAGGAAGCGAAAATGGTCTCAGATTCAGACTCAGACTTTGGAATCTTTTTTTGGTGACAACAAAGATCAAAACATAAGCCAGAAGAAGTCAACAAAGTCAAAGAGCCTACATCAAAAGCCTCCAAGAAAAATATGAATTGGTCTCAGGCCATGGAAGAGCTCAAAAAGGATTTGGAAAAGCAAGTAAGAGAAGTAGAGGAAAAATTGGAAAGAGAAATGAGAGTGATGTGAGAAAACCATGAAAAACAAGTCAATGACTTGCTAAAAGACACCCAAAAAAATACTGAAGAAAATAACACCTTAAAAATAGACTAACTCAGATGGCAAAAGAGCTCCAAAAAGCCAATGAGGAGAATGCCTTGAAAGGCAGAATTAGCCAAATGGAAAAGGAGGTCCAAAAGACCACTGAAGAAAATACTACCTTAAAAATTAGATTGGAGCAAGTAGAAGCTAGTGACTTGATGAGAAATCAAGATATTATAAAACAGAATGGAAGGAATGAAAAAATCAAAGACAATGTGAAATATCTCATTGGAAAAACCACTGACCTGGAGAATAGATCCAGGAGAGATAATTTAAAAATTATTGGACTACCTGAAAGCTATGATCAAAAAAAAGAGCCTAGATATCATCTTTCAAGAAATTATCAAGGAGAATTGCCCTGATATTCTGGAGGCAGAGGGTAAAATAGAAATTGAAAGAATCCACAGATCACCTCCTGAAAAAGACCCCAAAAAGAAAACTTCTAGGAGTGTTGTCTCCAAATTCCAGAGCGCCCATATCAAGGAGAAAATACTGCAAGCAGCCAGAAAGAAACAATTTGAGTATTGTGAAAACATAATCAGAATAACACAAGATCTAGCAGCTTCTATAGTAAGGGATCAAAGGGCTTAGAATATGATATTGCGGAGATCAATGGAGCTAGGATTAAAACCAAGAATCACCTACCCAGCAAAAGTGAGTATCATTCTCCAAGGCAAAATATGGATTTTCATTAAAATAGAGGACTTTCAAGCTTTCTCAGTGAAAAGGCCAGAGCTGAACATAAAATTAGACTTTCAAAAACAAGAATCAAGAGAAGCATGAAAAGATAAACAAGAAAGAGAAATCATAAGGGACTTACTAAAGTTGAACTGTTTTGTTTACATTCCTACATGGAAAGGTGATATGTGTAATTCATGATACCTCAGTATTAGGGTAGCTGAAGGGAATATATATATATATATATATGTATATATATATATATATATATATACATACATACATACATACATATATGTATATATATAGACAGATGGCACAGGGTGAGTTGAATATGAAGAGATGATATCTTAAAAAATAAAATCAAATTAAGGAATGAGAGAGGAATATATTGAGACAGGGAGAAAGGGAGAGATAGAATGGGGTAAATTATCTCACATAAAAGTGGTAAGAAAAAGCAGTACGTTGGAAGGGAAGAGGGGGCAGGCGAGGGAGAATGAGGGTATCTTGCTCTCATAGGATTTGACTTGAGGAGGGAATAACATACACACTCAATTGGGTATCTTATCCCACAGGAAAGAAGAAGGAAGGGGATAAAAAAGGGGGGATGATAGAAGGGAGGGCAGATAGGGGCAGAAGATAATCAAAAGCAAGCATTTTCAAAAAGGGACAGGGTCAAGGGAGCAAATTGAATAAAGGGGGACTGGATAGGAGGGACCAAAATATAGTTAGTCTTTCACAACATGAGTATTGTGGAAGAGTTTTACATAATAATACACTTGTGACCTATGTTGAATTGCTTGCCTTCTTAGGGAGGGAGGGTGGGGAAGGAAGAGGGGAGAGAATTTGGAACTCAAAGTTTTAAAAGCAGATGTTCAAAAAAAAAAAAAGTTGTTTTGCATGCAACTGGGAAATAAGATATACAGGCAATGGGACATAGAAATCTATCTTGCCCTACAAGTAAGTAAGGGAAAGGGAGATGAGGGAGAGTGGGGTGACAGAAGGGAGGGCTGACTGGGGAATGGGGCAATCAGAATATATGCCATCTTGGAGTGGGGTGAGGCTAGAAATGGGGAGAAAATTTGTAATTCAAAATCTTGTGGAAATCAATGCTGAAAATTAAAAGTATTAAATAAATAAAAAAATAGTATACAGGTATGAGCTGGGCCCAGCACACAGCCTGAAGGCATTAGTATAATGAAGAGCATTTTGGTGAGCATAAGAAAAACAAGAACACTATAATTCTAGGAGCTTCTAGAGACCTCCAAGACAACCAGAAGATAAGGGCAATGCTTTCCTAACTGATTACAAAACTAGCCCAGAAGCATAATGCGCTAATGTTTCACCACATTTATCTAGGCTTTTGTTGGATATATCATTTAAAAGCATGCCATATGATAAATTCTTGGCTCAATTTGCTGAAACTTTCATTGTTCAGGAAGCAGAGAATGCAACTGCTACTCTGGACTTAATTTTGCCCAATCAAAGTTTGGGAGAAGATATAGAAATGAAGGAAGCTTCAGAAAAAAGGTGGGGGGGAAGGAGCTGTCAGAGTCCAGCTGCAGGGCATTAGGAGAAAATGACTTTATTGAATCAGTAAGGGAGACATAAGGAACTCATCAAAAGGGAAGAGAGACAACATTTTTTTTAAAAGCTCCAGCAGTCCTTAGGACTGTCCTTGGAAACTGGAAAGGTTTAGCCAAAGCAGGGATGGGAAAGGAAGATAATAACCATGAATTAAGCACCTATTACGTGCCAGGCATGCCTCTAAGCACTGGGGATACAAATAAGTAAAAAAGAGTCTCTGCCCTGAAGGAGCTTACAATCTAATGGAGGAATACAAAACATAAAAGGAAGCTGAAAAAGAAGAGGTGGCACCAAAGGGTACCTGGGTTGGGGGATATGATGGTTGTATAATTCAGGCCAAAGCAGAGTAGCTAATGTTAAATGAAGTTAGCTAGAAAATTTTGAGCCTTCTATCAAGGGAGGCCTTGGGAAGAATTCATTGCTCACCCTCCAGTCCTCCAATCAGAGGGGAGAGAGTGCTGAGATCAAACAGATGCACAGGGGACAAACATGTCAGCATGGCTGGTGTCTGGGCAAAACTGATTTAAGTACCACGGAGAGAGAACTAGATCAGGAAATCAACAGGGAAAGGGGAGAATCCTACTGTGAAAAGTAACAATTTGCTTCTTGTAAAGAATCACCAGCCCAAGACAAGATGGTAGCCATGCCTTCCTCCCTCCTCCTTTGCCCTGCCATCTTCCCAGCACCACAAAAAACAATACAGCCTTGAGCATGAACCTTTGCCAGCAATCTGTTCAAGCCTCCCTTCTCTATGTCAGTGAGCAGATTTCTCCTCAATGTAGAAGGTAAGAGAAGCTTTCCCTGCCCTATCCTGTGTCCTCCCTATGGTATCATTTGACTCCAGCCTACCTTTAGGATCACCTAACAATTCTGTCCTCATCTAGGCAAACAAACGGGTAAGGCCAGACCAGCCCTCAAATGAAACTAGGATCCAATACAGGGAATCCTTCACGGCCAACTCACAAAGTTTGGGGAACTGGGAAGCAGGTGTGGATGAGGAGCCAGACCACAGACAAGACCAGGTTGGTGATATAGACCCCTCTGCCTCAGGATCCAAGCTGTCCCAACCAGGGCAGATGTTAGGGTAGAATCCAGAAAGTATACTCCTTAGATTGGGCAAGTACCCATAGCTTTTTCAGAGCCGAGTGCAAACATAAGGGGAGGGACTTTGTCTACCTCTGGTTTGGACAAGGAGATGAAAGGAAGGCAGAACATGGATTTTGCCAGTGGAGAAATAGATATATAGTAGGCAGCCCTACTACATATCATATCTTGGACCATAGACACCTGATTGCCTGCTGTCCCCTAAGATTGATAATGAAAAGAAGGCTAAAGATAGCTGTATCCAGCAGCCTGGCTGATAGTCTTGACTCAAAACATAGAGAATTCATTCCATTTCCTGTGTGACTCATGTTGACATACAGGATCTACGATTTTTGTAGGTTTGGAAACTTCCTCCATCAAAACTATTATCAATAATGTAGTAGGTGAGTCTCTGAGTGTTACCTGAGGCTTAGAATGGTCAAAGGGGTAGCAGTAAGATCCAAGGTAGGATCTGAGCCAAGGTCTCTCCAATTTGAAGTCCAGTGCTCCACCCACCATCCCACATAATGTTAAAGGCCTACAAAATGTGAAGCAACTTTGTCCACATGTTGGAATAAGAATGTTTGGAAGATATGCCATTGTGATTCTTCATTATGACTGTGCATGAGTGGCCAAGTTAGAAGGATAGAAGTTCCCTCTCTCCCATTGCTTTGGACCCCTGGCAGCCTAGACCAGGGCTTCTTAAACTTTTTCCAGTCATGACCCCTTCAAGGCCTGAGCTATGGTGGTTGTGATGTGAGCAGAGGAGAGTGAATGAATGCAAGGGAGTTATTGGATATGCGTTGGTGGTGGGAGTTTTTATACCAGGAACTCCTCATACTAATGAAATCATAGATCCGAACCATCACCCTAAATGTAAGAGGGAATTGATCATAGGGAAGGGGAAGGGAATAAGTATTTATTCACCTGGCACTCAACTCTTACCTGTGGCTCCAAGAAGTTATAGCACGTGCAGCAACCACATTCAGTAAACAGTCTTGGCGGATGGGCTAAACCAGGTTGGAGGTAACTGACAGGCCTCAAGCCTGCTGGTCCGTTAGGAGGATGTCTGCCCCCAAGCATGTGAAGACTTTAAAGTCCCCCAGTCTAATGGGCAGATGAGACCAATTTGTTCCAACTGGCATGAAGGCCTTGTGGAGTTTAGCGCTTGGTCAAACAAAGATACCAAGGCCATCCACTGCATCCTGGGCCATAGCCAGTCATCTTGACTTTTTGTTTTATCATTGGACTTCTATGACTCTGGAAGAGAGGGTGAGGCTGATGAATTGGTGCAACACTACCTAGATATCACCCTGTGATGCCTTTGGACCTCTTCAAAAATGAAGGATGAAGAACAATAACATTTGATCTTCACAACAACCCTGAAAGGTAGATTGCCATTATGATCACTATTTTACAGTTGAGGAAACTGAGACAGAGGTGAAGTATCTTGCCCAGAGTCACACAAATAATAAGTGTCTGAGGCTGGATTTGAACTCAGGTCTTCATGACTCTAGGCCCAACACTCTTCTCTATCCATTGTATCCCCTAGCTGCCTGTACCCTAAAATTGTACCCTACAACATCTTCCCAGAGCATTGTTGCTATCAACTATAGGACATACAGAATGTGGAATCCTAGGCTATTAAAGCTAGAAGGAGGCTATTCTATAATCCAACATCTTCATTTTATTGATAAGAAAACTAATCCCCTGAGACGTGAACTAAAATAATCAGAGTCCCACAAGAAATTAGCAGTTCCAGGATTCAAACCAGGGGCTCTTTGATTCCCAGGCCAGTGTTTGTTTGGGTTTTTTTTCACCCCGCCAGCCATAGTTGCTTCCCTCAAGGGGTTTACATTGCTATAACACCCCAAGGAGAAAATTCTTAACAATAATCTAAGAGTTAAGGCATAATATGATTCAACGGTAGAGAAAATGTCTCCAGGTGGTAGATGATTTCTTGTCATAAGAGCATATAGCATAAAGGGAATGAGTCAAAAAGAGGGTGATAGGAAAGAGTTCTCAAAGAACCAAAGAACCACTACCACCCCACCAGTATAGACTGGCTCTGGAAACTTTCACATTCATTGTGTAACAATAGACACATTTCTGGCTTAAAGTATTCATTTGTAAAAACTAGACATCATAGCATCTCCACCTTCCCTTCCCTTTAGTAGAGTGGTGAGTTTCCCTGCTGGTCATGTACAGGGAAGGGATCAGGGTTCCACTCCTTAGTGGCAAGGTCAGGAATCACAGAATGACACAATCTCAGAGCTGGGAGGGATCCCAGAGTCCATGTATTCCAACCAGTACCTGAAAAAGGAATCTCCTATGTTTGGTAAATGGTCATCTTGACTTTGTTTAAAGATCTCAAGGAAGAGAGAACTTACTGACTAACGAGGTAACCCATAGCTCTAATTCTTAGAAAGCATTTCTTATGCAAATCCCAAATGAATCTCATTGCACAAGCCCCTTATGCTGCCCCTCCCACCATGGTTTCTAGTTCTGCCATCTGAATCCAGGTGAAACAAGTCTAATCTCTCTTGAACGGGACAGCTTTTGAAATACTTGAGGACAGCTATTATGTCAGCCCTAAATCTTGTCCTTTTTGGGTTAAATATCCCCATTTCTTTCAACTAACCATTATATTGCATGAACTCTAGACCATCATCCTGGCTTTCCTATTCTGAACACTCAACTCCTTTTTAATCAAGTAATCCCCTTTTTGGTCAGATTTTACGATATAGTCTAAAGAGCATTGAATCTGAAAATCATACTGATTGTATGATCTTAAGCAAATCTCTCTGTCTCTCTCTCTTTGTGTGTGTCTGTGTGTATATGTATTTCTCTCTCTCTCTCTCATTGCCTCCTCTGGCCCTTTTTTGTAGTTTCATGAAGCCTATGAACCCTTCTCAGAGCAATGTTTTAAATGCATAAAATAAAATACCTAAGATTAGTTATATTGAAACCAGTTATGTTGAAATACAGTGATCAAAATGTTAAAAATAATTTTAATGGCAAACCCCAGGTTAAGATCTCCTGGGCTAAGTAAAATTTAAAGTCCTGGTTTAAACTACACAGTTCTTTGCTTCTAATCCTAATGAGTTGTGCTGTTCCTTGTAGTAAATAGACATGGTTCAAACACTTGGACTTCAGACCCTTTTGGCTCCCAAGGTGGCCTACGGACCCCAAACTGTTGGCATAGGCTCCATCAGGAACTCCATGTAGAACCTAAGTTAGTAGTAAGGACCTGAAGCAAGTTAATTTTGGTCATCTTCCGCTGGGCTCAGGAGACAGCCAATACCATGAATGTTGGGCTTGTGCAAACTAGTGGCCTTAGTTTCTGGAAGCATAAACACACTGTTGGAGAAGAGGAAAGAAAGGCGGCTCTGTAAAGGAATCTCATGCTGCTTCATAGGGAAAATCAGCCCATGCCCTTCCTTAATCAGAAAGCATACTTTCATTTATAAGCCCCAAAGGAGCACAAGCTATCCCATTTAAGACACAGATGTTGAGCTCCTCAGGATAATTGTCTCTTTTATTGCTAAAAGACAGTCAGTAACCTGGAGACCAACCCAAAAACCCATGCTATGCGAGGCTACAGGCCAGCTCCTCACATTCTGGCATTAAAGTAACTGACCACAGTCATGGATGAGACAGATTTGAGGCATTTCAGGATCTGCCAAAGATAATGAAAGTCAGCTTGAAAACTGTAGAGTATGTGTGTATACAGGGAGCAGGGGAAGGACTTTCCTTCCAGAGGGGCTGGTGGGTCATGGCAAGGCTTTTTCCTCAACCATTATGACATACCCAGAATTCTCCTCTCCTCTGTACCTCTCCTGCTTTTGTTCCAGCCTTTGCTCCATTCTTTATCCACCCTGTTAGTCTTCCTTCCCTGTCAATCTCACAGCCAAGTTCCAGGGGCCAAGGGCTTTAAAAAAGTGAACGGAGGAGTTTATATGTTATCCTTTAGCTAATAATGATAAATATTGAATATGGGAATGATGATCATATCTATACTTTAAGAAAATAATAATCATAACATTTACATAATGCTTACTATATGCCAGGCACTGTGCAGAGAGATTTATAATTATTACCTCATTCGGTCCTCAGAGCAATCCTGTGAAGTAGGTGCTATTATCATCCCTATTTTACATAGGAGAAACTGAGACAAACCAAGGTTAAGTGACTTGCCCAGGGTCATGCAGTTAGTGAGTGTCTGAGGCTGGATTTGAACTCAGGTCTTCCTGACTAAAGGTCCAGTCCTCTATCCACTGCGACATCTACCTGCTTCATGGAAAATGACTTGGAGTAGAGAGAGAGGAAGTAGGGAGACTAAGGACTGGTTGGGGCCTGAACTAGCATGGTTACTTTGAATGCAGAGAAGATGAACATGAGAAATTCTACAGAAGTAGAAATGAAAGTCTGTAGCAACTGATTAAATATATGGGATGAGAGATGATACCTGATGAAACTGAGGTTGCAAACGTGGGTGACTGGGACAATGATGATACCCTCAGCAGTAACAGGGAAGTTTTAGAAATGGATAGTTTTGGGGAGAAAGATGAGTTCATTTTTGTATCTGTTGAGTTTGAGACCCTGTATGTATTTTGAAATGTTCAATAGACTGTTAATGATTCAGGACTGGACTTAAGGAAAGAGAGTAGGGATGTACATAATATAGACCTATGAGACATTAGCATAGAAATGACCATTGAATCCATGGGAGTAAATAAGATCACCAAGTGAGAGAATGTGGACAGAGGGGAAAAGGGCCAAGGACAGAGCTTTGGGGGACACTGACAGGTAGAGGTCATGGCACGGATGAAGCTCCAACAAAGGAGACTGAGAAGGAACAGTCAGACAGGTAGGAAGAGAACCAGGAGAAAGAGGTATCACAAAAACCCAGAAAGGAGAAAATATTCTGGAGGAGAAGACGGGTCACCAATTTCAAATGTTGCAGAGAGGTCTAAAAGGATGAGTACTGAAAAGAGGCTATTAGACGTGGCAGTTAAGAGACCAACACCGATTGTCACTGGCAGGGCAGTCAAACCAGCCTAGCTGAAGCAACAAGGTACCCTAAGGAAGAAACAGGTGGCAGCATATGCCAGGTGGGTCATGCCACTATCATCTCCCTCCAGATCACAGTGAGATAGTCTAGGACCATGAGCCCAAGAACATGGGGAATAGGATTCCCCATCCTCCCATACCACCAGCCCTGCTTTTGCCTAACCCTTAAAGCCCCATTCCAGAAGAGCACCCCTGGAGAAGGGGCCCATCATCCCTGGCACTAGCAATACCAGCTGGTTGACTGATTGATTAACCAGATGCCATTGATAAGCACATAAGCCCAATAACTCTCAGTGACAACAGCACCTCTCAAACAACCAACCCCACTTCTAGCCCATTCCCCACCCCATTCTCCTTCAGCCATCCTCTAAAAAAGCAAACCTTTAGAGGTAAAACCAAGCAACTGCCTGGGCACATACTAAAGCTCCACATCCTCAGCAACCATAAACACTATCAAATCCTCTCCTGGGAGCTTGTCTTGATGGACAGATGGCAACTGGGTATAAGAAGAGGAGAGGAGAGGAAGAGAAAGAGGAGGGGCTCCTGATAGGGGATATGGAGTCGGGAGCAAAAATAGGAGGCTGCAAGTGTCTTCATTACCTTGCTGATAGGCCTACCTCTAGACCAGAGGTTCCCCATCTTTTTTCCTCAAGTTCCCTTTGAACAACCTGATAAAGTAGATAGACATTCCAGGTGGTTATTATTTTTTAATTCAGAATTGAAGGGAATGTTAAATGTGAAAATAAAGATGGAATTTACCCCATTTAAGTCCATAAACCCTCCTGAAATCTATTAGTAGATCCCTTGAGGGGGAGTGACCTATGGATCCCAGGTTAATAATCCTTGCTATAGAGCAGCACTTCTATATGGGGCCATGACCCACAGTTTGAGAAGCACTGAAGGGGTCTCGAGTGGGAATAGCTTAAGAAGCCCCACTCTAGAGCATCCTAGGTTAGGAAATTGAACCAGATCCCATATTAACAGCACCAGATCCTTCTTATGCAGCAGAATAGACTCCAAGCTCTCAACAATTAGCCCATAACAGACCATCCTCTTCAGGCATGGCCATCTTGGCTTAAGTCCCTAAGGAGACGAGGCTAATGAGTACTCTAATGAGAACAGGAGGGCAAATGACCCACGGACTCCAGACAACTGAAGCTCTTGGATGTGTGATACACTCAGCAAATTGCCCACTTCCCTACCTGCCCAAGACAGGAAATTTCCTCTGTGATCCAAGAAGCCAAAACCCAGACCCTATTGGTAGAGATGATAGTACTTGAAGCTCCCATATCCCTCAAATCTTTGAGTTAAAGATCCCATTAGATGAAAACCCACAATAAAATGCAAATGTTATCTGACAAAGGTAACCCATTCAGCAATCAGGCCATTCTTAATTATTAACATTTTAGTTCAAATTATTTTCACAGAGTTGAGTACTTCGAAGAGACTTCAGTGGCATCTCTCCAAAACATACCTGAATAAGAGTACGCTCCATAATGTAGTTATCCAGACTTTGCTTGAAGACCTCCAGTAAAAGGAAACCCATCATCTCCCAGAGAATCACCATCCATATTTAGACAGGTCTAGTTGTCAGGAACATTGTCCTCAAATTAAGTCTAAACGGGCCTCCAAAACTTCCATTTTCTTTCTACATGAAGTCTGAAAGGGAAGCATTTCCTTCAATCTGGAAGGAATGATTGTTGGGGGTTGGGAAGGAGGACAGAGTTAGAGAAAGGATGGGGATGATTTAGGGTCATCTCCTGAAGAAGTCTGGAGGGAATGGGATCAGAGGCACATGTTCAAGGAATGGCCTTGGCAAGACCGTCCATTTTATTATCAGAAAATGAAATAAAGAGGAAGAAGGGGATGAAGTTAAGGGATTATAAACTAAAGATACAGGGAGAAAAGGGAGACTTTAGGAAATCATCTCAGCAAATTATAGCTATATGGCACAGTGGATTGATTCAAGAAGTCAGGAAGACATGAATTCAAATCCAGCTTCAGACACAAACTGGCTCTGTTTGACCCTGAGAAAATCACCTAATCGCTGCATGCCTCAGTTTCCTCATCTGTAAAATGCAAATAATAGCACCTATTTCCCAGGGTTGTTGTGAGGATCAAAGGAGATAATGCAGCACAGAATGTGGCATGTAGTAAATGTTAGCTATCATTATTATTCTATTTTCTCTGGGGAGGTCCTCAGCTAAGAAGACAGGAAGTATGGGAAGTTCAAGGAGAGTACAGATTTGAAATAACCTCTGGATGGTGCTGCCTTGGGTGTATACGTGATGGGTTTCCTCTTACGGAATGTCTTCAAGCACAGTCTGGATAATGATATTATAGAGGGAATTCTTATTCAGATACATTTTGGATAGATGCCACTGAAGTCCCTTCCAACTACTCAATTCTGCAAAAATAATTTGAATTAAAATGATAATAGATAAGAATGACCTCTGTTTGAAATAACCTCTTCATTTCTCTGTGGGATAGAAAATCAATTAGGGAGTAGTAATTTGACTCAAACAAATGAATTCAGACTATTCATTGGAAGGACAAATACTGAAGCTAAAGCTTAAATACTTTAGCTACATGAGAAGATAGGATTCATTGGAAAAGACCCTGATGTTGGGAAAGATTGAAGGCAAAAGAAAAAGGGGACGGCAGAGGCTTGAGATTGATAGAGTCATGGAAACAAGGAATATGAGCTTGGACAGACTGGAAGTAGTGGAGGATAAAAGGGCCTGGCATGCTATGGTCCATGAGATCACACAGAGTCAGACATGACTGAATGACTGAACGACAACAAATTTGCCTTACTGAAGTGAGGGTCCATTTGAGTCTAGATAAAATAAATTTGTAGTGGACCCCATCAGCTCCAGCCAGCAGCATGTGAATAGGGGCAGAGAAGGAAAATGGTGAGAGTAATTCAGGGTTAGTTTGGCAACTCCTAAGTAGCAACAGTACAAGGACAAGAGGGATTCAGAAGTAAATGACAAAGTGGAGTTGAACTTGGGTTGAGAATGGAAAAGGAGGAAAATAGAGTCAGGGCACATAGGTAATGGCCCAAGAAAATTCTGAGAGATGAAGTGATTGAATCAAATCAAATCAACAAGCATTTATTAAGTGCCTACTAAGTGCCAGGCACTGTGCTGAATCATGATGAAGACAAAAAATGGATATAGGAGGGTAAGACACTGGGAGATTTAGAATGATAGGAGATTATTAACAGATAATGTTTTTGATTATGGAAAATGAACTTGTGAGTAATAGTGAGATCTGAATCATGGCCATTTCTGTGTATGGCTGAGGTAGAGTTGGGGAAGAGGTCAAAGAATATGAGGATATTAAGGAACTGGACGGTTGGGACGTTTGAAGGATGGGTATTCAAGTCCCTTATTATAAAGGCAGAAATTGGGAAGGCGATGAGGATAGTGATCCAAGTACTATATACCTTGAGAAAGAAGGAAGAATAACCTGGGAGCTATCAGGTTGTTGAGTGATAGCAGCAAAGGGAGAGACTAGAAATGGTAGCACAAAGCAAAGAGTATTCCAACTCTGCCTCTGAGACCAATGTGATTTGGGGTATGAGAGAAGGTAATGACAACTCTGAATAGTGTCATCTAGGGGAAGCCAGGTGTCTGTGAAAACCAGAAGTTCAAAGGAGCATTATAAGAAGAGATGTGAAATGAAGAGAGGTTTATTAGTTATGGAACAGGAATTGCAGAGGGCACAGTAAAAGAGGTAGGCAGAGTTGGAGTGGAACATTGGAGAAGCAGGATGGAAAAAGATGGGAATGAGAGAATGAAAAGGAAGCGTCAGGGTGGGGATTCATTCTTAGGCGGCTGGCAATTAAACATCAGAATACATGCAAAATAAATACATGGTACTCATTGGGAAAGCCTCTGATGATGAGAAAGATTGACGGCAAAAGGAGAAGGCGATGGCAGAGAATGAGATGGATAGATAGTGTCATGGAAGGAACATGAACTTGGACAGACTTCACAAGATAGTGGGGTATAAAAAGACCTGGTGTACTATAGTCATGGAGTCACAAAGAGTTGTACACAACTGAATGACTCAAAAACAACAACTTTTTGTGGGAAGTCATCAATATCTGAGAGGATTGGAGCAATCAGGAAAGGCTTTGGGTAAAACATGGGTGACAGGGTGACTCAACATACCATGGTCAAAAATCCTAAAATCAAAAGGAACAACGGGATTAGGGGGAAAATCAATATGCAGTTTTCAACTTGTGAATTTGTGGGATTATTGGCAAGGGGTCATCCAAGGTGAGAAATCCTGTCAGCAGTTAAAGATGTGGGTATGGAGCTTGGAAGTACAGCCAGACCCGGAGACAAAGACTTGGGAGTCATCTGCATAGAGGTGGTAGTTGAAGTGTGAGAGTGAATGAAATTGCCAAAGGAGAGAAAAGCCTTGGCACCAACTCCCTTTTAACAAGTACACTGGCTATGCTGTCAAAGGATTTAATTAGGCACTATTACAGAAGGCAGATCATGCAACCACTTAAAGTGTTTGGACCCAGACACCCCTAAACAAATGCTGCCACCACTCCCTGGATTCTCCATCCCAGTGCAGAGAGGAGGTCCTTCCTGAACCTGCTTCTCCCAGTCCACTGGGATCACTGAAGCATTCCATGTGCTGCTCCCACCCCAAATCCCTGCCTCCGAGTGTACCTTCCTCCCTTTTATTCAAGCCTTTGCTAACACGGAATAGTTTAAGGAGCATTGGGCATTCCTTAATGCTTTAGGGCTGTATTTCACAAAATGGTGCTGTGGCAGGAAAGGGAAATATGCACATAGGTCCTTATTGCCTCTAGCATAAAATCCAAACTTCTTATTTCAGAGATCTTCTTTGGGTAATTCCAACTTACCTTTCTAGACTTATTTTACATTCTTCTCCTTTACACACACACACACACGCACACACACACACACACACACATCACACCACACCACACCATGCCATTCTAGCCATTTGTTGTCATTTAGTCGTTTCAGTCATATCCGACTTCATGACCCCATTTGGGATTTTCTTGGCAAAGATACTAGAGTGGTTTGGCATGTCTTTCTCCAGTTCATTTTACAGATGATGAAACTGAGGCAAACAGCGTTTAAGTGACTTACCCAGGGTCACACAGCTAGTAAGTATCTGAGGCCAGATTTGAACTCAGGAAGATGTCTTCCTGATTCTATGCCCAGCACTCCAAACACTGTGGCACCACCTCACTGCCCTAATTCTACCTATTTTGGTCTATTTTGTTGTCCTTCCTAGTCAACACTCCATCTAAATGCCTTTCTGCCTTTGTTCCTGGAACATACTCTATCCTCCCCTCTACCTTTTAGAAACCCTAGCTTCATCCAAGGCTCAATGTTACATCTCCTCAGAGAAGCCTCTCTTCCTCCCCTTAGTTGTTAATTTTCATACTTAGCATGTATAATGTATATTTTTTTCTATCTCCACAGAAGAATGTAAGCACCTCGAGGGCAGGAACTGTTTTGTTCTTTACTGTCTCTATTGCTGTGCTCAGTGCCTTCCTCATAGAAGATGCTTGATAAATACTTATTGGAGGAATACTATCGTGCTATAAGAAATGATGAACAGACAGACTTCAGAAAAACCTGGAAAGACTTAAATGAACTGATGCAGAGTGAAATGAGCAGAACCAAGAGAACACTGTACACAGTAACAGCCACAATGTGCAATGACTGACCTTGGCAGACTTAGTTCTTCTCAGCAGTGCAAAGATCTAAGACAACTCCAAAAGATCCATGATGGAAAATGCTATCCACATCCAGAGAAGAAACTCTGGAGTCTGAACGAAGATCAAAGCGTACTATTTGCTTTCCTTTACTTCTGTTGTTTTGTTTTGTTTGTTCTTTCTCGTGATTTCTCCCATTAGTTTTAATTCTTCTTTGCATCATGACTAATGTGAAAATACATTTAATAAGAATATATATGTACAGCCTATATCAGATTGCAAGCCATCTTAGGGAGCGTAGAGGAGAGCGTAGGGGAGAAAATTCAAAACTCAAAATCTTATGGAAGTAAATGTTAAAAACTCAAAAGAAATAAATTAGTTATTTTAAAAAATTAAATACTTATTGGATTGAATTTATTTGGGTTATGGAGGCATCCATTTGCATTGTTGAGAGACAGGGAAGGGAACAGTGTGTGAAATTATGAAGAGACAAAGTGTGTCCTTGATACCAGCCCACACTTTCCCAGTGCCTCTTTTCTATTTTCTCAGAGCTTCCCGGATGCTTCTGTACAAAAATCTCTGGGCTTTCGGTTAGGAAATCAGTTCAGATTCCCTCTCCGATGCTTACTTGTATGATTGTAGATAAAACAATTTTATTCTAGAGCCTCAGTTTCCTTACTTGTAAAATGAGCATTATAATACTTGTTAACCTAAATCTCAGAGTTGTTGTGGGGGAAGGTGCTTTGCAAACATTAAAGCAGTTTAAAGGGTGTCCTGTGTAAATGTGAATTGTCATTACAATTTTATTTTTGTTATAATATTTATTACTACTTGTTATTATCATAATCATTATTTCTACTTCTGTTGCCATTGTTTCGCTCTCATCTGGCTGCCAACTAATTCCACTTAGGTGTTAGCTGATAATGACGTAATGTGGAGGGAGGGAGGGGTTTGCCTTTCAACATAGGACCATGAAGATGGAAAACCTTTCAGACCTAAAGTAGTGAATCATTAATGGAGCAACTTCTGGCACCATAGCTCTTGGGTAAGCCCTTTCTTCCTGCTAGAATTTAATACCCTCAACTGTAAAATGAGAGCAAGGAGGAGATCAATACATGATTACTACAATACTATGATGTCACTGCAATAAAGTAAAACATCAGAAAGGATTCAGAACCAGTGAACCCAGTGACTATCGGAGACCTCAGAGGACCGATGCCTCTTTCATCTTGGCAGAGAAGTAGCGGAGAGTAGGTGTGGAACGAGCCATAAATTTTCAGATGTGACCAAGTGTTGATTTATTAGGCTTAATTGTACTTATGTGTTATAAGGGAGGATTCTATTGGGTGGCGGGATGCGGGAGGGTGCCGAGAGTCATTGGGAAGTGACAGTGATTTTTTTTTTTATGACGGCCATCAACAGACATTTATAACACATTTCAAAAATAAAATTTGAAAATGGAAGAATGAGGGCCCTTTTGGCAACAGCACTCTATAAATCTACAGAGCATCTTGGGAAATGCTGTCCAAGAGATTTATTCTTTTGGATCTTGCTGGCTTTGGTCCTCAAAAGGCTCCTATTAAAATTTAAAGACCTCTGGAAAGGGTTAAGCAATGCCACTTGTAAAGTGGTTAATACTTGTCTCCTACATCCTATGCTTCCTCCCTTTCTGTGCCTTTCTCCTAAACAATGGCATGTCTTTCCCTTCCCAAAGCACCTAATGTCTTCATGCTTTCTCTGTTTCTCCCTCCCTTCTCTCCTTTCCCCCTCCCCCACCATCTGCTTTCAGGAAAGGGTTTAATACTTATTCCCACTAAGATATAAATAACTGATAGGCCTTAATGTGTGACTTCCCTCTGTTCCTCTCCCCATTTACTGCATCTCCTAAGAGACAAAATCTTAACCAAAGGAAAGAATATCTAACTGTGGAATTTCAAGTATTAGCAAGCTAGAAGGAAAGACAGGGCCCAAGAGATCTTCCTGACATTCCTAAAGTCATGTTTTATGGGCATTTTCTAGGTCCTGACTCAGGTTCTTCCACGAATCCTTACACAGGATGGTTTCCAAATCCCTTACCATTTACTGTTTGTCCTTCTTTGGACACCAGTCCTGTCCTGTTCGCAATACCCCCAACCACCAGCCTGTCCCTGGGGTAAAAAAAAATCACCAAGGAGCCAATATCCCCAATACCACCACTACCCTTGGCTGTACCTCATTCTATTCCAACCAAGCAGGCTTGCTCTGGGTTTGATTTGAGAGCCACCCAACACCTGCTAGACTTCAAGGTTTTCATGGAAGGCAGGGACCTCGTGGTATTTCCCAAGTCTGCAGAGGCCTGAGTCAGTGGGAGGAACAAGAGGAGGAGACAGGGTAGAGAAAGAGGTCATTCCAACCTTTTCCTGTACCCATGTGGCTGGTCCGTGAGAATGACTTAATTGTCCACAGACAGAGGACATCTCCTCTTGGCAAGGGCAACAGCCCCTAATCAGAAGCAGCCCCCTCCTCCCTCCCAGACTGTTACATCCAGATCTTCAGGGCTTTGATCTGGAGCCAGGCTGCCCTGCTCCAAATATGCAAAAGCTATGAACAGGGAGGGGCAGTTGTTGCAGGAGGATTCCACAATGAAGGCAGGGTGTTCCTCCTGGGAACCTAGCTTTGTCAGAATCTAAAAAGGGATATTTCTAAGGAACTATACTATAGTATACTCCCACCTCATACTCAGCCATGCTTCATGTCACTGGTTCAAGAGGATCTTTTCTATAAACTATTTGGGTCAGGCATAAATTTCTGGTGGGAAATTCCCATAAATCCCTACCTTTACTTCCTCTCCCACTAGAGCACAGGAACAAAAGCATTTGGGGTCCAGTGCCAACATCAATCTCAGTCTTACAGGGGACCATTTCAGGCGTCTGCAGAGATATAGTGAGAGGTCGCTCAGATAGGGAAAGGTAGGAAAGTATATTATTAAGTTAGCAACGATGGTGGAATAAGAAGAAGCAACATAGCCCAAATCTCTCCCACAACTACTCCAAGATCAAGGAAGATGACTAGATTTGATGTTGATTAAAAAACAAATTGACCAGTCCGTTTAACAGAAACATGTAGCAGCAAAAAAACTAACAGTTCAATAAATCCAAACACTAGTAAACACTAGTTACCTAGAATTTAACAAACCTAAAGATCTTAGCCACCAGGGTAAGGACTCATATTTGACAAAAACCACCGGGAAAACTGGAAAGCAGTTTGGCAGAAACTAGGTTTAGACTGGTACCTCACACCATACACCAAGATGAGTTCCAAATATATACAAGGCAGCTATATAGATTAGATAGATATAGATTGATATATAAACACATATATGTATATATAGATAGATATGTGTATGTATGTGTGTATATGTATAGTCACATTGTAAACAAGTTAGAGAAGCAAAAAAGAAATTACCTTCCTGATCTATGACTAAGGGAAGAGTTTATGACCAAATAAAAGTTAGAGAGGATGATGGAAGAGTAAAGGGACAAATTAGATTACATAAAATTTAAGAGTTTTTGCACAAACAAAACCAATGTAGTTAAAAGTAGAGGGAAACAGAAAACTAGGAAAAATATTTGCAAGAAGTTTCTCTGATAAGTTTCCATTCCTAAGATAAATAAGGAACTAATTAAATGTAAAAGAATAAGAATTATTCCTGATAGATATATCATCAAAGGATATGAAGAAGCAGTTTTCAAAGGAAAAAATCCAATCTATTAATAGCTATAAGAAAAAAAGTGCTCCATATCACTAATAATTAGAGAAATACAAATTAAAGCAAATCTGAAGTTTCTCCTCAAAAGATTGCACAGTAAGAAAATGACAAATGCTGGAGGGACTTTGGGAAAACAGGCACATTAGTGATGGAGCTGTAAACTTGTCCAGCTATTCTTGAAAGTAATTTGAAAGCATCAGAATATTCAACATACCACTCGGTAAGAAAGAAGGTATAAATGAGTTCAGGAAACATCACAAGCCTGAATCCGAGGCATAATATATAAGTGATAGAGAACTTCAAAAATGTCGACTTTCCCTCTGCCTTAATGATCATTTCCTCTTTCCAAAGTTAAGTATCTACAAATGGAAATTCTATGCTAGATCCATTTCTCACTAACAGGGAGAGAAATTATTAGAATGTTGGAGAGCAGGGACCACACCCTCATAAAATTTGTGAAGGAGGAGAGGAAGGCCAGGCACAGGGTGACAAGCACCCTGGATTTGTGGAGAGTATCTGAGGGTTTACAAGACAAATAGATAGGATACCACTAACTAAAATCTGACAAAAGAAGTTAGTCCAAGAGTGATGGGAAGCTCTCAAGAATAAATTTTCACACAAAGACAACAATACCAATGAGGAGAGAGATGGCGGAAAGTAAATTGACTGAAAAAACCTACGTGAAAGAACAAATGTGAAGATCCCTGGTCAGTGCCTTTCAGATGCCCATCCCCCAGAAGACCAAGTTACTATGAGTATGCTGGTGGGCCCCAAGGCAAGCAATCGCACCCCACCTATAATCCCCTGAGTCATTACTGGTCTGCCTGAGAGAAACTCTAGGTTCTGCTTGACAGGCTAGAACATTGGATTTAATCTAAATGAAATTTAATAAGGCATTAAGTTAAAGCAAAATCAATTTCACACATACAAGAAAGGAGGGCCATAGTTAGGGAGCAATTTCTCTGACAGAAATCTGGGGGATTTAGTGAACTGTAAGCTGAATATGCGTCAGCAGTGTGATGTGACACCCGTACAAGCTAATGGAATCTTGAGCTGCAGTAGGAGGGCAGAGCTGCCAGGAAGGAGATAAGAATCTTGCTGTACTTTGCCCTGGTCTAACTGCATCTGGAGTATCATGTTCAGTTCTGAGAACCACATTTTAGAAAGCACAGCTATAAGCTGGAATGTGTCCAAAGGAGGGCCACCAGAAAGGTGTGGCACCTTGAGTACTTGTCATATGAAATTCCATTTAAGTCACTGGAGAAGCTTAGAGACAGCTCTCTTCAAGTATTTAAAGACTTATCACGAGCAAGAAGGATTTAGCTTTTTTTTTTTATTTGTCCTCATTGGGCAAAACTAGGAGCAATAGGTAGAAGTTACAAAGAGTCAAATTTAGGCTTCTTGTCAGGGCAAACTTCCTAACATTTAGACCTATCCATGTGTGGAAGTGGCTGCCTCAGGAAGTAGTGGAGCATGTTCACCTTGATGAAGACTTTAAGCCAAGCTTGGATGACCACTTGTCACGTATATGCTAGAGGACATTCATTTTTCCCATATGGGTTAGACCAGGTGGCTTCTGAGAATAAGGGAGAGACTAGACCTGAATTTCACTAGTAGAGCAAACTCCCAGGTGAGGAAACTCCCTCCTAAAGCAGGTCAGCAACTTTTCTGCAATTTTTAGTCTAGGAGAGTTGTCTAGAGTAACTAAGAGATTAAATGACAGGCCAAGGGTTGCCCAACCAGTATACATCAGAGGTGGGTCTTGAGCCCAGGACTGCCCGGCTCTGGGACACACCCTCAATCTACTTATGCATGCTACCTCTTGAGGAGATTCCATGAAGAAAAACCTTAACACAACCCCTTTTGATATTTTGGGCAGGTTTGATTAGGGAAAAAAAAGGATTGTACTAGAGGTGGAATGTTTACAAGTGTAATAAGAAAATTAAACAAAAGCTAGATTTCTGTCAACCAAATTGTATTTCAAATATATGGGAAGGGTTCATTCCTTAAGGCACTCACATATTCTCTTTGTAAATCCAAGAGCCCTTCTCAATGTGCATGTTTTTTAAATGAGGATTTTGGCATATCAATAACTAATTGGTTCTGTGACCTGATCAACATGGATGTTCCTTCCAATGAAGTAGTTGAAGACCAGTTCATGCCTGTCCATCTTGAGTGACTCTTATCGACATCCTCCCACAAATTGGATACAGGAAGTCCACCCCACATGCTAGAGGTCTGCCTCAATTTCTCTTAACAGAGCAAAAATACTACTGGAGCCCATGGTCTGTCTACCTGTTAGCAGTCAGTCTCTCTATATGGGCATCCCATCGTCCTTTTCAATTTTACATTTCTTGGAGAATAAATCTTCATTCTGGTCCTTCTTCATGGTTTCTTCTTTGTGATATTTGCCCACCATGTTACTTTCCATTGCCAATGCAATGAAAATATTTTTTTTCTTTTTTCAGAAACTACAGCGTTCTGTGAATCACAGTTATAGTATATCACTGATAGATAATGATATTTTTAAAATGGGCTTTTGTTTCTAGCAAAAAAGTTTAGGGTTATCGAAGGAGTTTTACAATTTCCCAAAGGCAATTTAGCCCATTCTCCTCCTGTTTAATCCTGGTCCTCAATTGTTGTCTAATTATACTGCCTGTACAAGATAGATACATTCTGATGGATGAGTTCCATAAATTGTTCACTAAGTACATGTCAAAATCTGAACAAGTCATTCTTCATCCACCTGGTTAAGTCAAACTCTCCTGAGTGGTTAAGGATCTCTTGAAGTCTATGCAGTGTTCCAGAGCTGGACGCAACCAGTGTCATGTGCTATGCAAACAGGAGCTTCTATAGGGAAAACATCTTCAACCTGAACAATACACTTGATCCACTCAATGGCAAAGTGAACACCTTTGGTGATCATCCAACCCCTCTTTTTGTGTCTCTTAATGTTAATGATCTTTCAAGGAATCTTGCATTATTTGATGGATGGATAGAAGACATATTGTTGGAAGAGAAGATTTCTGGTACCTTCATGCTTTGTGGAACCAAATGCATTTTTACAATAAACATTACATATAATAAACATAATATGTAGTAATTTATAATACACATAGGCACAGTGGGATCTTGTATTCTCTGCATGTTTTCACAAGTTATATGAAAGTAGACATGTGGTCTGCTATGGAATGTTACTTACAAAAGCCTGTCTGTTGCCTACTAACCCTTTTACTAAAAGTGACTTTGCTACATGTGTAGTTTATTCTCATAAATATTTTTATGAAGATGAGAAAATAGGCATGTAGATCAGTATTCAATGTTCTCTCAGTAGCTATTTTAAAATTTTGGTACTGATAAGATTCAAGATTTTTTCCAAATCTTTTCCTCCTTCTGATACATTGTAAATCAATCCTTCAACATACACACTTGAGTACCACTCCTCCCCTGCCCTCCCCTTCCTTCCCCCCCCCCCCCCGTCCCTTCACCTCACCTCCCCTCCCCTCACCTGGGTTTACTGGCTAGATTTCTTTCTCAAAAACCAAGCCTTAAACCCAGCTCACTCTCAAGCTCATAGATTGGACAACCGGTCCCTGCCCTCCTAGCACAGAGTGAATGTAAATACTAGACAGTAACTGGTTCTCTTTTGGGAAGGAACCCTAAGGGTCTTCCCTTCCCAGTTTGATTTTTTTTTTTGTTTTTGATTAAAGGGGCCATCCCTTGACTCACTTCTTAAAGAGGCCTATTCTCCAAGTAAGAACCTGAAAAGACCTTAGCCTGAAAGGTCCAAGGCCTCCCAATGCATCCTGGGCCATCTCCAGTCATCCTGGTGAATATCAGGCCACTGAACCCAGATGGCTCTGGAGGAGAAAGTGAGGCTGGTGACCTTCACAGCCCTCCCTCACTCCAATCAAAGTCAACTGCAAGTCATGTCATCATTTCCCTGATGTCATGGCCCTCTTCAAGAACAAAGGACAAACACAACAACAACCTGTGTACCACCAGCACAGATCTTTTCTACGTACACTGTGGTTAATGCAACTACTTACACCACCTTTTTTCACTTTAATGCCATTTCTGTCTCTTCCATGAGCAAATCTGGCACCACAATGTTAGAGACCAAATATGGCCTCTCTGCTTCTCTTCATGGTTAAAAAAGTTATAAAAATCTATTCTATTTATTGACTTCCTTTCATTTTCATTCTTAAATGCCCATGGACTGATTCTTAGGTGTCTTGCTAAGATTTCTTTAAACTGGTCTTATTCTCCATTGATACTTGCTATTTTATTAGGTGCTACTGGTTCATAATTTCCCATTATCCTCTTCAGTAAAATATTTATAAGCAAATTTATATTATAAAATCATGTTGTCCTGGGCTACCATGTCTCTCCAGTTGGTAAATCAAGCAAATGTTTGCATTAGCAAACTGGATGCCTCAATATATAGAGTACTGTGCTTGAAGTCAGAAAGACCCGAGTTCAAATACTGCCTCATACATTTACTAGCCATGTGATCCTAAGCAAGTCACTTAACCTCTCTCTCTCTCTCTCTCTCTCTCTCTCTCTCTCTCTCTCTCTCTCTCTCCCCCCCCCCTCTCTCTCTGCCTCAGTTTCCTTATCTGTAAAATAAGGGGTTTGTACTTGATGTCCCTTAGAAAGTCCCTTACTGCTCTCAATGCTATTTTAAATAAAGCAGAGCATCTAAAGAAGATACAGATGAATGGAAGAATGGCTCAAGTTCTCCTTTTGAAGGAAGAATAAAGAAGTCATTAGAGCTGATTTGATAAAAGCAAAAATAGCACTTTGTGGCGCATTTGGTCATCTTGCTTTGCAGGATTCATGATGGACATAAGCAGACCATGTGACAAAAATTTGCTAAACTTCTACTAAGTGCAAGGCGCCCTGCTAGGAACTGGGCGTACAGAGATGGAAATGGCACCACTCCTACCACTAAGAACTTAAAGTTGAATAGGTGAATGTACAGGCCAATAGATGAATATAATTACAGCTTAGGCATCAACTTGGAGTCAGGAAGACCTCTGTTTAAATCCTGCCTCAGATACTTCTTAGCCGTGTGACCCTCAAGTCTCTCCCCACTCCCATTCATCCTTGATTCAGACACCAAAGTGATGTCCTAAAGCACAGGTTTGATCATGTCACTCCCTACTCAATAAACCAGTGGTTCTTTATTGCCTCCAGTATCGAATACAGAATATTCTGGCTCTTCATAACCTGGCCTCACCCTGCCTTTCTCCTCTTCTTCTACCTCACTCCCCAGTACATGCTCTTCCATCCAGTGACCCCCGACTCCTGGGTGTTCCCCTTCCAAGAATAAGACACTGCATCTCTCAGCTCCAGACATTTTCTCTGACTGTCTCCATGCCTAGAATGCTTTTCCTTCTCAGCTCAGTTTCCCGAGCTTCCTGTGAGTCCCAACTAAAATTCCCATCTTTGACAGGAAGCCTCTCTCCTCTAATATCCTCTCTCTATTAATTATTTCTTATTTATCCTGTATATAGCTATTTATGTGTGTGTGTGTGCACGCACATGTGTACATGTGTGTGTGTGTTTGCATGTTGTCTCCCGTTAGATTTTGGGCTTTTTGAGGACAGGGACTATCTTTTGTTTCTTTTATTATCCCCAGCACTTAGCATAATACTGGGCACATAGTGGGAGTTTTAACAAATATTTATCAATTCACAGACCCCGAAAAAGTCACTTAGTATCTTAGTTGGTAAAACGAGAGGGTTGGATTTCTTGCCTCTAAGTTTCCTTTGAACTCTGAATCTCTAATCCTTGGATCTATTTTAGAATGTTGAAAAGTGTAATGTGGTAGGATAGTGCTGTAGAATATGATATTAAGCACTTGACAAGGTCCTAAAGGTTCCAAACTCATGGCCCTAAGGCAATAGGCCCACTTCTATTTGAGTTTGAGGTTATTTCTCCAAACTGAGGCAACATATACAATAATACTGAAGACCAGGCAAATAAATGCAGAATTGCATGATGGGCCAAGCATGGCTAGGTAGCAATTAGAATAAAATGAAGAAAAGTGGATTTGCAGGCTTAATGTGAGTCAACAGTGTAACAAGGCAGTCATCATGGAGACTCGGGCTAAAGTGACAGAGACGCAGCATCCAGAATGAAAGGATGATAGTCTCGATGTGCTCTGCTCCCGTCAGTCCTCATCTGAATTATCATGGTCAGTTCTGAATCATGTAGGCTTTAGGGAGAACGTTGACAAATTTCACTGACCTCCTCTTCTAATGTCTCATACTGGTATGGCTCTAGTCCTAGATTCTAAAAGCCCATTATAGAAAACAGCTAGCTCTTTGAGGGCAGCTAGGTGGCGCCATAGTGCACAGAGCACCGGGCCTGGAGTCAAGAAGATTCATCCTGAGTTCAAATCTGACCTCAGATTCTTACTAGCAGTGTGACCCTGGGCAAGTCACTTAGCCCATTCACCTCAATTTCCTCATCTGTAAAGTGAGCCGGAGAAGGAAATGGCAAACCACACCAGTATCTTTGCCAAGAAAACCTCCTATGCGGTCACAAAGGGTTAGACACAACCAAAAAAATGACTGAACAACACAGAGATGGGACAAGTTTGTCCAGAAAACTCACATAATCATGGGGCAACTCATACCTCCTTTGTTGCAGAGCCTCTGATGATGCCACACTATGACTCTCTGCCGTTAATCTCTGCTCTCTGTGGGGTGCCTCCACTGGGTTGCCATCTCTGCTTGATGTAGCCTTTTCTTGAAGGCCTTCAGAAAGGGGAAATCAAATGAGATAATATATGTAAAAAGTGCTTAACACAGTGCCTAGCACATAGCAGGTTATACACACACACACACACACACACACAAACACACACACACACATACATACATATGTTTATATGTATATGTGCATGTATGTGTGTATATGTATTGTGTATGTACATATACATACACACATAGACACATACATATACACAGAGATATATGCATACATATGTTTATGTGTATGTATGTGTGTATGTATGTGTATATATGTATGTGTGTATATATGTATATGTGTGCATACACATACATATACATGTGTGTGTGTATATCAAAGACCATCGGTATGGAACTCTTTCCTGCCTGGCTTGCCAAGTCTGTCCCACCCCTCAAGTAGGGATGAAACATCGATTTCCACCAATGAAGAGAGAGTCCCATACCAACCAGCCTTGGGATTAGAGAAACATTTGCTTTCCTCATCTGCAAACCAGAGCTAATAAAGCTTCTGTCCTCCATCTCACAGGGTTACAAGGACCTCTATAATTTTTCCTGTTGCTATTATGTGGCAGTGATTTCACAAAGGACATTGGGCTACCTAACACTACTTAAGAATATTTCTTCTTGTTGACCTCACCGCTAGCCTGAAACCTGGGGGTCAGGGAAGTAGCTTGCCCAGATTCCAAATCCCAGGAATAAGCAGAAAGAAAGCACCAGGGCTCACCAAGTCAATGGAACCTCAGCAGGTATGGAGTACTGCCTCCTCATTTTACATATTGGAAAACCAAGGCCCTGAAATGAGAAGTACTTTTTTCAAAGTCACAGGACTAGTAATCTTCCCATGGATTCAACTCAGAAATGCTTCATCTTCATTTGTGCTTGCTTTCCTTCAGCATTATCTCCAGGCTGAACAGTTTGTCAAGTTTCTCCTCTAGATTATGCCCAAAGAGTTAATTCTTAAGCAAACAAATACTTGAATGCAATGAAAGAGCTTATATTTAAAGGAACCCCAATTAAAAAATAATTATCTTTTTGTAA
Organism: Trichosurus vulpecula; assembly: GCF_011100635.1. NCBI lineage: Eukaryota > Metazoa > Chordata > Mammalia > Diprotodontia > Phalangeridae > Trichosurus > Trichosurus vulpecula. Next base: position 51,206,558 of record NC_050579.1, read on the forward strand.
TGTTAATCATCACACCTCTCCCTCTGTTGAACTGTTTCATAAATTTGGGTGAGTTTTCTTTTTAAAAGGCCTCTTCTAGACTAACAGTGGGTATTATAATATTTCCTGAGCAAAATTTGTAAACCAATGGAAAATTTCCCCTTGGCCTTGTGGTTAAATAAAACTAGGCAACTGATCATGGAAAATTAGGAGAGTGCCCAGTCCTTTCAAGATCTTGTTTGCCCAAACTAAATAATACCCAGTTCTGAAGATAAGTCAAGCAGCTGTTGCCTCAGAAGGGGAAAATCATGACCTGGCTTTTCAGGTCCATTTCATAACTGATGACCACTGGTCAGGAAAAGCTTCGAGAACCTGACATCTGGGTTCCCAGGATTTTAACTTTCCCTCAGGTTTTTTCTTTCTGTTTTGCTTCTGCCACACTGGTAGCCTAGATCCTAACTATATCTACCTCCTAGGAGGTTGCTGTGTTGTCCATCACTGGAGGCTATAGAATACATGAATGAGATTAATATCAGATAAAGTTAGAAAGGTAAGTCAGAGCCATATTGTAGAGGGCCTTAGGACCCAAGCTGAGAGTTTGTATTTTAGAGGTAATAGGGAGCCACTGAAGGATTATAGAATCATAGATTTAGAGCCACAAGGGACTTCAGAGGCCTTTGAGTTCACCCCTCAAATCATAATATGCTTAGATCTGTGTCTTAGGAAGATTATTTTGGTATCTATGTAGAGCAGTGGTGTAGAATTCAATTAGAAATGGGGGCCACTAAACACACATTGGATCCCTGTAGTTTTCATATTGACTTAGAAAACCACATGTTAACATTATATGTAGTCTATTGTATTTTTACATATCTTGTTAAAATTTCCCAGTCACATTTTTTGGGCACTGAGGAGAGGCACAGGCAGCAGTGATTCCTGTTTAACACATCTGAGGTAGAGGGTTGATTTTAAAAGGTAGAGATTGGAAGCAGGGAAGCCAATTTGAAAGGGTTTTATTACACTGTACTCTCATACCTATTTTATCTTTCCTATTAGATTATTAGATTAGAAGCTCCTTGAGGGCAGGACCAGAGTCTGATAACAAGGCATTAAAGCTAGCAGATGCTTTATAAATGCTTGTTTACTGTATGGATGACTGAATGAGAAAACATTTCAGTAGGGATCTATACCCATAGGGACAATATGTCCTGGATCATAAAGGATGATCCCAATTTCAAATATTGAAATTGAGATTCTCTGAGATCTGCCCTCCTCCACCTTGTTCCTTTCATTTGGTAGACTAAAGTCCCCTTTGGAACATACCTGGCACCTTCCCAGCACACTCTGTGAGGAAAAGCTCACTTCTTTGGGTATAAATCTAAAGAATAGGAATAGGAGGAAGCCTCAAAAACATGTTTGTCAGATTACTCATTAATAGAATCTGCAGACAGAATAAATTGCATCATAACCAAACCCTAAATGGTCCCTAGCTTCTTACCCTTGCCTTTATATGAAGATAAAAGACAATGGACCTTGACCAGAGGACTTTTATCATCCCTGTCTACCTGGATATGTGAGAATCTATTCTGAATCCAAAACTAGCAGTGCCAACAATCAGGCACATGAAACTCACAAGAAAGGACCAGTAGGAAAGGGAGCATTGAGGCAGTGGGGGTGAATAGGCGTTCCCCAGAGCCCCGACTCTGAATAATACTGATGCCTGCCAAAATCACAGTTTGTGGATCAAATAATAGTCTTGGCACCCCAATGGTGGAGCCCTCAATTGATTACATAATCCCCAGTGAATTTTGCTTCTTTGGCAGCCTTTACACTATGGCCAGTAATTAGGTATTTGAGAAAAAAAAATAGTGAATGAAAGTGACAGCAAATTTGATGTCATGGAAAGCCACTGTGTTAGGTCTGCAAACACAAGCTTCACACGGCTGCTTGTACCTCCTCTGTCCCATCCCTATTCTGCAGACTTGGCAGCTGTGGTCTCAACTGGGTCTTTGTCTTCCCCTTGGAAGGGCTAGTTTACTCCTATCATGGCTATTCCCACTTCACAAAGCACAAAACAGGTCACTATGTTTGTTGTCTTACCCATCTCCAGCCACCATACCAGACTCTGGAAAAGTTTGACCTCCAAGTTTCAGCTTCATTGACGGGAGTAATGCCTAGGCAGAAAGAAACCAGGATTGAGAACAGTCCTAGCTAAGGGCCTTCATCTCTAAGATGCCTCATCTTGGGAGAGGCAGGATAGTGGAATGGAAAGGCAGTGGGATTTGGACCTAAAGGACATAGGTTCAAATCTTGACCCTGGTACCTTTGAGCTGAATGAGTAAGATGCATAAGTCTTCTGGGGACTTACTTCCTCATTTCTAACATGAAGGGTTTCAGGCGTAATCATTTTTAAATTTCTCTCCAGCTCTAAAGTCTATAATCCTTCTGTGTCCCTGATACTGTGACTAGTCTTTATTTGACCTCAAGTCTACTGTTATTGGTACCTCTCCTATCGATCAATCAACATGCATTTGTTAAGCATTTACTATGTGCCAGTCACTATGCTAAGTACTGGGGATACAAAGAAAGGCAAAAATTTGACTCCCTTTTCCTTAAGAAGTGTACATGCCAAAGGGGAAGACAGCATGCAAATAAATTATGTACATACAAGCTCAGAGGGGAAGACTATTAATAATAGCTAACATTTGTATAGCATTATAAGAATTGTAATACACTTTACAAATATTATCTCATTTGATTTTGATCTTTTCAACAGCCCTGAAAGGCAACAACCCATTTTACAAATGAAGAAACTGAGGCAGACAGTGGTTAAGAGACTTGCCCAGGGTCACATAGCTTGTAAGTGTTTGAAGGTAGATTTGAACATAGGTCTTTCTGATTCCAGGTGCAGCACTTCTCCCTCCCTCCCTCTCTCCTTCCCTCCCTTTCTTCCTTCCCTCCTATTCTCCTTCCCTCATTCTCTCCCTCCCTCCTTTCCCTCTGTCCACATAAGGAATCATACCCTTACCTGCAAGTGTTCTGCCCAAAGGAATATAAATTTTGATCACTGAAACCTAGCAAGATATCCTGGTGTTTTAACCAGCTAGATTTCTTTTTAAGGACCATGCTTTGTTTAAATCCACAGCACTCTGGCTGTCCTGGATCAGTCAACAATAGGTCCTAGCCCAAGCCTCCTTTGGTCATTGTTTGAAGTCTGATGGTTCAGAGCGAGTGTAAATAGCAATTGTGTCTGTTTTGGCCAGAAATCCTGAGGGTCTTCCTCTCCCAGATTGATCTTTTTTTTGGAGTAAGTAAAAGAGGCCATTCTTTGCCTCATTTCTTACCTAGCCTTAATCACTGAATTGGCATTGTCTCAATCAGACTGAGACCTGGGAAAGACCTTAGCTTAAAAAGGCCAAGATCTCCCACTGCAACCCCTGGCCATCTCCAATCGTGCAGGTCTATATCTTGCCACTGGACCCAGATGACTGGGCATGGGGTGGGGGGGAGGGCAAGGAGAAAGTGAGGCTGGTGACTTTGAACAGCCCTCCTTCACTTGAATCCATGTTTATTTGCAAGTCATGACATCACCTTCTCAATGTCATGGTCTTCTTCAAGACAAAGGACAAAGAACAGCACTTTACTTACTATGAAGGCATTTTCCAGAAGGTGAAATTCATCTCTTCCTCTCTCTATTCTTCCTTCCCCACCCCCACCCCAGATCTCTAAACTCCTGGCTTAGGCATACATTCAATTCAACAAACATTTATTGAGTGTTCACCATGAACAAAGATCATTCTAATTGCTTTATATAGAAAATAGTCTCTTCCATCCAAGAGCTTACATTCTATTGGTTGCCCTCTCCTTTAGAATTAAGTTCAAATCTTGCCTGTGATGCTTATAAACTTTGTGACCCTGGGAGAGTCATTGAACTTCTCTGGGCTTCATTCTCCTCATCTGCAAAGTGAGAGGGTTAGGCAACAGTAATTGAGCAAAGGTCTCTTCCAGTTCTAAATCTATGATCCCCCAAATAAGAACCCAAAATTTCCACTAACATTAAGAGAAATGTTATTTCATTACAGAAGCTTATAGATTTTTGTTAAATGATGGCATGAAAGTAGAAACCCAGCTTTGTTGCCACCTTCTCCTCAAAGTCTTCCCTGCTCCCCTCCTCCCCCTACCCTGGATCCAAGTGAGGTATGCCTCCTCACATTTTTCAAGAGCACCTTATCTTGATATTTCCTTTGTACCTAATCATGTTCTGCTTTTCTATATATTTGTGTACATTTCATACCCCTCCTATTGGATTTTCAGTCCCTCGAGGGCAGAGCTTGTATCCTATCTTTGTGCCCCCAACACCCATGACAGAGCCTGGCACATCACAGGTCCTTGGAACATTTTTGTTGCATCCTGTCAACAGTTGCATGAGATGATCATGGATCCATATTTTTGGATCCAGTCAGTTAATGTGCCATCTCCATCTGCGGTGTGATGAATGATGTCAGGATGTCCAGATGTAATAGAGTTGGGAAAAGGAAAGCCATGCAGATGGTAATGTTTCTGTGGAAAAATTAACTTCATGATTCTCACTGCTACAGAGGAGCTAGGGAGGGAAATGAGGGATGACCATTCTGTAGGAATATTTATGGATATCAAGAAGCAGGCAGATTATTGCCATGAGGCAAAAGGTGGTGAATGTGAAACTTTGGCCTTGGTTCAGAGCATATTAGACAAAGATGTAACTAGGGGGAGGAAACTAAGACTTCGCTCAGTTTAAAGGGCGTTGAAAGTCCTCACTATCCTTCAGTATTGCAGAAACAACAGAATTGCTTAAAATAGGAAGCTACCAGTTGGCCCTCTTCTATCCGCTTGTGGTTCTACTGTAGGCAAGTGCTTGTGTCATCTGAACCATCTTTTACTCCCACCCCAACAATGGCTGCACTGTGTTGTCCTAGCGAAAAGAGTTGATTTGATGCCATGTTTAACATCACTTTCCTCAGGTGTGGTTTGTGTTATCCTAGACTTAAATACTTCTGGTGTTATAACTGGTCCATTCCATCTTTCCAGTCTTCTTACACATTACTCTTCTCCATGAACTCTGTGGTCTAGCCACATTGACCAACTTGCTATTTCTCACTTCTAATGTGCCATCCCCCATCTTTGCGTCTTTGCAATGGCCATCCCCTATGTCTGGAATGCACTCCCTTCTCATCTCCGCCTCTGAGAAGTCCTGGTTTCCTTTCAAGATTTAACTCAAATTCTACCTTCTAGATGAAGCCTTTCCTAGTTCCCCTAATTGCTAGTGCCCTCTCTTCCCAGACCACCTTGTATTTGTTTTGTGCGTGATCTATGTCTTTGTAAACACACATGTGCACGTATGTGTGACATGTTACTCAACTAGTAACAGGATTGGAGCCCCAATCTCTGTTGATTCCAAGTTCCAAGCTTTTTCCTCACTGTACAGACTCCAGCTGTGGCGACTCTAGTCCCCTCTATCCTTGGACCATAGAAATACTGGCCTTTGGTGTGGAATAATCCCCATGCTAGGGACATGATGATATTCTGGTGCCCCTCTGACAAGATAATTGACATCTTCCTTAGTGCTAAACTTTCCATGACTGCTGAAGCTCTTTGATTGTTCCTGAAAGATTTGTTGTTGTTTTTATGGTATCCTCCTTTTTATAATCTTCAGTCACAGTTTGTAGTTTTTTCCCTTTCTTTTGAACTTTTCACATCCCTCCATTTAAAACCTCATCCTTTAATGGCAAATCACGCCCCCTCAATCAGATATATAGAGAGTGCATGAATCAGACCTTTGAATAGAATCTCAGATTCTATACTATTGTGACACTTCTAATCTTTCTGGCACTTTTCTTGGCATCCTTGGCTCATATGGCTTGTGTTATCTTCCCCAAGCCTACAGAAAGACAGTGTGTCACTGCATTAATTATTCGGTTTAAGAGAGTGCATATAAAAACTGCCCACCAGGTAACATTCTATTTTAGTAACCATCTGGGTTGTTCACTCAACACCTCCAGACTCATTAGTCTCTGGAAAATGCATGGCTGAGCTTGAAAATAATACAGTTTCAACATTGACCACCAGAGGGTACTCAGTCTACAAATGCCTATACTGCTTCCACTTACTACTGAACCTGGGGCTATCCAGGTCTATAATTATTCTAGAGGATAAAATGGAATAAGTATTACTCAAAATACTAAACTGTAAAGTCTAGGATCTATACATACCCCTAGAGCCCTCTTTACCTCTGTGCTCTCCTCCATCTGGTTACAACCCATCCACTCGTCCTTCCTCCCCTCTTAAAAGGACTCCAATACTTAATATATTGTAATTGCACCATTTGTTGAACACAGAAGAAAAAAGATGAAAATAAATCACTCCTCCAGCCATCTCTTAAACCTTTTCCCACTTGACCTTCCAAATATTCAAGTGGGGGCACCTCTCGTTCATACCCATAGTTTCTGAAAGGAATAAAGGAGGAAGGGGTGGAGTACTGAGTCCCTACCTGAGAATCACAGACTATGGCAGGAAAAAAGCAAAGGGAAGAGCAGCAAAAGAAATCAGTCTTTCTTTCCAGTTCCCCAACAGAATGAGTCCTGAGACTCAAGATTCTTCCTCTTGGGACAGTGGTCTTCTCTACTCCAAAATCTGATTATCTCTTCACAGCTGATCTCCAGTAGCCACACTCTTGAATTTTCTGTTCTATCTTATGGATGACCCAAAGACCAACAACCCAAGGCAACATCTGTTCTTGCCCCATCACCTGAAGAGAAATTGGAAGTCCAGCTCTCAAGCGCAGTGGAAAAAAAAGAAGCAGGCAACCCTCCATACTAGAGAACATACCTTGGGCTCCCTCTCTCCTGTCATATGGCTTTCTTCTTGCTGTGAGTGTGCACTCCTGAAGACCTCCAGTGAGAAGCTGGGAGAGCATTCCTCTTCTCATTTGTGCTAGAATTATCAAAAACTGCTTTGTCAGTCTCTTTTCTCATATCATCATTATCCCAGGATCAGAAGAAAAGAATAATTAAAAAAAGAAAACAGTATGACTGTTGCCTAACTCAGCATGGAATTTTGTTACAATGCAGTTGTATATCCAAAACACAGTCTTTTATTGAAATCTCCATTCACATTCCCCTCTATCCCCTGCCTGGAATGCATTCTTTTATTTTCAAATCTCAAGTGTCGGGTGTGACATCTTACATTAAATCTTCCTTGATTTCTCCAAGGTTAAGTATTTCCTTTCTCCTTCAATTATCTTATGTTTATATATCCATGTAGCTATTGTATTTTCCCAGCACTACCACATACCCACTGAGTATTTCATAATCCTCAGTGATATCTTCTAGACTACTTCCAGGCAATAACATTTCTGCCCACATGCATGACCAGAAGTGGGTAGCCATCAGCTTTCACAAGTCCTGGGAGATTCTCCAACATATCCTGAATGTGTACCCCAGAATACAAAAGACATTTCTATTTTTTATGTGTGTATGGGGGTGGTTAGATCAAGAGACACCTGATCATTTGAGCCCGCCTCCCTCAACATGCTTGATGAGATTCTGAGAATCTGGGGACAGATAACAGAGACAAGGAGGCATGTGGGTTTCCCTCTTTAGGACTTTGAAGTCTTGGCTTACAAAAGCATGAAACCCTGAGTGTCGCTTTACATGCTGAGTGGCCTCCATAAAGGGTGGCAAATTCACAGCTTGTAAAGAAGCTGTGAGGAATGTTCATATTTCTTAACTGCTTTAAAAGGTGTGAAAAATTTCATGTTTATGAGGGAATAATAGACCATTAGCTACAGACAACTAACAGGTAACTTTGGTGTTAGAAATTGTCTGAGAAGTATCAGACCAAAGGTCCCTTAGCCTTTAAAAAATAAAAACAAGCCAGCCAGCTCTAATACCAACTGAGAGCAAGCCATCCCTGGAGAAGAAAAGAGTCAGTTGTGGAAGAAGAACCCCAGGGAATATTGTGCCTCTCCTAGAGTGGAGCATGGAGGAGAGGGGGCATTTAGAGGCAATTAGGTTGCTCATTGGATAGAGTGCTGGGCCTGGACTCAGGAAGACCCAAGTACAAGTCTGGCCTCAAACACCTACCAGTCAGCTGTGTGACCCTGGGCAAGTCACTTAACCTCTGTCTTCCTCAGTTTCCTCAACAATAAAATGAGGACAATAACAGTACCAACCTCAAAGAGTTTTTGTGAGAATCAAATGAGATAATATTTGTAAAGCACTTGGCACAGTGCCTGGCACATAGTAGTTACCTGTCCTTCCCTTCCCTTCTCTCTCTTTCTTCTTCCCCTTATCCCCCAACAGGATTGGTATTGTCCAGAGGGCAATTTGTGCATGAGGAGAGAGGAGAAGCTGTGCTTAGCAGAAAGTCCAGCTGCAGAGCTGAGATGGGATTAGGAGAGGAGAGAAAAGGGCGTAGTGGAATGACCTGCCCAGCAGATGCGCTGTACTGAGGGGGAGCAGCACGGCAACACCACGAGAACCACATAGCCATCTTTGCATTGCCCAGGGTGTGAGCTATGTCTGTTCCCCTTCTGCTAATGCATTTTGTGAATGTGCCCAATCTTCCTACTGATCATGTATACATCGGTAGTGCATGTACCCCAAATTTGTGGGGGCAATGTTTTGTTGCTGTGCTATTTCAGTAAATGCCTTTGTTTCAGGTTAATCGTGTCCTCAGGCTGACTAATAATGGCTAACGTATTAGAGGGGGCTCTTAGACTATAATTTTAGGAATACAGATCCACAGAATACCTTGAATTTGGAGTAGTCATCCCCCTGATACTTCGGTGTCAGTTGGGGTGTGGAGTGAGGTGGTTCAATGGAAGCGTTCTATTAATGTTTGGTTACAAAAGCTGCCTCAGTAGCTCTTCAGTGGTAAGCCACCAGCCACCACCATTCATTTCTTGTTGTCATTTTTCCTGGGTAATTTATCACTTCCAGCACTTGAGAAGCAGTAGATATAGTCACCTGAGCCATGCAGAGGACCTGTCGGTTATCTCAGTTCTGACAAATCAAAGCTGGAACTAAAACCAGGAACGTTGCAAATCCAACAGATGCTTTTGAACAGAAAAAAAGCAGATCTTGTCAAGGACTCTCACTGAGGACAGTAGGGCAAGGGAAGACTCTACGCTTCGGCCATATCTCACCTGTGTGACTTAAACTCTGTACGCCTCAGTTTCCTCATCTGTGAAACCAGGAATTTGGACAAGGCGACCCTTACTGTCCCTTCCAGCTCTGAATTTGTGGTCCTACCACAGTCTCAATGGCCCTGGGACCATATCATATCTTTCTAAAAAGAAATAAGGCAGAGATTACCATCTAGGGTAACAAAGCAGTTGGAACATAAGTCTTATCTACAGGATAGAGTCAATCACAACAACTGACTAACAAACGTGCTTCAGGAAAACCAAGCAAGGCACAGTGGGAAAAGTCAAGGGCCAGTTAACAATAGCAGCTAACATTTGGGTAGATTTGCAAATAGCTTTGCCTATGTTGATCCTCACAACGATAAGGTAAGTCCTACTATCACTGCCATTGGTACATAGACGTAGTAACTGAGGTTGAGGGGGGAAGTGATTGCCTTGTGACAGGGTTCAAATTCGGTCCTTCCTCACTCCAAGTCCACAGCACTATCCGCAGTGTCACCTCGATGCCTGTTTGAGAGTTTCCAGGGACCATCAACATCTTCTGGAGAGTGAAGATGACTTTGGGGTAAGCACAAGATGGTCTGAAGACCCGTAAAGGAATTTGGAGGACCATATAGAAAAAAAGCCTTTTTTGTGTAGGATTTAGCGTAAGCTGGAACCCATGAGACCTTCAGTGAGGGAAAGGGAGCTGCCTATGAACTAATCTGGCTGGACAAGAGATCAAGGGAAGAATCTTTGGGTTGGATAAAAAAATAAGTGCCTATAAAGGGGTCCCACACCTGGAACCAAGTTGAGAAAGCAATTTCTGCGAAGGCTAAGGAAGCCAGCACACTTGCAAAACTCAGTCTCCCTTAGCAGCAACCTGAATACTCCCAAGTAGCATCTAACCTTTACAAGATTAGGTAAGTCAGCTGACTCACAGGATAAGCTCTGGTAGAAGGGGTTTTGAACCAAAACAGATGTTGGCCTACTACTTTGCATGTGCCCTGAATATTCAGGAAGGATGTCAAGACTTCTAAAAACCACCACTTTGCAACTTTGGGCTTCACTGGCTATTTCACAATCCTGTATAACTCCTTGTATTGATTAGAAAGAAGAAGAAACAAACAAAACCTTTAAAAGACCAAAGATCCCTGTAATGCTCTGAGAGACAGCAAGGTAAAAAAAGTTAATAACTACAGCTTCCCTTAAGCAAAACTGAATAATGAGGAACATATCGGTCAGCAAGCATTTATTAAGCACTTACCATCAGTTGGTAAGTCAATAAATATTTATTGAGCACCTGCTATGTGTCATACACTATGCTAAATGCTGGAGATACAAAGAAATTTAAAAAAATCTTTAAAGGAGCTCATATGCTAAAGAGAAGACAAATGTAAATAACTAGGTACATACAACATATATACAGAATGAACAGAAGGTAACTTCTGAGGGAAAGGCAATAGCAGCTGGTGCCAGAAGGAGGAAATGGCAGTTGTGAAAAGCCAGAAGAAGGAACCATCAAGCTGAGGATGGGGTTCAATGATAGGAAAAAAAATAGTAGCCAGAGGGGAACTAGAAGGGAGGGTATGACCTCCATACACCACAGTCTGACATTTCCCCTTCTCTCCCCCGCCTTTCTCCTTTTTCCTGTGACTCTTCCACTTTTGACCTGTAATTCCTGTCTTCCCCTTTGCCCGTCCCTCTTAGTGGTTTCAGTAAGAAAAGAGTGTGGCTGCTAGTTGGCACCATAGTACATAGAGGGCTGCACTTGGAGCCAGGAATATTTATTTTCCTGAGTTCAAATCTGGCCTTAGACACTCACTGGCTGTATTAGTTTGAACAAGGCACTTAACCCTGTTTGCCTCAGTTTCCTAATCTATAAAATGAGCTGGAGAAAAAAAAATGTCAAGTTACTCAAGGATCTTTGCCAAGAAAACCCCCAGATGGAGTCACAAAGAATCAGACACAACTGAAAAACAACTGAACAGAGAGAAGAGAATTCTATTGTTTAGGTCTTGGAATTTCAGAGATTGAACACCAGGGCAGGGACCAAATGAAAAGATATGTTTGTCAAAGTCAAGTCCCATACCTAGAGTCAAGGTGGTGAAGTAGGTTGTGAAAGTGCTGAGAATTCTTAGTAGGCCTCCTAAACACGAGTTGCCCTCAGCTGGGAAAGATCCAGACAACACTGAAGGAGAGGAAAAAAAATGCACAAAGGCTCATGAACTCACCACCAAAGGTATTGCACCCACGCTATCTAGAACCTATAAACAGTTCTAAATAAAATTCAGATAAAATAAAGAATGGTGGTCTTATCCCACTGGTCAACACTCAACCAGCCCCTTCAGAGCTGAGAGTGTCCTAGACCTTTCAGAATAGGGTAATAGCATAGCATCATAGGATGCAGCACTAGAAGAAAGCTTTAAGATTGTCTGATCTAACTTGCTTATTTCACAGGTGGGGATGCAGCTGGGTTAGATGGAGGTGGAAGGTAGGGGGGTGGGTGAATTCCAAGCCTGCATTCTGAGGGTATGGAGCTGACCATGAGTTCTGGGAAGCAATGCTTGCCTGAATATGTGGGTCAGACTCTGAGAGTCTGTTCTAGGGAATAATTCTTCCCTCTCCCCACCCCCAATCTGCCAGGAGCAGCTAGGTGGTGCAGTGGATAGAACACTGGTCCTAGAGTCAAGAACCTTTCTTTCTTCCTTCCTCCCTTCCTCCCTTCCTCCCTTCCTCCCTTTCTTTCTTTCTTTCTTTCTTTTTTTTCTTTCTTTCTTCCTCAAAACCTTTAACCCAGTTCACTCTGAAGCTCATAGATGGGACCACAATAGATCCCTGCCCAAGCTCCACTTAGTGTCTGTATCTTGGGCCCTCCTGGCTTAGAGTGAATGTCAATGGTAACTGTTTCTCTTTGGAACAGCAACCCTGAGTGTCTTCCCCTCCCAGCTTGATTTTTTTTTCTTTTTTCTAATTAAAAGAGCCATCCCTTGACTCACTTCTTGAAGAGGCCTATTCACTGAATGGGCATTAGTTCACTCTAAGTGAGTCCATGAAAAGGCCTGAGCCTAAAAGGGCCAGGGTCTCCCATTGCATCCTGGGTCATCTCCAGTCATCCTGATGAATATCAGGTCACTGGACCCAGATGGCTCTGGAGGAGAAAGTGAGGCTGGTGACCTTGCACAGGCCTCCCTCCCTCAAATCAAAGTCAACTGCAAGTCATGTCATCATTTCCCTAATGTCATGATCCTCTTTGAGAACGAAGGACAAACAGAAGAGTCAGGAAGATCTGAATTCAACTCTGGCCTCAGACACTAGTTGTCTGACCTTGGGCAAGTCACTTAACCCTGTTTGCCTCAGCTTCCTCATCTGTCAAATGAGTTGAAAAAGGAAATGGCAAACCACTCCAGTATCTTTTCCCAGGAAAACCCCAAAAGAAATCACAAAGAGTTGGCCACAACTGAAAACAGCTAAATAAACATCTCCAGTCTGTTGCAAGGCCAATGTGGTTCCTGTCCACAGATACTTGAGTGGTCCTCCTTGGAGGTTTATTTCACTCACAAGTGGAATTCCTGATTCCATCCAAGATACACCAGTGACGTCAAGCAGGATCATTGAGTCATAAGATTTTGACTAGAAGGGACATTATCTAACCCAACCTCCTCATTTTGCCAATGAGGAAACCAAAATTCATAGAGAGCTTCGTGATCTAAGCTCACATGGGAAGAGTGCATTAGGAGTCAAATTTGAACTCTCATTCAAACTCACAAGGAGGTTCTCCTTTACTGGGTTTCCCAAAGGTCTAGTCTTGCATAATATACAAAGTTGTATATTATTAGGGCAGGGAGGTGGCATTTTAGATAGAGTACTGGGCTTGGAATCAGGAAGACTCACCTTCATGAGGTCAAATCCGGCTTCAGACATAGCTATGTGATTCTGGGCAAGCCACTTAACCCAGTTTGCCTCAGTTTCCTCATCTGTCAAGTGAACTGGAGAAGGAAATGGCAAACCCCTCCAGTATCTTTGCCAAGAAAACCCCAAATGGGGTCACAAAGAGTTGGACACAACTGGAATGATACACACAACAACAGAATTTTACAAGGCTGTTACAGAACGATTAATTGTTAATTTGTTTATTCGGTGAATATGTCATCCGGTTCCATGTTTGGCTCCTAGGGTGGCCAGTATCATCATCATTGTTATCATCATCCTCCAGAGCTCACATTTCTAGTTTACAAAGTGCTTCCCTTACACTGTGTGGTACAAGTATTATTCTTCAAGAAATGAGTTCTCAGAGAGGTTCAATTGGTAAAAGTTGGGCTGGATGATCTCCAAGAGCTCTTCTAGCTCCAGCATTCTGGGCCTTAGGCAAATGAGAGAGCCAGACCTCGGCCTTAGTCTTCTGATCCTCCTTGTCCAGGGTTCTTTCCCCTGGACCACACTGCAGCATTGGACAGTTCCACCCTAAGGTTCACTTACATTCTCTACCTCTTGCTCAGCCCAACCCCAAGGAGCTTCATAAACTGACCTAGAGTCCCAAGGCTGAGGGTGGAGATACCCCACTCCCATTGGAGCAAGAACTAAAGGCTCCGATGAAGCATCCATCCCACAAGGGTCCTGCAGTTCCCTCTTATTTACCAAATAGTTATATGAGTAGAGAATGATCATTCGCCCTCTAAAAGGATTTCTGAATTTCGTAAAGAGTTCCTTTAAATGTCCCACAAGCATTTGAATATTTATCTACAGCTTGTTCACTACTTGCCAGAGAAATTAAGGGCTGGCAGAGAAATTTGTAGTTGAGTACCAAGAGCCACTGCCAAGTGAAGAATAATCAAAAACAAAGAAAATAGCATTTCGGGGACTTCGATGTAAGGCAAATGTGGTCAATTCCAAAATCTAGTTTGAAGGATGACTTTTCAGGAAACTCATTTATTATGTAAAGCCCTGGTTGTTGCTACTGCCAGGAGGGGCATCCCATGTGGATACTTCTAATACCTTCTCTTCCAGGTTGAATGGTAGGTTCCTCAAAGCCCTGAGATAGCAATGATTTGGGGAGTCATTTATTAGGCTCCTACGCCATTCTTGAATTAGGAACTGAAGGAGACACAGAGATATGAGGGCTCCTGCCTGAGGTGACTGAGACTTAGAAAAGTGACTCCTCTGGTGTCCTTTGGATAGTAAATAGCCAAGCTGGGATCTAAACCCCATCCTCAGACTCCAAAACCAGTGGATGCTAGGCTGCTTCTCAGTCATTCATTCACCTGTTCCATGAGGGCAGCTGCCCCCTCGTCACTCTTCATGACCCCATTTGGGGTTTTCTTGGCAAAGACACTAGAGTGATTTGTCATTTCCTTCTCTAGTTCATTTGACAGATGAAGAAACTGAGACAAGCAGGGGTTTAAGTGACTTGCCCAGGGTCACACAGCTAGTAAATACCTGAGGCCAGATTTGAACTCAGGAATATGTTATCTTCCTGACTCCAGGCCCAGCACTCTAACCACTATGCCACCTAGCTGCCCTTAATTTGATCCTTTCAAGAACCCTATGAGCCACATGATATGATTATCTCCATCTACAATGACAAAACTCAGTTTGTGTGCCCAGGGTCACACAGCTTATAAGGATCTGAGGTCAGATTTGAATTCAGGTCTTCCTGACTCTACTCACTGCCCACCTAGCTACACTTGAAAATGGCTAGGTCCTATCATCTTAGAGGGGATGGGCACAATGGTATTACCTACTCTAGAATCCTTGGAGACATGGAAACTACAAAAACTGTTGTTTTCTGTTTTTCATTTTGGGGGGTTTTTTCCCCATGGGATATAGGGTATTACCTGTTCTTTTTCTCCTGGATGGCAGATTTGTTCTATTCAATCCAAAAGTAGTTTCAGATTTCCACAAAAATCAACCTTGAAATCAGTCTCAACCAGGAAACTTAAGCTTTCAGGAAGAGATGAGTTCATACGGATACAATCTCCATTCATCCCACGCTGCAGATTTAGACTTTCACCAATCCACTCATTTTCTTCCTGCCTCAACTTTTCCCTCTGCCTTTTTAGTGACTGTTAAAAAAAAAACTCCCTTCACAGTGACATCTCTCTGTTCCTGGGTACATGATGCTCTTCTAGT
This sequence comes from Trichosurus vulpecula, assembly GCF_011100635.1. NCBI lineage: Eukaryota > Metazoa > Chordata > Mammalia > Diprotodontia > Phalangeridae > Trichosurus > Trichosurus vulpecula. The sequence goes on from NC_050579.1 coordinate 51,221,829, forward strand.
TAAATTGCCATAAGTAACTAAAGGACAATGGGTCCCATTGAATAGGGTGAAATTTAATAGGTATAAATACAGAGTTTGATATATTGATTCCAAATGACAATTTACTAAGAAACGGAGGAGAAGCATGCCTAGACAAGAGTCCTCGTGAAAAATATTTGAGAAGATCTGGGGTGTGAATGGATTGTAAGCTCAATGTGGGTCAACAGTACGTTATATGGTAGCCAAAAAAAACTTAGGCTACTCTCAGCTATATTAAGAGTATCAGTGTCATGTATAACCTATTGAATTGCTTGCCTTCTCAATGAGTTTGGGTGGGAAGGGAAGAGGGGAGAATATGGAACTCAAAGTTTTAAAAACAAATGTTAAAAATTGTTTTTACATTGAACTGAAAAAATAATATATACAGGCAATGGGGTATAGAAAGCTATCTTGCCCTACAAGAAAGGAAGGGGGAAGGGGATAAGGGGTGGGGGGCAGTGATAGAAGGGAGGGCAGATGGGAGAAGGGGTGATCAGAATGCATGCCATCCTGGGGTGGGGGGTAGGGGAGAGATGGGGAGAAAATTTGGAACTCAAATCTTGTGGAAATGAATGTTAAAAACTAAACATAATTTCAAAACAAAACAAACAAACGAGAAGAGTATCAGTGTCCAGAAGGAATAAGGCAAGTGGCCATTCTACTGTACTGATGAATCCTGAAGGACTGTGTTCCATTCTCAGGGCCATATTTTAAGAAAGACAAAAATAAGCTGGTGTGTATCAAGAAGAAGGCAATTGAAATAATGAGAAAACTGAAGACATGCATTTCATTTAAAGGAACTACCGGGAGAGGAGATGTCTTTAAGGTCGCTTTTAGCTGTGATCCTATAAACCCAGAGGGTAAAATGGTCATCTTCAAGCATTCAAAGTACTGAGGTGAAGCCAGATTTCTGAGAATTAAGGAAGGCATGGGAGCTGAGTTGGAATGTAGACTACTTTCTCTCAAAGTTTAGAAGTAAAGAGGAAAAGGATACTGGATATTGACATGAAAGGAAGGTTCCAACAACATACAAATCACTAACAAAGTGTATAAGCCCCCAGAGTTGGAGCTTGATTGGAGGACAAATCACAGAGGAGGAAATAAAGGAGATTATTTAGATAGGTAAAAAGGATCGTAGATTTAGAGCTGGAAGGGTCATCACTCCCAGCCCCCTTATTTTTCAAATGCGGAAACCGAAGCCCAGCTTATTGTCCAGTGGTGACCCCATATGGTGTTTTCTTGGCAAAGATACGAGAGTGGTTTGCCATTTCCTTCTCCAGCTCATTTTACAGATGAGGAAACTGAGGCAAAGAGGGTTAAGTGACATGCCCAGGACCACATAACCAGTAAGTGTCTGAGGCCAGATCTGAACTCACGAAGATGAGTATTCCTGATTCCAAGCCCAGCATTCTATCCACCGAGGCACCTAACTGCTCCAAGGCTCAGCTACCTGTACTCTAAGGGGGAACTGGCCTCACAGCAGTTGCAACAGAAAAGGGCAGCAGAGGGTAGTAGAGAGCAACACAGCAAGACACACCAGCTGAGCATGAAGACCAGAGATAATAGGTGGAGGACCCAGGTCACCAAAGATAGCCCATCAAGCCTGGGCGTTATCTCCAAAAGGCACTGGCAGCTCTGTGAGGCAGAAAGCCACAACGGATTCAGAGGCAGAGAACCCTGGCTGTGCTGATCTCCACATGACTGCATCCCCCTATGATTGTTTCTTAGTCATCTAAGAAGTTTGATCCTGACCTGTGTCCCCCTCCCCACGAGCGGTTTACCAGGGTGGGAGAGTTTATCCCATGATGCAGGAGGGATCTTACATCTCTTTGCTATGTTGTTTAATTAGGTCTTTTCCTTTGAGCTAATGCATCTTTCAGTTGTCTGATAAAGGAAACCCCCCAGTGGGGGTTCACTTGCTACGGTTTTGAATAGAGCAGTTTTCAGAGGACCACATGAGAAAAGATGCTGCAGTTAGTTAAATTAAACTGAAATAACCTGAACTGAACCAACCTGAATTACCTGAATGCTTTTTCAAGCATTTTATTTCTAGCAACCTGGGGGCGGGGGGCAGTAGAGGCACTGGCTACAGTTCAATTGTCCTCTCTCTGATATGGGACCTGCTGAGTCCCTGTGGGGCTATGTTAGCTTACGAAGACTATATTTAAACACTTGGGGTTTCTCACTCCAGAGATGTGACATAGAGTCCAGATATGACGTGACATGACAATGTGCACCTGACTTTGGAGCTGTGAGATCTTTTATGGATCCCTAGACATCTGCTGCCTTCAGACCCGCTCTCAATTTGTGTTTTATTTAGGTCCATTTGTGAAGCGCCTCTGAGCTATTATGTTCATAGGAGTTATTGTTTAATGAGGTGTAAGCCGATCTGGGACTTAGCTGCTAATGTTTCCAGTTTCTTTCTTCCAGTTATAGTAAGAACTTTATAAACAGTTTTACACTTATAATGATATTCTTTCCTCATGCCTGCAAGAGGAGCTTTATGGTATGGTTTCTTGCCTGGTATTCATTTAGATCTTAGAGGCAGAAAAAGAAACTCCATGTGGAATTGATGTCAGAAAAGGAGGCACAATATTGGAGAAGCAGTGGCACATGGCAGAATGAGACCTAGGTTTGGCCCCAGAAGGCATGGGTTCAAATTCAGCCTTGTCACTTACTGGCCATGTGGACTTGCATGAATCACTTACACTCTCTGAGCCTCAACTTCCCCATCTGTGAAATGGAAATGCTTGTTCTACTCACCTCATAGGGGGTGTTAAGGAAAATACTTTGTGAACCATGAAATGGGATATAAATGTGGCTGTTAATATCTATTCCAATCCCTCAGCTCCCTGGGATAAAAGGGTGACACAAATAAGAGAAATTAACAATGATGTTGCTTCTGTGGATTTGTTGTTGTTCAGTCACATCTGACTCTTCATGACCCCATTTGGGGTTTGCTTTGCAAAGATGCTGGAGTGGTTTGCCATTTCCTTCTCCAGCTCATTTGACAGATGAGGAAACTGAAGCAAACAGGGTTAAGTGACTTGCCCAGGGTCACACAGCTAGTAAGTGTCTGAGGCCATATCTTAACTCAGGAAGAGGAAAATGTCTGACTCCAAGCCTGGCACTCTGTGCACTATGGCACCACTTAGTTGCCCCTTCTGTGGATTAGCTTATAATGAAATTGGTTGCAGGATTTTTGTGGTGAAGAGAAAGTAAAACAGGCAGTTCCCATAATGCGTAATGAAAAATAAATTTTTACATAAAAAAGATGTAGTGGGCAAAAGTCCCTGTTCCTAATGGTATTACTAATAGCTAGCATTTATATAGCACATTTGTCATCTTATTTGATCCTCACAACAGCCCTGGGAGGTAGGTATTATTATTATCCCTATTTTACATATGAGAAAACTGAGCTTGGGAGACATTAGTGTCTGAGATTGGCCTGATTGGAACTCAGGTCTTCTTTGAGTCTAAATCCAGCACTCTCTATTCACTACATCACCTGGCTACCTATATTGACCTACCATAGAGGCTGAACAACCTCTCCTCCCCCAACCTCCCACCCCCCCCCCCACCCCTGGCTGCCAGCAAGCCCTTTGAATTGAAATTTAGAATGAATTTTTCCATAAAAACAATGTTTAAAGGGCTGCTTGTATTCTTCAGTACAATTAAGACTACAGTTTAACTACATCGTGCATTAGTAGACTTTTGTGGGCTAACATAGGAATCTAAACACTATTCATAGAATAGTTGTGATGACCAACCACCTTATAGACACCATTCTCACTAAGATGTGTCCAGGGCAGCAAATATCTCTGACTATAGCTTCTGCTTGTAATAGATATCCCCCCAAAAAAAATTGGATTCCACAAACAAAGATTTCTTAATCACTTGTTATGCCTAGATGAATGTGCTAGATACTGAGGGAGGTACAAAGTCATACCTACCCACCATCCTTGCATTCATGGTGCTTACAGCTGGTAAGAGATAAGATACATGTTCAAATAATCATAATGCTTGACAAATGCATTAAGAAGGTAAAAAGCAAAGTACTAAATGAGGTCTCAGGTTTCATGAGGGGTGGAAGGGTAGAGTGAGGGAAATACAGGACTTTGGAAATAGGCTGTCCTAGATTACCTATCACTACTGAGGTATCTCACAGTGTCTTGCTCATACTGACTGCTTTTTCCTTTCATAACTCTGTTGTGAGTTACAGTTCTGTCTGTAATAATTCTCTGTTTTCAGTTTAATTTTTCATTGAGTTTTCTGGGATGCTGGGGGGGCATTATTTGTAGTACAAGAATTTGTCATATGATTGTTTACAAAAGATCATAAGTTTATGGTATATTCTAATCTGATCATGTCTTTCTAGGTATCTGGTAGATGCTAAATTTTTATGTCCTGTAGTAATACTATTGCATGGTTTCCACCATTTCATTGCATAATCTGCAGTGATCAATAAGGCTGAGTTTCTAAGGGATAACTTTTCTCTAATTTTTGGTGGCAGTCACCTGGTCTTGAAATGTCATCATAAACTCCTCCATTTCTGTAAACAATTCCTCATGACTCAACCATTTTTTGCTCTTGTTGACACTTATATAACAATAATACAGGATTTTAAGGTTTGCGAAGCACTTTTACATGTGCTCTCTCATTTGATCTTCGCTCTGTGAGGTAAATGGCTTTATTATCCCCATTTTACAGATGAAGAAAATTGAGGATGAAAGAAGTTAGATGACTTGCTCAGAGTCACCTAGATGATGTGTCAAAGGGAAAATTCAAACTTAGGGTTTCAGATCTTCCAGTGCTGCATTCTATCAACAGCATCACATAACTACCTCCTTTATAGATATGTTGTTGGTCAAATTCATGTGGCTGTCAATCATGGAAGCCCTTTTGATTCCACTCTTGGATGTTAGCCATTTTATAGACTCTCCAGATTCAGTTATAGTCAACAAATCCATTGGCATAGGTTTATTGTAATTGTTTACTTTTATTTTGCAAAATAAGATATGTTTGTTTTTGATACATTTTAATATATTCCTATACATTTTAACCTTTTTTATCATGGGCTCTGTCAATGTCTATCCTCTTCCTTCTTTTTGATGAAGAAGTTTCATTAATATCGCATGGGTTTTGTTTGGACGTGTTTTGGATTCATTGTTGCTTAGGTGTTAGTTACTCTAAATGTATTCTTCCTAACTAACCTTTGACTACAGGTTGCTAGTCAGACTCTTAATATACTTCACTTCAGCTTTGACAGCCCTGTGTTTAACGTGTTTTGCCTGGAGAATATGGAGACATTTATAAGAGTGATTTTCTTCCATTGGTTAAAAATGACCTCTTAATTTATAGCCTTCAGTCTCTATTTTTCCTTGGCACACATTAAGAATTTTACATTTTGACATTTCTTTATACCACTAGAAAAAGTTACTAAAGCTATTTAGTGTGGTTTTTTCCAGTGGAACCATATAATTTGATGTTATACGTGAACATCAAGTGACATTTATCATCATCATTATCATCATCATCTCATTTTCCTCAATTTTTCTTTGCTAATCATTTTTATTTGTTTGGTTTTTGCAAATACAATACATTTATGTATTTTTAACATTCATTTTTTTAAATTTGATTTTCAAATTCCCTTCTTCCTGCCCCCCCACCGTTGAGAAGGCAAGCAAAATTATATCAGTTACACATGTGAAGTCATTCAAAACATATTTCTATATTAGCCATATTGCAAAAAAGCATGCAATAAAAAGCAAGAAACATAAAGAAAGTGGGAAAAAGTATGCTTCAATCTGCCTTCGGAGTTCATCAGATCTCTCGCTGGAGTTGGACAGCATTTTTTATCATTGCTTCTTTTTTCCCATATCTTTTCTGATGAAGTATAGTTAGAGATGATGTTAGGACAAGTCACTCCCCAGCTATTATTCTTTTCTATTTAATATTCTCCAAACTATGGCATAGGTAGATAAAAATGACCACTTTTATGATAGAATAAATTGAACATTTACTATGTGTGAGGCACTAAGGATAAAAATACAATGAATGAAACAAACCCTACTTATAAGAAGCTTATAGTCTTATGAGAGAGACATAATATGTGTGAATACACATACATATCTATATAAGGAGAATGAATACAGATAAAAACTAAATAGTTGATGTTAATGTCAACGTTAATATCTTTTCACTTTAACGGCCAGAGTACGATTAGATTACATGGAAACATAAGAAATGCTGCATTGAATCAGACCAGTGATGTAGCTGGCCCAACATTCTGTTCTCAACAATGGCACCCAGGAAGGTTTAATTGAAGAACATGGTATTTGCCCTCTGGTACATTTGCTTCAAAAGGTTAGGAATGTGCTCCAAATGTCACTAAGTTCTCCTTAAAAGACCATTACGGATCAATCATCCATGAAGGATATGATCTCAAAATGCTGAGCTTTAGCTTAAGCCAGAAGTCTGGTATGGTGTTAATTGTTTCATAAAAATACAAAATGGGCAGCCCCTTCCAGATGCCTATCATTCACTGGAGACTGTCCTGTTTCCATGGAACAAGAAAAGAAAAGGGAATGTTACATTTCAGTTGAATCATGATCATATGCCATGTATATCTGGAAATGTTCTCTCTAAGGCCCATTTAGGGACTCAACAGCTTATACATAGTGTTTTATGGTTTATAAAACATTTCCTCTCAGACCCTGGGCTCTAATAGGAGAGCTTTTTGCTTATCTTGCTTGGAACCAGACCACCATGACAATTTCTCAACTTTACCCAACCATGACCATCCCTCGACTTTCCAACTCTCTTCCTTATATATTGTCTTCCTCATTAAATTGAGGATGAGGACTGTCTTGCTTGCTTATTTTTGTATCCTCAGCACTTAGTGTGGTGTTTGTCTCATAGTAAGTACTTAACAAATGCTTTTTCATTCATTCATTTACCCATCCATCACCTCCTAAGCCCATTATCCACTTCCTATATCATCCTTCCTTCCATCCACTCACCTCATGTCTTTTACTATCCTTTCAGAGGTGTAGCATGCTCTGATCATACCCAGCAAGGCTTGGCACACTGGTCATGTAAGACCAGGGCTTCTTAACCTTGTTGTGTCATGGACCCTTTGGCAGTCTGTTGAAGCCTATGGACCACCTCTCATAATAATATTTTAAGTGCATAAAATACATAGTATTACAAAGGAAATCAATTCTATTGCAATATTGTTATCAAAGTATTAAAAAAAAGTTGGGGAACCAAAGCAAGAGTGGTATGTGGGCAGAGTGGGAAGTACAACAAAGGAATTTTTTCATTATGATTTTATTTGTAAGTAAATATCTTCTTAACCTCAGGAAATTCTACTCCCTGACCTAAAAGATACCTATTTTGTGAAAAGTCAAGTTCCATGTATAATATCATACCATCTACTGGAGAGTAACACATTTTTCAAACCTCTCCTAGGACACACAAGTGATTTTTTTCTGAACTCCAGCCTTTTGCCCCCGAAAGACCATGGTCCTGCATAAGCAATTCCAATATGATATAGCTGGCCCAGCATAGTACCATGCATGATTATTGTGAGGTTCAGTGAGTTTATGTATGAAAAGCATTTTGCAAACCTTAAAGTGATTTACAAATGTCAGTTGTTATTATTATTATTATTAGGAGGAAGAGTAATAGCAGCAGCAATACAGTCCCTGACAACGCTTCAGACACCCTAGGAAAAAGTAAATTGTGTATGTGCGTGTGTGCGTGTGTGTGTGTGTGTGCGCGTGCGCATGTGTATGTGTGGTAGCAGACAAGTGAAGGCAGCGGGTGGAGCAGTAGGTATTCATCAGCTGGAGAATGACTGAACAAACTGTGGTATAGGGATGAAACAAAACATTATTCTACTCATAAGAAATGATGAATAAGAAGAATTTAGAGAAACTTGCATGAGCTGATGCAGAAAGAAGCTAGACAGAGCCATAAGAACAATGACCACATTGATGTCAAGGAAAATAACATTCAAAACATCAGAACTCTGATCAACGCAGGGCCCAGTTATGACTTCTGAGCCCTGAGAGTGAAGCACGCACCATTCTCTTGGCAAAGAGGTGGTAGGATATAGGTGCAGAGTGGGGCATACATTTTCAGACATGGTGAATGTTCTTGTTAGTTTTGCTTAACTTTCTTTGTTGCAAGAGAAGGTTTCATTGGTTGAGGGTAGGGGCAGAGAGGTCAAGGCACTAAGAAGTGATAAAAAAATTTTTAAGCACTAATGAAACTTCCCTTTCTTCTTTCCTTCCCTTCTTACTTCTTTCCTTTCATTCTTTTTATTCCTTCTTTTCTCTTTCTTTCTTTTTCTCCCTACCTCCTTCTTTGTTTCTTTCTTCCCTTTCTCCCTCCATTCATTCCTTCCTTCCTTCCTTTCTTATCTTCTTCCTTCCTTCCCTCCCTCCATCCTTCCTTTCTTCCTTCTTCTTTCCTTCCTTTCCTTCTTTCTTTCAAAAAGTACTCCAGATTTCAAATACTGACATTGGTTTCAGGGTTTGGGGTCATAATTGTTGTTGTTGAGTCAATTTTAGTCATTCTCCATGGCCCCATTTTCTTTGCAAAGATAATGGAGTGGTTTGCCATTTTCTTCTCCAGCTCATTTTTTTAAAGATGAGGAACTGAGGCAAAAAGAGTTAAGTGACTTTCCCAGGGTCACACAGCTAGTAAATGCCTGAGGCCTGATTTGAACTCAGGAAGATGAGTCTTCCTGACTCCAGGCCCAGGGCTCTATCACTGTGCAACCTAGATGCCCTTAGGTCTTACCCTTAGCTCACAGTATTTTGTTGGTCACCAGCCATGAACAAGCTATCTGGGGAAATAAAAAGAAGTGTCTGAGAGCAGTTGTTAGCTAAACGGAAGGAGAAGAAGAGTAGCATTGGCTTTCAGGGCAAGCAGACCTCTCTTTTACAAAGAGCATCCCACCCAATGTGTTCCCATTTGGCATGACTTCACTACCGTGTTTTTTTTGGAGGAACACCAGGGAAAGTCTTCCCCCCCCCAACACTCCCCAAGAAATGGAACTTTTTCCTTCCTTGGACAGACATTTTATAGAGATTTGATTTCTCAGCGCTCTGTAAACATATGTTGTGTGTTCCTTATTCCCCTTCTTCTCCTCCCCCAACCAATCCTAATAAAATGGAGCAGAACTTCAGTCTTTTGGAAATAGATCTGGACTAGGAGTCCATTGGGCTTCTCAGTCTAAGTGAGTGATTCCCTTGTCTCTTGGCCTGTTCGCATAAGCAAATTGGAAGAGAGGAGGAAGCCAGTTGTCCAAAGCAAATAACCACAGCAGTCCTTGTGCCTCAGCAATATCTCTGAGATATGACTGTATTATATTCCCCTCAGAATGTAATCACCCTGAGGGCAGACTATTTCATTTTTGTCTTTGTATCTCCAGGGTCAAACCCAGTACCTAGTACATAGTGGGCACTCAGGAAAGGCTTGTTGAATTGAACGGAATTCATGCTCCTGCCCCCTTTGTTCTCTTAGCTAGAGAACAGGCAAACCCCAGTCTAAATAGAGGGGAGGGGAGAGAGGCAAGGCCCCTTAGTCCTTTGAGCTTGTGTAGTTAGGCAGAATTGTGGATTGAGAGCCAGACTTGGAGTGAAGACCTGAATGAGTTCAGGAAGGAGAGCTGGTCCAGGGCAGGCATATTCTCTACCCGTAAAGTAGCAAAACAAGGCTACTATTTATAGGATCTTGAGGTTTCTGCAGGGAGGGATCTCTCCTTCTTAGATATTCTCTTGATTAGAGTCATCGGTGGCCAGTCCATACAGAAAGGGCTGGGAATAGTAATCTGAACCAGTCTTTGAATGGCGATGCCTCCTGAGACTACCCTTGGATCCTCTCCTCAATAACTAAATGCCAACAACCTTGAGGTCAGTGAATGTTTAGTCTAGGCCTGTTGCTATGTTGAGCTCTGTGGTACTGTTGCCTGGCCACTGGGGTCTCAGCCTCCTGTGATAATGAAATTGTCAGGCAGTAATTCAGCAGAGAGCTTATAGCCAAAGGGCTTGTTGTATGATAGAAGCTGCATTGCTCTGGGAGCTGTCAGCACTGCCCTAAACACAAGCAGCTTCCAAATTACTGAGAACCTAGGATGATCATCCCTCTTGTATCATAAAGAGGAAGGGCTAGGAAATAACTATGAGTGGGTGGCACAGTGGATAAAGTAACAGGCTTAGAGTTAGAAAAGTTCATCTTCCTGAGTTCAAATCTGGCCTCAGACACTCACTAGTTGTGTGACCCTGAGCAAACCTTGTTTGCCTCAGTTTCCCCATCTGTAAAATGAGTTGCAGAAGGAAATGGAAAACCACTCTAGTATCTTTGCCAAGAAAAGTCACAAAGTGTTGGGCAAAACTGAAAATGACTAAACAGCAATGAAACAGCAGTGAAAGAGGCCCCTTCATTGAGAATTTAAGTAGAATTTACATCTTTCCCTTCTAAAGGGGGAAATCATGTGACAGTCTTGCCAGGCAGTCAGCAGTAAGGATTGAGCCAGATGCTCAAACTTTGAGAAATCTAGTCTTTGATGATGCTTAACTTGGCTAGTGAAGCCACTCCATTCTTTACATAACCAAAACATGAGTGAACGAATGCTTTTTTTCTTGCTTCTCCATCTCCATTCACTCCTTCCATATCACTACATTGAAAACAACATATCTTGGTAAAATTATTATTTAATTTTCTTCTGACTGGGAAAAGATCTTCACATCATACCTTGATTTTCCTCTTTTCTTCTTACTTTTGCAAGGAGGAAGATGCAAAAAAGAGTCAGGAATCAGTAGGCAATGCTCAAAAAACTACCTTCATTCTAATAAATTTTAAGCAAAGAGTAAAAAAAATTAATGAAAAATTCCTGGCTAATGAAAGAAAAGGCTCAACAGAAGCTTCCTTCCAAGCCCTTCAAACACCAAGACTCTCTGATGCCCCAAAGCACCAGAGTCAAAATTCTATAATCAACCAGGAAGACTTTTGTCTCTTAAGAAAAAGTTCAAGTCAAATTAGAAAAGCAATGTGGCTTTAAACTTGTGGGACAGCGAAGGTTAAATTATGTCATGATTATTTTCAATTAAGGGTAAGAAAGTTGTCAAAGATACCTGGGGGTTCATATTTAAGTTCTAAGTGGTTTGTCACTTTTTATATGTAATAATCAGACATTAGTAATTTCATGCTTCATAGCTTTATGAAAGCTATATTTTATGTGAAATTAACGTTTGAGGAAAAGTCATAGTTCTCCCCTATATTCATTCAGGTCTGTAAGAAGCCATTTTTCTTACCATTATCTTTACCATCTGTATGCATAGAGCACTGCTTTGGGTGCAAAGGAGATAAGAAAGTATATGATATTATTTGTGTCCTTTGGCTTCTTACAAATAAATTTTAAAATATGCAGCACTATGGGGCAGCACAGAATGTGGAGGTAGTCAGGGAGGCAAATCACCTTTGTGATCACAGAGGAAGTAGACGGGCAAACTCTTCCCGAGTTTTCTCTTTCTGGTGGGCTTATAAAGATAGAATCTTCTGGTTCATTTATTCAATGTGTTCATTCAGTTTCTACTATATGCAGAGCACTATGCCAGGGGCTAGAGATACAAAAACAATCTCTTTCCTCAAAGACCATTCATTTTATTGTGTTAGTCCATTGTGCCATGCACATTGTGAGGGACAGGGGAGAGTGAGGCAGTCTGTCCATGTCCATGAGTTGGCCTGTCTGTATGGGCATCAGAATCACTCTATCCAGATGTGTCTGTGAGGAATATGGGTCAGGCCTATGGGGGATAACTGTCCAGCTGTGCCCATGGAGGTCAATTAGTCTGGTGAGGTCCATGGAGGAGGAGGATGTAGGTCTATCTAACTATATGTCCTTGGCTGAAGTCATAGGGTAATAGGACTGAAGCCTTCTATCAGGAATGAATCTTTAAGGTAATCAGAAAATTTAAGAAGAGTTTACATCTTCCATTCTAAGAGTTTAGATAAAGAAAATAGTCTCTGCCCTCATAAAACTTACAGTCTAGTAGAGGAACATGACACAAATATTGCTAACTGTATTACAAAATAATATGTATGTGAGACATTTTGGTATAATGGACAAAGATCTGGCCATGAATTAAGAAGACCTGCTATGATACTGGTTATATAACTTTGGGCAAGTTATCTAACCTCTCAGTACTCTAGGTAATTCTATAAGACTATGGGTTGCATAAGAGGTACTGACCTGCACTGCAAGAATTTGCTCATCATAAACCTCTATAGCAGTGAAATCCCACAGGATCATAGATTTTTGCTGCAAAGTGCTTTTAGAGTACATCAGTACAACCCATTCATTTTTTGAAATGTTAATTTTATTTTATTTTTAATTAGCAAGCACTTGTTTTGTTTCCCTTCCATCCCTCTCTCATTGGGGAAAAAATAAAAACAAAATCCTTGTGCAAATATGCACAATCAAAAGAGATTCCTGCATGGACCATGTCCAAAAATGTATATCTCATTCTATATTTTAACCATTCCTTTCTCTGTCAGCAAGTGGGTAGCATGTCTCCTCATTAGTCCTCTGGAATCACAGTTGACCATTGCATCGATTGGAGTTCTTAGGTCTTTCAAAGTTGTTTGAAATACAATAATACATCAATTTTATATAATTATAATTTTAGAATAATATTTGCCATTATCGAATAATTTTAAAATGTTTTTGCTGTTATTTTACCATTATTGTATGCTTGCTATTTTGTCATAGTTTGCTATTATTGTATAAATTGTTCTCCTGGTTCTGCTTACTTCACTCTGTATCAGTTCGTATGAGTCTTTTCTGATTTCTTTGAAACAATCTCTTTTACCATTTTTAATGGCACAATAGTGTTCCATTACATTCAGGCGCCATAATTTGTTCAGCTACTCTCCAATTTGGACACCTCTTTAACTTCCAGTTGTTTGCCACTATAAAAAGAGCTGATATAAATATTTTTGTACATGTGGGTCCTTTTCCTTTTTCTTTGATCTCTTTAGGGTACAGGCCTAGCAGTAGTATTGCTATGTCAAAGAGTGCCCAGTTTAGTGATATCCTGGTTCTAGTTCCAAGTTGTTCTCCAGAATAGCTATAATTCATTCATTTTACAGATACAAAAAAATGATAGTAAGAGATAGAAAGTATCCTGCTTAAGATTTTATTGGCAGCAAAAGATAGAGGAAAGATTCACGTCGGGTCCTCTGTCTCCAAAGCCAGCTCTCTCTCCAGTGTATCATATTGCCTTGTCCCTCCTAAGTCATCAATCCCTGCAAATACTCTCTGCCTTCCCATGAGTGAGAATCAGATACTGAGAGATGTCCAAGTAATAACTGACTCCCCACAAGGAAGTCTCAGGAACACACTACATGTGTGGAGTTAGTTATCCTCCTCACTTTTTTTTTCATTGCAAGACAGAAAACACCAGCTGCCCTTAGAGAGACTCATTATATGCATTGAAGATTTTCATAAGTTACACCTGTCTGTCTGAGAGTTTTAGGAAGAGATGATGTCTTAGTCAGCCAAGCTGAATACTCTCAGGTACATCCCCCAGAAACCTGCAGCTGGGGAAACCCAAGTTCAGTTCACAGCTGGCTGTTTCACTCTGGAAGGAAGCTGGCCTTGTTCTCCTTTTGCGGACCCCACTCATATGACAAGATGGATTTTTCTCCCCTTGACCTCTGGGTAGACCATGATCTCCTCTTCACATGGTGTTCCACGGGGGCCTGGAGACCAGAAGAGTCTTTCAGGGAGCAGGAAGTAGATGGCGTCATTAAAGAAAAACAGTCTGCCCTAGTCTTTGGAGTAGAATCTCATTGAATACCAGACCACAAGGGGTCTTAGAGATCATCTTATCCAAATCTCTGCCCAGTACATCGATCTACCTTACAAAATTCCTATCAAGCGGTTGTCCAGTTTCTGCTTGACCAATTGGACAGGAAAATTGTTATTTCATGAAACAGTTCATTCTCCCTTTGGACAGCTCCAACTGTCAGGAAGTTCTCCTCAATACTGAGTCAATACCTTCCTGTCTGGGATTCCCAACTATTGATCCTAATTCTCCCCTCGGGAGCCCTTTGGAACCACCTTGCCACAATCATGGAGGCAAAGTTATTGAGCTGGAGGAGTAGGAAAGCAGCAGCTGCAACCAGCAGTTTCTAAGATTGGACCTGTGTTGGGTTGGCCATGATGAAGCAGATAGAGTCCTGGACTTAGGGTTAGAGGACATGGGTTTGAATCTGAGTGCTGCTATTTATTCTCATTGTTTCCTTTGGGCCTCTGTTTCCTTATGTGTAAAATGGGAGTGTTGGGCTCGATGGTCTCTGCAGTCCCTACTGGATTGAAGTTGATCATCGTACTTGAATTGCAGAAGTCATGTTTTGCCAGGAAAGGGAGCCAGGGGAGACCTCCCTGATGACAATGAGAAGTGAAACTTGCTGGTCACCTGGATTGTTTTGCCATCTCTATTTGTACCCTTCTGTACTGAGTAGATTCCTGGAAACATATTGTGTGATGTTCTCTTCTATAAACTGTCTGAGGTCTTAGACACAGAGACAACTGAAGGACTGAGTCCTTTTTTATTATCTCAGGCCATGGGATCCTGACAAAAAATAATCATAAACTTCCAAGTGAAAACAACTCATTTATTTACTGATTACTAAGCTAAAACTAAATTTAAATAATTTTACTGAATTAAGAACCAATCAATCAGCATTAAACTCTTCTTGTGTGTTGGGCACTATGCTAGACATTAGGAAGTGAAAATACAGAACCAAGATAGGTCTTGCCCTCAAGGAGCTTACATTCCACTGCAGGGACATGTATGTTCATAGCAAAGTAAATACAGGATATATGCTGAATAAATACAAAGTTTGGGGGAGGGGGGAAGAGGGAGGATGGTTCTCTCTCAAGCACGCTCTCTCATTATGAGAAGGCACTTGAACTTAACCCAGTCAAGAAGGGAGGTCATTAAAGGCACAGATTGTGAATAGGAGGCCAGATTAATGGAGCATAGAGTACATAAAGTGCACAAGGGGGAGAGTTAAGCTGGAGTCAGATTCTGAAGCACTTGAAATGCCAAATGGGAGTTTATATTTTGTCTTAGAGACAGACTCAAGGAATCACAGAATTTATTTAGAGTTGCAAGGCACTTCAGCAGTCATTCCATCCAACCTAAACCCCAAAATAATCCTAACTCTAATATATCCAAGAAGTGGTCCTATAGCCTTGCCTTAAAGACTTCCAGTGAGAAGGAACCAGAAGTTTTCCAGAGTAGCTCCTACCAACTCTAGAAAACCAATTGTTAAATATTCAGTGTGAGCATTTACACTTTGGAAATCAGCAAACTCTACAAGCCATGATTTGCTTTATTGTTTTCTTGATTATCCAGACTTAGGAGAAAACCTTAAAATGCAGAATAAATTTAAAAGTGTTACCAGGGTACAGTTTTCTTTTTTTTCCCCTCAGAGAGCCAGTTGTCAAACATTTACCAGCACATCCCTAATGAGAATCCACCTCCTGCTGCTGTAGCTGTAGCCCAATTTGGATCAGCTGTAGCTAGTAGGAAGTTTTTCTTGAATATCAAGCCAAAATTTGCCTCTACAATGTCCACTCGTTGCTGCTGCTGGTACCCCTTGGGGAAAAGTCAGTTTCACCTTGTACGTGACAGCCTTTCAAACACTTGAATGCAGCTATCATTTATTTCCCCTCCCCTTTCAATCTTCTGTTCCCCATTTCCTCTACCAAATCCCAATATGGCATGGATTTGAGATCCTTCACCATCATGGTTGTGCTCCCCTAAAAGGGCTCCAAACTATCACCATTCTTCCTAAGCTATGCTGCTTAGAATTGAACACCACTTTCATAGGTCATCTAACCAGGGGAGAGTGTGGCAGAATCTTCATCTCATTTCTGGAAGAGGTAGAACTAAACGAGCAGCCCAAGGTTGCCTTGACTTTTTTGGCAGCCACATTGCCACTGCTGACTCATTCTAAGCATAGAACTCCATAAAATGTTAAATGGAGGAGTTTATATTTAATTGCAGAGAAAGACCAAGATCTTTTTTCATACCAGCTCTTTTCTAAACATGCCCCCTCACCCCTATTCTACACTTGTCAGGTTGATTTCTTTAACCCAAGCATGACTTTACCTTTTAGCCCTATTCAATTTCATTTTACTAGATTTCAGCCCAAAGTTTTAGTGTGATGAGATCCTTCAGGATCCTGACCCTGTCATCCAGGGCATTAGCTGTCTCCCCCAGATGGATCTCATCTGTAAATTTAATGAGCATGTTATCCATTCCTTTGTCTAAGAAATTAATAAAAATGTACAATGGCACAGGGCCAAATGCAGATCCTGGGTACATTCCCCTGGAGCCTTAACAATAGCTTTGAGTCTAACCATCCAACCAGGTTTGAATCCATATAATTGCACTATTATCTAGTCTACACTGAAGCTTTCCTCTCCTTGTATTTCATAAACCCCAGGAGGGAGTGATCATTTCTCTAACCCCCTCCCTCTCTGCCTTTCCCCATGATTATCATCATTTACAATCCCAGAAACTAGTTATCCCCTATTAGTTACCATATTAAGATGCTGTATTGAATTTCCCTCTTTTTGGTTCCTCCACCTTCTGAAGAATGAAATTGTCTTGAGCGGGGTCAAGAAGTTATTAGGTGTTCTACTTTTGGCAGGAGGGACTCCAGCAGATGGGAACAGGGATCCAGTGAAGTTTCTGGAGTACAGTAGTGACACAGACAAACTTGTATTTTAGGAACATCACTTTGACAACTAACTGTGTGAAGAGTGAATAGGAGAGGAGAAAGATAGATTACAGGAAGCTCAATCAAGAGTTAATAGTCTAAGTAAGAGATGATTAGGGCCCAAACTAGGGTAGCTGTGGCTTGATTAGAGAGAAGGGGACAGATATTAACAGACGTTGAGGAAGTAGAACGGACAAGTTATTGTGTTTCAAAATCTAGAAGGCTGTTTTCATTTTTTTTTTCGAGAAACAAGGAAGAACAGTATCAGAGAAAAAATACTGGAATAAGAAGCAGAAGACCTGGGTTTTTAGGTCTACCTTTGGGTCTCTGTCTCCCCATCTATAAAATCAGAGAGCTGGACTAGATCAGGGTTCTTAAGTTGGGGTCCATGAACCTGTGTTTATATAGACACATATAATATAATATAGATAACTGCATTTCAATGTAATTAATTTCCTTTGTAATCCTGTGTATTTAATTTTATATATTTAAAAACAATATTCTGACAATGGCTTTATCAGACTACCAGAGGAATCTGTGACAGAAAAAGTTAGAACCCATGGACTACATCATATCTTATGTCACCCTTAAGTTCTATGACTTGTTGATTCCAGAAAACTAATGTAAACTAGAATTAAATGTATATATTTTCTAAAACGACTGTCCTGGTAGTCTGGGGTTTAGGTTGTTTGGGCAGGTTTATTAGTAAGGCATAGGGAGTCTGTGATCTGATTCAAGCAGTACCCACAGCACTGAAATAGCAGATTGTATGAAGTAAGAATTGCAGTACTGAGACAGTATCAAATTTTGTGTTCAAATCTTGCTGTGTGATTCTGAGAAAAATCACTTAATGCCTCAGTTAGCTCATCTATAAATTGAGGAGCCTTGAAGGTCGCTTCCACACCTACATCTATAATGCTATGAATTTATAAATATTCTCCAGATGGGACTAGTATTTCATTAGGCTCATTCTAGCTCCTTCAGAGCTTCCCCCCATATCTTTCAACAGCAGCAGGCACACTGCAGAGTTTCTACTTTTTTTTCATTTTTACCTTTGTTGTCTTGTTTTTAAGCCAGGAATGGACACCGAGAAACAGCCAGGTGTTGGATCATAAGTGCAAGAGCCCATGAGCAATTCTCTATTTTCTTCCCACCCCTGGTTTCCTGGTAGGCACGCAAATTGCTGTCAGCTAAAATAGAAATGAACCCTGACTAAACTGTCCCCAATCTGCTGAGATCTGCACCAAAGGAGGAAGGGAACCTTCAGCTGAACATGGTGACTGTACTTAATGGGCTAGAAACAAACTTCCTTTCCATCACTGCCGGCATAGCTAGAAAACTTCAGAAAGGCCCCTCTTACCCTTGGCTCATGTCAGGCCTTATCTTTAGGTCCTCCTGAACAAAGCTTATCAAATGAATGGGATGTCTGGGCTACTTGGGCATTAGAGCCTTGGGAGAAGGAAAAAGTGAAGCCCCTCTGCCTCCATCTCATTCTACATTGCAGAGAGAGCCATGGGAGAAATAACCCTCAACAGGCTGGGTAATTTAGAACCAATGCTCTTCTTCACCAGGTCTACCTACTACTATGTTCTTATCCCTCCTTTAAACTGGACTGTGACTGGGAACTGCTAGATGGGAAAACAACAATGTAGGTCAGTAGTTTCTCTGAGACTTGTGAGGCAGCTAGGTGGGCTCATAGAGCATGGACTTGGAGTCAGAAGACCTGAGTTCACACCTTGTGATCCTGGTCACTTTATCTTTGTTCCTTGGTTTCCTGATCTGTAAAATGGGAATAATTATGCACCCTATCTCCCAAGGTTGTTGCAAGAATCAAATGAGTTATTCTCTATAAACGACAGCTGTTATCATCATCATCATCATTATAGATTTGTCTAAAGCACTGAGAATTTGGATAACTCTCCCAGAATCACACAGTAAATATTTTTTCTCTTCCTGGTCCTAAGGCTGGCTCTCCTTTTAAAGCCATCCCCCCCCCCCCCCCCCGCCAAATGTCATCTCATCCAAGAAGTCTGTTCTTCAATGGGTCAGCAATAATCTCCCTCCTAAGAATTCCCATAGAACTTTATTTTGCAAATGTCCTATGCATGTCTGTAATAGTTTGTCATAGTTCTCTGTCTTTATATCTTATTCCCAAACCAAACTGCTAACTTTATGAGTGTGGAGATCTAATCTCATATAAATGCTGTCTCCCTGTGCCTAGCTCAGTGTCCTGAGTAAGCTTTATCTTTGTTGGCTTAAATAAATGGGATATCCCATCTATGGAGCAGCTAGGTGACTTGGGATAGAGCATGGACCCTGGAGTCAAGAAGACTCATCTTCATGAGTTCAAATCCAGCTTCAGACATAGCTGTGTGATTTTGGGCAAGTCACTTAACCCAGTTTGCCTCAGTTTCCTCATCTGTCAAATGAGTTGGAGAAGGAAAAGGCAAACCCCTCCAGGTGAGTCAGGAAGATCTGAGTTCAAATATGACCTCAGGTACTTAGCTGTGTGACCCTGGGCAAGTCGTTTAACCTTGTTTTCTTCACTTTCCTCCTCTGGAAAAAGAAATGGCAAATCATTCTAGTATCTTTGCCAAGAAACCTCAAATAGGGTCACAGAGAGTTGGACATGACTGAAAAAAAATGACTAAACAGACAGATATAACATTTATATAGCACCTTATGGTTATAAAAGCCCTTTGCCTTCATTATGTCATTTGCTCCTCTACTGTTAGTGGGGGGGGGGGGCGGGGGGAGGGTAGGTGGTACCTCTTCCTCTTTTGGTTTTAAAGGTGAAGCTCAGAGACATCCTGCCCAAGGCTACATTGCTGGTTTCATGGAGAGCCTGAACTTGAACCCAGACTTTCTGGTTTTAAGTGCAGTGTATCAAGCCACATTCTAGAAATTTAGAGGATTTAGCAGCTGAATTAGTTATGGCAGACAGTGATTTATGGAGCCCAGGGAGCCCCGATGCCAGTCCTTGATAGCACTCTGTAAATAATCCCACAGATTAACAAAAACCAAAACAAACACCAAGCCCAACAATGGAGTCCAATAGGGAGGAAGTAAACACTGGGGGAAAGGGACACCAGGCCTAAACAAACCCTTCCGCCCTCAGTATTTCATTTCATGCATCTCTCTTCCTCAATTTGGCTGCAAAGTCTTGGTGAAGGTTTAATGCAATAAGCCTGGGGACAGAAATGGGCTGCATTAAGCAGTGGTGTTTTATGATTCAATTGGATATTCCAGATCAGTTAAACTAAAGAGAAGTGCACAGACTAGGACACTAAGACTTAACTCTGGAGTCCGAGGACCTGGGTTCCTTGTATGCTTGATGTTGGGCAAAACATTTAAATCTCTTTGGGCCTCCGATGCTGCACCTATAAAATGGTGGCTTCTGAGGTCCCTTCCAGCTCCCACTCTCACTCTTCACTTTAACCCTGTGATTTCTAGCTTAGGACCTTCTTAAGTGCTATGGACTGGCCTTCTAAGGGAAGAGAAAATGACCTGTGTGGGTTATTGGAACTGTATGGTTTTTGTAGGCTAGCTTCCAGTGGCCTCCCTGGGCGCTTTCACAGTGGAAAATATCTCTACCTGCAGCAGTATGTTGAACCAGGAGTGAGAGAGATATCTGCATATATGATTGCCTATTGTACGCGTATTTCTGACAGCATTGAGACATAGCTTACCAGAGTAGCCAGGCCTGGTCCCCTGCTCCCTAGGGAAAGATGTTGCTTTTATCCCACCTCCTGGCCTGGCTTGAGTTTCAAAAGGCTTACATTTCACCTTGGCTAAAGCCATCCTGAGAAAGTGGGACACAGCTGGGCACCGTGCAATGAGAGCTAGATTTGGAGTGAGGAAGACTTGAGTTGGAATTCTAATGCAGAGACTGTGTGACCCTGGGCAAGTCACTTAACATTGGGGAATCTTAGTTTCTTTATCTGCATAATGAGGGTAGTAACAGTAGCTACTTCTCAGGGCAGTGAGAATCAAATGGGATCACGTACAAAGTGCTTTGCAAAGTTGTAAGTATAGTATCAATGTTAGCCAGAGTAGTGAACACAGAAGACCTGAGAAGGAGCCCTAGACTTGCTACTTAACAGCTTTGGGGCCTGGGCAAGTTACTTAATATTTTGTCTCAGTTCCCTGGCTAATAAAGTGAAGGTAACATCACTTGTACTGCCCTCCCAGATGGGTTGTTACGCAAACCAAATTAGATAATGGATCCAAAGTGCTTTGGAAGGAAAGAGGGAAAAGAGAATTTATTGAACACCTGCCATGGGTCAGGTGCTGCGCTAAGTGCTTTTGAGTTATTTTCTCATTGGATCCCCACAATAAGGAGGCAGGTGCCACTAACATTCCCATTTGAGAGTTGAAGAAGCCAAGGCAGACAGAGGTCAAGCGACTTGCTCCAGGCCACAAAACTAGTTGTCTGAGCTAAGCCAGCTACCTGCCTTATAACTATAAAGCACAGAATGTGCGTGTGTGTGTGTGTGTGTGTGTGTGTGTGTGTGTGTGAAAGAGAGAGGGGGGTAGAAAGAAAGGAGAGAGGTGGGGGAGAGAGAGGAAGGAAGGATGGAAGGAAGGCAGGCAGACAGACAGGAAGGAAGGAAGGGGAGGAAGGAAGGAAGGAAAAGAAAGAGAAAAGAAGGAAGAGAAAGAAAGAGAAAGGAAGGAAGAGAAAGGAAAGGAGAGAGAGGAAGGAAGGAAAGAAAGAAAGAAAGAAAGAAAGAAAGAAAGAAAGAAAGAAAGAAAGAAAGAAAAAAAGAAAGAAGGAAGGAAGGAAGGAAGGAAGGTAGGAAGGAAGGAAGGAAGGAAGGAAGGAAGGAAAGGAAAGGAAAGGAAGGAAGGAAGGAAGGAAGGAAGAAAGAAAGAAAGAAAGAAAGAAAGAAAGAAAGAAAGAAAGAAAGAAAGGGAGGAAGAAAGGAAGGGAGGAAGGAAGGAAGAAAGAAAGAAAGAAAGAAAGAAAGAAAGAAAGAAAGAAAGGGAGGAAGAAAGGAAGGGAGGAAGGAAGGAAGAAAGAAAGAAAGAAAGAAAGAAAGAAAGAAAGAAAGAAAGAAAGAAAGAAAGAAAGAAAGAAAGGAAGGAAGGAAGGAAGGAAGGAAGAAAGAAAGAAAGAAAGAAAGAAAGAAAGAAAGAAAGAAAGAAAGAAAGAAAGAAAGAAAGAAAGAAAGAAAGAAAGAAAGAAAGAAAGAAAGAAAGAAAACAGGGAGACAGAACACTTGGATTATTATGGGCAATACCACACCAGGCAGTCCTGGCCCGTATCCCGCCTTCTTGTGCCCAGGGCTAATTTTGGCTTAACAATCTCAAGAGCCGATTTGGGCCACGCTTGGAGTTTGTGGCTTTGACATGTGCTGAGAGTCCAGGCTCTCTGCACAGGTCTCAGGTGGAGCCAAA
Organism: Trichosurus vulpecula; assembly: GCF_011100635.1. Taxonomy (NCBI): domain Eukaryota; kingdom Metazoa; phylum Chordata; class Mammalia; order Diprotodontia; family Phalangeridae; genus Trichosurus; species Trichosurus vulpecula. The sequence goes on from NC_050579.1 coordinate 51,244,059, forward strand.
AATAGCTGCGAGGCTTCAGAAATGGGCTTTTGTCTCCACTTTAATTCCAGACTTGAACACCATGTATCTATGGGCACAAGGAGGATGGTCAAGGAGACAGACTATCCAGATGACACACAAAATATACATGAAAATGCTTTGGGGGAGAATAAAAAATATATAAAAAAATAAAGAAAAATTAAAAAATATATATAAAAAAATAAAGAAAGAAAAAAATAAATAAAGATGATTTTGTTGCTGCAGCTGGTAGCAGTAGCAAGCCTGGGAAGTCACAAGCCCCAAGCAGAGTTGTGCTGACTATTTGGCACGATGCCAAAGGTGTGACCAGCTTAGCTGTGGCCAAAGTGGTTAACCCCAAGATGGAAGGCTTTTAACATGTTTACAAATATTTCAACAACAAACGTTCAATTCAGCGTGTGCCTAGCACTGCTCTAGGCACAATGTCATGGAGTGGAGAGAGGGGTTTAATGTGGAGTCAGAAGAATCTGGATTTGAACCCACCCTTCCACATGTTCATGGTTGTATAGTCATTTATCAGACACAATCTCTGGGAATCTTGGTTTCCTCAGCTATACAACGGGGATAATAAGATTGTCTGCCTTATACAGTTGTGAGGATTATGAAATAGTGAATAATGTGCTTTGCAAGACATAAAGAGATGCACAGACCTACTTTTAATACAATTATCTTCTTACTTTCAGAGGCAGCTGGTGGCACAGTTCTTAGAGCACTGGGCCTGGAGTCAGGAAGACCTGAGTTCAAACTCCACCCCCAACACTTACTATCTGCTTCCTAGACCCTAGGTGAGTCACTTAATCCCTGTTTGCCTCAGTTCTCTCAACTGTAACTTAGGGATAATAATACCACCTGTTTAAAGGGTTGTTGAGAGGGTCAAATGAGATAATATTTATAAGAAGCACTTCAGGGGCAGCTAGGTGGCGCAGTGAGGCCCTGGAGTCAGGCGGACCTGAGTTCCAATCCAGCCTCAGACACTTGACACACTTACTAGTTGTATGACCTTGGGCAAATCACTGAACCCCAATTGCCCTGTCTTCCCCACTCAAAAAAAAAGTTTAAGAAAAGCACTTCAGCATAGTGCTTGCCAGTTAATAAAAGCTTATTCCTCTGCACCTCCCTTATTTTCATGGGGTTCAGAAATAAACTGTCCTGGGACAAGTAGTTCTCCTGTTATTAGTCTTTTAAATTCATTTTTCTATGGACTCTGGTCAATATTGGTAGTTGAATAAAAGTATTGGGGTGTAGGGTCATCTTCTGCGGGTTTACTGAGAGCATCCTCAGAATAAATCCTGTAGCAGACAGAACTACAGAGTTCCTGTGTAACTCATTCTGATTCTCATCAGATTCTGATCAGTTTCAAGACTTTGAAATCTTTTGTTCGACACAGCTTTGAGGTTATGAATATTTGGTGACATATTTAAAAAAACATTGTTTTTTAAACTTAAAAACATACTTTCCATAAATCAATGTATTGACCCAGTAATGTTACAACACAGGTCTATCTGGGATCACCATCTGGTTCTAATAGTATTTATTGGTTGAATTTTCCAGGATATTCTGAGGTCTGCATTTGTAGTATGGGAATTTGTCATTTGCAAGTTTATGAAAGAAAATGAGTTTGTGATGTATAATTCTAGCCACCAAGTATTAAGGAAGGGTTAAACTTTCACAGCCCGAACCATTTCCCTGCTTCATCTACATTGGTCACTAAGTCTAGGCTCATAAAAGAAGGGTCAACTTTCAGTAGTTTCTGGTGTCAGTGACCTGGTTCAGAACTACCATCACAAACCCCTTCATTTCCACACACACACACAAAATGTGCGGGAGTCAGCTATATTTGCCTGATGCTTCTTTGTCAACATATTGCTGCCTAGTTCTTGTGGATCTCACCCACCAAAAGCCTTTCAGTTCCATTACTGGATCTTAGCCATATCATGGGCTCCATTCAGAGGTAAGTCACATTGGGTTATATTCAACAAATCTCAATTATCCTTTATTGTTACTCAGTGAAATGGTGTCTGCTTGTTCCAAAAGTATTTCTATAGTTTTTTGACCTCTTAACTATTTGTTCTAAGGATATCCAGTAGTCTTCTTTCTTGTTTTTGATTTGAAAGTATTGATATTTTTAATGACTTCCTTAGGTGAAGCACCTTATGTTGTGTTAATATTGCATGGGTATATTTATTATTATTATTATTATTAGGGAAGACACCAAAGGAAGCAAGAGGGCAGTCCCTGCCCTGAAAATGTTTTCTGATGGTGGGAAGACATGAGTATACACACATTTGACAGAGGAAGCAAGGTCTCTTATGATAAAATGCTCAAAGTTAAGGAGCAAGAGAGTATAGAATATGTAGACCAGATCATAATGACATGGGGAAGTTAGATAAGGAATCATTGTAAGCTGGAGCAGTGGAAAGACTTCATGGAGGATGTGTCACTTCAGAAGGACCAGTCTTCTCACATCTTACTCATCTCATCCCTCTAGTAATCCTAGCTTCCTTACTATTCCTCACACATGACCCCACCACAGCTTCCAACTCCAGGCACTTTCACAGTCCGCCATGCCTGGACCTCTCTCCTTCCACATCTCTATCTCCTGGCTTCCCTGGCTTCCTTCAAGTCTCAACTAGGTCCCACTTTCTGTAAGAAGCCTTTCCCAGGCCACCTCAACCTCAGTGCCTTCTCTCTGAGGCTACCTCTGATTATAATCCACATACATCTTGTTGGTACATAGTTATTTGCATTGTCTCTACCATTAAACTCTGAGGTCTTGAAGGCAGGGAGTGGTTTACACTCTCTCTTTCTCTCTCTCTCTCTCTCTCTCTCTCTCTCTCTCTCTCTCTCTCTCTCTCTCTCTCTTTAAATCTCAAATACTTAGTGCCTGGAACATAGTAGGAATTTAATAAATGCCTGTTGACATGACTTAGAAGGATGGAACTTACGTTAGCAGAGGAAGGCTTAGACATTTAATAAATGCCCATTGACTGACTCAGAAATATAGTTAGGACTTAAGCTAGCAGAGAAAGGCTTAGGGTGCTGGAGTGAGAGGATTTGCTTGGACAAAGGTCCTTCTGTGTTATACTTTGCTGAATGTCCTCAGGCCATGGGATGGCAGGCTAAGGATTGGGGGCTCAAGAGCAAACTCTCTAGGCAGGGCCCTGTTCCTGATGCAGAAACGAAGAACAGGATCACCTCTTTTATTCCTACCTCTTAAGGATTTGCCTTCCCTCCCACCTAGCTTCCCCCTTGTCATCTATTAAGTGAGCCTTCTAAAGTTAGGAACCCCATGTTAAGAGTTCCCAGAGGTACCTCTACAGATTATGTAATAAAATGAATGCAAGCCTTACCAGGATTTTGGAGTCAATACTTTCTATGTCTAGAACATCTCATGAAGCCTCAGATGACCAGTCAGTTCAGTTCTCAAAATGGGACTTTTGGCGGCCATAAGCATATCCACAGCTGGCAACGTAGTAGAGTCAGTAAGCATGTGTTAAGTGCCTACTGTATGCCAGGCACTGTGCTAAGCCCTGGGGATGCAGAAAAAGGCAAAAGACAGACCCCACCCTCAAGGAGCTCACAATCTAATGGAGAAGACAATGTGCAAACAAGTACCAAGACGCTACCTACAGGATATATGGGAAGTAAATGACAGAGCGAAGGCACCCAAACTAAGAGAGATTGGGAAAAGCTTCCTGTAGAAGGCAGAATTTGAGCTGGGACTCGAAGGAATCCCAGGAAGCCTTGGAGGTAGAGATGAGCAAGGAGACTGGAGTGGAATGAGATGACCAGGGTTCAAGAGCTGGCTTCCACTTAACCTGCTTACCTTCCTAAGTAAGGCCATCTCATTTTTCAGTTCCCTCATTGATAAAATGGGAATAATACTTGCTCTACCTACTTCACAGGGTTGTTAGAAATCTATGCATGCCCTTTGACCCAGCAATACCACTACTAGGTCTGTATCCCAAAGAGATAAAGGAAAAGGAAAAGGACCTATGTATACAAAAATATTGATAGCAGCTCTTTTGTGGTGGCAAAGAATGGAAATTGAGGGAATGCCTATCAATTGGGGAATGGCTGAACAAGTTGTGGTATTTGATTGTGATGGAGTGCTATTGTGCTATAAGAAATGATGAGCATGATGGTTTCAGAAAAGCCTGGGAAGATTTATATGAACTGAGGCAAAGTGAAGTGAGCAGTCTCAGGAGAACATTGTACACAGTAACAGCGATATTGAAGATCAACTGTGAATGACTTAGCTATTCTCAGCAATACAACGATCCAAGACAATTCCAAAGGACTTAGGATGAAAAATGCTCTCCACCTCCAGAGGAAGAACTGGTGGAGTCTGAATGCAAATCAAAGCATTTCTTTTTTGCTTTCTTTCTGTTTCTTAGGTGGTTGTTGTTGGGCTTTGTTAGTCTGTTTTCTTTTGCAACATGGCTAATATGGAAATATGTTTTGCATGACTGCACATGTGTAATCTATATAAAATTTCTTGCCTTCTCAAGAAGGAGGGAGGGAGATAATTTGTAACTCAAAATTTAAAAAAAAACAAATGTTAAACATGTTTTTATCTGTAATTGGAAAAAATAAAATACATTTTTTTAAAAGAAAACCTTTTGTAAACCTCAATCTACCATGTAGAAGAGGATTTTTATTGTACATAGCAGTATTGAGAGATGAGAGAAAAGATGAAATAGTGGGATGCAAATAGAGAGCTGGCTGAGGAAGTTGAGAAGATTTTGCATCCTGCCTTTGACTCACTCATTCTGACTGTCTGACTTTTAATCTTTCCATGCCCCAACTCTCTCTAGGATTATGAATTTCAGAGAATGTGACAATCTTGATTGGTAGAGGAAATTCCTCACTGGGAGGGCCCTAATTGAAGAAATCACAGGTAAAAAGTATGTAAACGTATATGTCTATATGCATAGACACATAAATGTACATATAAGTGTACATATGCATACATGCACACAGATATCCAGACATACACGTACATGTACACACATGTGTAATGAAGATAGGTAATAATGGATACAATCAAACTTCATAATCTCTCTACAGTCATACCCTTATCTCTCAAAAAAGCGATAGGTTAAAAAAAGTAAACAAATTAACCAATTCTGGGAAAGAAGAGGGACTCTAAAGTGCCAGGAGATAGGAAGAAGAGAAAAGATTTTGAATAGAATATTCTCATATGCATATTATATATAATACACATGTATTATATATCCAAATATATACATAACATAATTCCAAAGTCTAAGCATAGTATCTGCAAATCATTGCTTTATCTTTTTCCTTTTCTAAAAAATTCACTTTTTTTTTCAATTGTCAAGTATTTTTTTCTCCCTTTCACTCCTTCCTCTCAAGTCCTGGAGGAAAAAAGAAAAACAAAATCTTTGTAATAAAAAAGTATAGCCAAGCCAAACAAATTCTGACATTGGACCTCTCCAAAAATGTGTGTCTTCTTCTTGAGTCCATTACCTTTCTGCCATGAAATGAGTAGCATTTTGCATCATCAGTCCTCTGGAGTCATGGTTGATCAGTGGAGTGTTCAGAGTTCTCATGGCTTTCAGAATTGTTCATTTTCACATTAATGATGTTACAGTATAAATTGTTCTGTTAATCTGTTCACTTTTTGCTGCATTAGTTCGTACAAGTCTTCCCAAGATTTTCTTCATTTTTTACAGCACAAGAATATTCCCTCTCATTTTTATCTCATAATTTATCTCATAAGTCATTCCCCTAAATCAGAGTTCTCAAAGTGTAGTCCAGGGATCCAAGAGGTTCCCAAGGTCAAAACTACTTTCATAATATTACTACGAAGCCTAGTTTTTAATAATGATAAATATCGATAGGTATAACTTACATAAAAGTTCTTCATGGGTGGGGGTCTCAGTTTTTAAGAGTGTAAAGATGGCCAAAAAGTTCTAAAACTGCTGTCCTAAAGCATTCTTTTAAAAGAGTAAGTATAGTGCGTGGAGAAATGGGCTGGGATTAGAATCCCAAATGTACCATGCACTCCCAGTATGGCCTTGGACAGGTCCCTTCACTTTCCTGGGGGTCAGTTCCTCCTTTGCAGGATGAAGTGGGTTAGACTAGCTGATCTGTAAGAGCCCCTTCTAGCTCTAAATCCATGGCTGTATTTTCTAATAATGAATTTACATCTCATTTATGAAAGTCCTTCATTAAGGCTATACGAATCAAAAATGCCCTTTTGGCAGGAAATAATCATTAGAATGAGTTTTCCTACTTATGGGGAGGCACTGTGGTCCAATGTATAGAACACTGGATTCCAAGTCAAAGAACCTGACTTAGAAGCCTGACTCTACTATAGATTGGACCAGTAGCTGTAAGATTTCTATGCCTAATGTCTATGCCCATCTGTAAAATGAGGGGGTTGGACTACATGACCTCTAAGCTCCCTTGCAAGGATACCTATGATCCTATCATCTATCATCTTGGAATCAAACCTACCCTAAGAAGGATGAGACATTTTCAGAAGGACATTGACAAACTGGAGCAATAGAGTGGAGATCTGCTCACAATACACTACTCTCTATGTAACCTTTGGCTCAAGGGGACATTTGCATAACACTTTCCCAATCTCCAGGAATGGGGAGAGTCTTATGCAAATGACTCTTACAGCCACAGATTTTATCTACAATAGATTGGCGGTCATGAGCATTCAGTATGGCAGCATCTATTAAAAACATTGTTGGCAAATTTGGATGGGTCAATGTCATGTCTAGGGAATTGCTGGCAATATTTTTGTGATGAGGCTCAGTTCCAGAATGTTTTATTTATTGAATACTCCAGATATGGTGCGGTTTGTAGTTGTAATATGGGGTATTGCTGTCTGTTAGTTTTGCGTGATAGTCATATAGTTTTGAACCATTGTTATTGTTCAGTCATGTCTGACTCTTTCATTTAATCTCTTCATACTCTAGAGTTGTCTCTAAGACTCCAATTACAGATAGAGTGTGTTTTTGATGTTGTTCAGTCGGTTCAGTTATGTCCAATTCTTTATGACCCCATTTGGGTTTTTCTTGGCAAAGATACTGGAGTGGTTTGCCATTTCCTTCTCTAGCTCATTTTACAGAAAAGAAAACTGAGTCAAACAGGGTGAAGTGACTTGCCCAGGGTCACACAGCTACTAAATATCTAGGGCCAGATTTGAACTCAAGGAGATGAGTCTTGCTGCCTCTAGGACCAGTATCCTATCCACTGCACCACCTATCTTTCCTTTGCCTTCCAAGCTTTTGAACCATAGTGATAGTTTTGAAGGACAGTGATCTTCCAACCACTTGATTGTGTCTTTCTAAGCAAATTTTGGCAACTTACAGCAATTTGCTGCTCATTTTCCACCATATCCTTGCGAAAATCTTCTCAAGAAATGGGTCCATGATCCTTGAGGATGATCCTTTTGTAACTTCCTTGAGGATGATCCTTCTGTAACTTCCAGCAACAAGAGCTTGTTCTAACTTTGCTATCATAAACTCCATCATTTCTATGAATGAATCCACCTCATTCAGTCATTCATTTAACACTTCTTTGTTGAAATATTGTTGGTTGAGTCTATGTAGGTGTCACCCACAGAGGGCTTTTTGGTTCTACTCTTCCATCTGAGCTGCTTCGTGTGTCCATCCAGGAATAAAGCAATATTGTCACACTCACTAAGCCCAGTGGTGTGGACCTTTTGTTGGCCTTTACTAGTGTTTGATAAAGTGGTGTCTGTTTTGTTCCAGAGGTGTTTCTGTTTTAAACATGTTTATCATATAATCTCAATTCTTTCTCCCTCCTTTTTGAGAAGGAAGTGTTTCTCTTTCTATAGCTGCTTTGAGTTAGGGAGTCCTGTGGCTCATTAATATTATCTAGATTTTTATTTGGATACTTTAAAAAATATATTATTGTCAATTTTAACCTTCTAAAACTGTAGGTTGACTGGTACTGGAGTTAGGAAAACCTGAGTTTGAATCCTGTCTAAGATATTTACTAGTTGTGTGACCCTGGGCAAGTCACTTAGCCTCTATTTGCCTGATCAGCAAAATGAGAATAATAAAAGCACCTACCTTCCAGGGTTCTTGTGGGGATCAAAAGAGATAATAATTGTGAAGTATTTAGTGTAGCGCCTGGCAGATAGTATGTACTATATAAATGTTAGCTATAATAATAATAATTCTTAGTTGTTATATTAACAAATTAACTGTTATAATAATAAACTATTACTATTATCCATGCCTGAAGAACCTCCCAATGAAATGTGGGAATTCTCTCCACTTATGTAGATCATAAGGGATGGCTAGTTGGTACAACGGACAGCTCACTGGGCTTGGAATTAGGAAGACTCATCTTCATGAGTTCAAATCTGCACTCAGACACTTACTAGCTGTATGACCCTGGGCAAGCCATTTCACCCTGTTTGTCTCAGTTTCCTCATCTGTAAAATGAGCTGGATAAGGAAAAGGCAAACCACTCCAGCATCTCTGCCAAGAAAATTCCAAATGGGGTCATGAAGAAACAACTGAACAAACAATTTAGATCAGAATCCTCTGTAACTCGTAATCTTAGAGGGTTACCTGAAGCTCAGAGAGGTTGAATAGTTTTCCTATGGTCACAAAGAGGCAGATTTTGAACCTAAGTCTCCTTGCTTCCAAGTGCAACATTCTATCCACTATGCCTCAGTGATTCTCTGTGTTGTTTCTATAAAGCAATAAAATAATAATTCCCCCTTATACCAGAATATCACTTTTTAATCCCCAAAGCACCTTCCTTGTTACTCTGGCTATTCCTCACTTCATGTGATAATTAAGGTTGCTGGAATTGTACTCATTTGACAGATAAAAACATGAAGCATAGAGGTCAAAGAATTAGCCTAAAATCAGCTAATTACCAAGTTGAGCCCTAGCAAGTCCAGGATTTTCCAACGCTATGTTTGGTGGCTCAGAGTGGATTAGGCAAGCTCCTGCCTGCTCCCTGATAAAGTGGGAACTTCCTCATACAGATCATCATAAATTCTCTCATCAGATGTGAATCCTGACACACCAAAGGGCCATCTGAAGATAAAGGTGTGCTAGTCAATGTTTATTGACCAGTTCTCCAGGAAAAAATTAGTGTGGATAGACAGACAGACAGATAGATATACATACTATTTTAAAATTAAAATTAAATGTCGAATATATATGCATATGTTTTAACATTTAATCTCTATTATTTATAATGCAGATTAGACAATCAAGAAAACAATATATCAAACTCTAATTTGTAGCATTTGCCAATTTCCAAGGCAAAAATGTTCATGCTGAAAATTCAACAGTTGACTTTCTTGAGCTGATATGAGCTGGCTTCAGCACATCCCTGTTTGAAGATGTTAGTCTATCCTTCCCTAATCCCTCCATATGCTTCCAATCCAAACCCTACCTCTCAGGCAGCTTCATTTTCTTGTAATGAGGCTGACACTTTAAGTACTGGGTGGGGAGCACAGGAGGGACATGTGTCTGCCTGGGTAATTCTACCCAGACAAAAGGTCGCCTTGGCCTCTGGCAGAGCCATCTTCACAATGAACTTGGGGTCCTTAGTGACTCAGAGAGAATATTCTCTTTGTGTTCCTCCTGCCAGGAAGCCAGGAATGGAATTCTTGGCACCAGCCTGGGGAAAAGAGAGGCCTTTTGCTCTGCTAGGGGCTGTATCAACCAAGCACCTTTGACAAGTGCCAAATGAGGTGGAAAACATATCTGACTGGGATTTGGGAGGCGGCAGCTTAAGAAATACTAGTGAGGAGTCAGAGCTAGGGAATGCAGCAACCGAGCCAGTCCTAGGGGCCATAACCCTAGGGGAGGATGATGGGAGGAGGCTGCTCGCTGCTCATGAGGAAATCCGTGATAGGAAAATATTTCTGTGAGCCCCTACCTTCCTCATATATATACACATATTTTTTCACTGTCTTCCTTATCCTTATTTAGAGACATCACATCTGAGCCAACCACCTTGAGGCCATTAGAAGATGTGCAACCTTCAGAGGTCAGCCCGGCTGCCATTCTGATCTCTGCCCCAGAGCTGATGCTGGTGATCCTTGGAAATGATGGAGATGCCAAGGCTGTACACACTTCCCTGTGGCATGTCAGTAGGATCTTGGGCCAGGGAGAAAGGGCTGAGGGATCACCATCACAGGAAGAAGGAAGCCCCTGAAGTATATATCCCAGAGCTGACCTACAAGAGAAATTGGCTTTGTACCCCTTAACTGCAACTTCCCCCATCCACCAACAACGGAGGTTGTGTGTATCTGCATGCTAGCAACGAGGGTCATTCTCTTTTCATTTCTCCACAGGGACCTCATAACTTATTTTAAGTATCTCTCAAGATTCCTGAGAAAGCTGTAGCCTAAAACAGAAAGCTTTGGATAATCGTGTGGCTCAGTGGAAAGAATGCTGGCCTGAGGTCAAAAGACCTGAGTTCAAATGTTGACTCCAAATTCAGCATTGGTTCCACGCTAGCTTTTGTTTTGTTTTTTTTTCAGATAAGGAACTACAAGAGAAGTGAAGGGCACAAAAAAGTCCCGTGACTAAGTGTAAAGGCTTGAACAATTCGCTTCATTGTCTTTGAACCTGTTTTCTCATCTGAAAGAAGGATAATAGCAACCGAATGTGCTACCTCCCTTATAAGGCTGCTGCCAGAATCAAGTGGCTATACAGACCTCTACAATTATAAGGGGCACATAGCTGGAAGTTCTGATAATGGGAATTAAAATGACCCCATCATTCAATTCAACGTGCATTTTATTAAGCACCTTTAGGATTCCAAGCCATAGACTAAGTGTTAGAGATACAAAGACAGAGACGAAACAGACCACGACCTCAAGGAATTTACTCCATTCTATGGGGAGGGGAGACAACATGTTGATAAATAAATACAAGGTGGGAGAAGAGTACCATCAGCTGAAGGAACCATGGTGCATATAACTGCCCAACTAGCCCCAGGATTCCTGGATGAGGGAGGGAGAGGGAGACAAGGATTTGTACCAGAGCAGAAAATCCCTAATTCTGCAATCCACACAAAAGACGTACTTTCTGACTTGCTTGCTTAGGGTCCCAGAATATCGATGCATATCATAAGCCTTTGCCTTGGTGTGATAATGTTGAACACGGCCAACATTTACATAGCATTTTAGGGTTTGCAAGACACTTTATATACATTACTTTATTTGAGCCCTCCACCTATCCTGTGAGGTAAGAGCTTCAGGGACATTACCTTTTCAGTGGTCTGGGTCTTGTGATGTCATTGGTCTACCTCCCTCTACCAGTCCAATAAGGATCTACTCTGCAACTTATGGTCTTAGAGGGTTGACTAGGACCTGAGAGTTTGATTTGCTCGAGGCCACGCAACCAGTATGTGTCAGAGGCAGGATTTGAATTAGGGTCCTCCTGACTCTGAAGACAGCTCTCTGGACACTCACTGATCCACGTGGTCTCTCATTAGCATATTTGCTACTTCATGGATGAGAGAATTGGGTCTGAGAAAGATGGTGACCCTTTAAGGTTTACAGGCTTTATTATCATCCTCATTTTACAGATGAGGAAACAGAGTGAGAGGTGACTAGCCATGGAATACACAGCTAGTAAAGGCCTGAGATAGGCTATGAATGAATGAATGGATGGATGGATGGATGGATGGATGGATGGATGGATGAATGAATGGACAGACGGACGGATGGATGAGCGGATGGATGGATGAGTGGATGGATGGATGAATGGATGGATGGATGGATGGATGATTGGATGGATGAATGGATGGATGGATGGATGAATGATAGATGGGTGGATGGATAGATGGATGAAAAAGAAGTTGTTCAGTGCTTGAGCTACAAACACACAAATAAGCCAGTCCCTGCTTTCAAGAAGCTCACATTTGATATGAAATGAAGTAAATCCTAGACTTTATTGTGCATATGCACATAAGAAATAAGATAAAGATTTTAATTGTTTTTATAAAGAGAATTTTATTTAACATATAACATTTTTCACTAACACTCCTGTTTTTGGAGTATTTCAGTAAGATAACATAGTTATTTATCAACTATTCCTTGTGCCTTCTTAATAACATTCTCTTATCCCTTGGGGAAATATATAGCTTGACAGGAAACTTCCCTTCAAGATCTAGATTCTAAAATCTCTTGGAGAAGAAAAGAAGGCAAATATTTGTCCAGCCCTTTGCAGTGAGCAGTTTCAAATCCTACCCCAGTGATTCCCAGTATTTTCAACAATGAATATCCCTTTTTGATTTAAAAAAAATTCTTGAATTCCCTCCCCCCATGATAATAGTTGTTCTAACAATACATATTGTCATCAACTACTGAGCACCTACTATGTGCCAGGCACTGGGGAAACAAAGAGAGGCCACAAAACCAAAACGAAACAAAACACAAAACCAGTCCCTCCCCTCAAGGAGGTCACAGTCTGATGGGGGAGATTGTATACAAAGATATGTGTAAATCAAGATATGTGTAAATAGGTGCAGCTAGGTGGCACAGTGGATAGGGCACTGGCCCTGGACTCAGGAGGACCTGAGTTCAAATTCAACCCCAGACACTTACTAAGTATGTGACCCTGGGCAAATCATTTAATCTCTATTTGCCTCAGTTTCTTCAACTATAAAATAGGGGTAATACCTGCTTTCCAGGATTGTTGTGAGGACCAAATGAGAAAATATTTGTAAAAGGTTTAGTATAGTTACCGGCACTTAGTAGGCACTAGATAATGCTAACTATGATGATGGATGGTGGTGGTGATAAATTGGAAATAATCAACAGAGGCAAGGCCCTAAAGATTAAGGAGGACTGGGAAGGACTTCTTGCTGTGATTTGAAGGATGACAGGAGGAAGAGATGAGGAGGGAAAATATTCCAGGCTCAGAAAATTTATGATGACAACAAGCCATTAGGAGTTCAGTAACACTTAAATGAATGCGTATTTTCTTCATCACGAGAGCATTGACATGCATTTGGAAAATAGTAGTATATATGTGGCAAATCTGGACAGTATACTAAAGAGCAGAAACATCACCTTGCCAACAAAGATCTGTGTAATCAAAGTTGTGGTTTTTCTAGTAACAATGTACGGCGGTGAGAGTTGCACCTCATGATCGCTGCTTTCGAATTGTGGCGCTTGAGAAGACTTTTAGGAGTCCCTTGGACAGCAAGGAGATCAAAATAGTCAATACTTAAAGAAATTAATTCAGACTATTCACTGGAAGGTCAAATATTGAAGCTGAAGCTTAAATACTTTAGCCTCATAATGAGAACATGGGACTTATTGGAAAAGACCCTGATGTTGGGAAAAGGGGATGGCAGAGGATGAGATGGATAGATAGTGTCACGGAAATGAAGAACATGAGCTTGGACAGACTTCAAGAAATAGCGGAGGACAGAAGGGCCTGGCGTATTGTGGTCCATGGTTTCACAAAGAGTTGGATATGACCGAATGACTGTTCTATAACAACAATAGTACATAAGGGCAGCTAGGTGGCACAGCGGATAGAGCACCAGGGCTGATGTCAAGAAGACCTCAGTTCAAATCCTAACTCAGATACTTACTAGCTATGTGACTCTGGACAAGTCACTTAACTCTGTTTGCCTCAGTTTCCTCATCTGTAAAAATAAGCTGGAGAAGGAAATGGCAAACCACTCCAGTATCATTGCCAAGAAAACCCCAAAAAGGGTCACAAAGGCTTGGATGTGACTGAAAAAACAACTAAATAACAACAGTATTTGTGAGATTTCTTTATTCAGTCAACACAAGATATGTTTATTTATTTATTACACTGAGTGCATTTTGTCAGAAATAATAGAAATACTAATCCTGTGGCTACCTCAAAGGTTGTCACCCTATACATCAAGAACTACCTCCCTAGAGAATTCTCATTCTCCCTAAGAATGTTAGAATAGTCACCTCAGTTTTGAAGGAAGACAATCCCATTTATCCTGGTGGCAAAACTGAGGCACTGTAAGGCTGAATGGCTCCCTAAAACAGGTTCTAGACTCAAAGGTTCATGGAATTGTTTCCACAGTTGATGGATCTACAAAAACAACAATCAAAATTTTTCCCCAAATTGTTTCTTGTTTGGCCAAGAAAACAAGCTCGTTCATAGCAAAGTCTATGAACACAAAAAATAATGATAGTTGAAGATATTATCAGGAAAAGGTTCACGTTTTTCTTCCCTGCTCCCCTCCTCTGGAAGGTCATGACTTCTCTCCCAGTCACCTTTCAAATCACCTCCCTGTGTAGTTCTTCCTACAGTCCCTGGATCATCCCTTAGGGTCACAGTCACATACAACTGGGGGTGTCATGGAAAGAGTATTGGATTTATGGTTGGAAGACCTGGTTTTATAGCCCATCTCTGATGTTCAACAAATCACTTCACCCCTTTGGGCCTCATTTTTCCCATCTATGAAATGAGGTGCCTCCCAGGGGTGTGCTGGAGCCAACTCCTACAGGCTCCAGAGAGTTGATGGTTGAATTTTGAGTGTGCGCATTTAGACCTTGAAAATTGGCAGGCACTACGAACCAGGGCTTGATTTATTGTTTGGCTGATGATCCAGACCTGGGAAAGTGAGGAGAAAAAATGTTAATGATGCAGATTAAATTTAAAGGTGTGGTACATGTAAAAAAATTTTTTTTTCTGGATAGCTGGTGGTTAAGTGTTAATCAGCACACCCCTGAACTGCCACTCCCACTCTGAGGGGCTTGGACTAAATGATCGGTTGGTCCCTAGCTGAAGCTCTGAACCCTAATGAACTCAAAATGTCAGGACTAGAAAGGACTGAAGGATCTAGCGAGATACCTTCCTTATACAGATTGAGAAACTGAGGCCCAGAGAAACTGAATGATTTGTCCAAGGCTACACTAAAGCATAGAGAATGAAAGGTGTTAACTAAGGCCACACAGCCAGGCGGAAATAAAGCCCAGAGTGCCTTGCTTCTTTTTCCACCATACCTTCTAGTTCATTGTGCCTAGGATCATCACAGTCATGCTCCCTGGGGAAGATTTCTGTGGCCCAAATTCAGACAGGTCAAAAGAAATACTGTTCTCCTCTGATCCAATCTTTTCTGTCAATTTTCCTGGACCTTTCCCTCTCCTCCTATCAATCTAGCCATTCTCTCTTCCCCTATCCTGCCTTCTCATCCTCATCATTACCCTCCCGCTTTCATCTTCTCCCTCAGTCCTCCTTCTACCATCTACAGCCTCTCCTCTCCCATCGCCTGTCAGTTCTCTCTCCCCCATCATCCTCTCTGCCTGTTCTTCACCCATTCCTCCCCTTTCATTCTTTGTCTATTCTTCCTCCTCATTCCACCGCTCTCATCTTCTCTTTTCAATTCTCCTTCTCCTTCTCTCCTTCCCTGCCAGCTCCTGGAAGCAGTGAATGAATAAGCCGCCGGGCAGGAAGACATGAATGAAGCCTGGCCCTGGATAAGTGGGACCTGAATAGCGACAGCCCAAGGGTTTTCCTCTCCCTGGCAGCCCATCAGGCCACTGAAATTAGATGTTTCTCTTCATCCTGTTAGCGTCCCAACACGTGTAAGAATCCATCCCAGAGCAGAAGGGATGGCCAGGGCACTCATCAGAGTGGAGGGAGGGAACATAGTTTTCCTAAGGAAGGCTGGGAGTAGACAGAGCTAGACAATTGGGTCTGTCCAGACAGAGCAGAAAATAGAAAGCACTCGGGGAGGAACCGGAGACTGGGACGTTGGTAGCACAAGGGGAAGTGTCTGGCAACTGATTTCAAGCCGTTCATCTCGGGACTAATTGCTTTAAGCCTACGCAAAGACAAGATGGGAGTGTCTGTTTAGTGGGGGATGGGATGGAAAGCAGGTATTACCAGGTGCCTGGCATGTACCACCCTCACCTCCTTAAATCTGCCTACACCACACAATCCTCATTAGCCTGGCATTGGTCCACAAGGGCCATTCTGGACGTTATATGAGAAGTTTCTGAGGACTCCAGTTGGCCCTCGTCCAATATGTCAAAATACGAAACTGAGTTCTGTTTGGCTCTCAGAAGACTTCTTAATTCAATCCAATTTAATTTAACAAGTATTTATTGAGTACCTATTATGTGGCTGGTGCTGTGGAATACTAGCAGGATTGCAAGAGACAGATGAGAGACCCTTCTTGAAGTTTTAAGTTTCATGTTTTAGTGAATGGAATGCCGGACTTGTAGTTATAAAAATCTGGATTCAAATCCTGCCTTAGACATTTAGTTGTATAAACATGGACATAACCCTTAAACTCTCTGAATCTGCTTTCTCACTTGTAAAATGAGGATAATACCCATGATTCTGGCCTCATGGAGTTGTTGTAAGAACCAAATGAGATCATGTTCCCAAAATGCTAGTACGTAAACTGTCAACTGCATTAGTATCCTTTGGAATTCTGCTCCTCCCAGTCCTATTCCTGACTCTCCAGACTTCAAAATTATGCCTCTACTACTGTCTCACCCTGGAATGTTCCCTGTGCCCCTCAACCCCCCCAGTTCTATTCTCCCACATAGGGTACCTTCATCTACCCTTCCTGCCCCTCCCCCACGGCTTTTCAGCTTCCTTTTCTGCATTACCTTCCCCCATTAGAATATAAGCTCCTAGAGGGTAGGGACTGTCTTTCTTTTTGCTTGTATTTGTGTCTCTGGTGCTTAACACAGTGCCTGGCACATAGTAAATGCTTCCTTCCTATTACTATTTACCATGTTAAGGTTTCCAAAGTGTTAGAGGTAGCATGGTGGATCAAAGAGAGTACTGTTTGGAATCAGGAAGATCTGAGTTCTAATCCTGCCTCACACATTTATTAACTGTGTGATCCTGAAAAAAAATCACAATCTTGGTTTCATCATCTATCAAATGAGGGTAGTTATAATTCTTACTTCATAGGGTTGTTATGAGGATCCACTGAGATGATATACATATGAAGTATTTCACAAACCTTAAGGCATTATAGAAATGCCAACTATTATTATTAAATCATATCACATAATTATTAATCATGATTTATATATTATGTAATATATCATATTAATTTATGTTTACACAGCAATTTATCATTTATAAGGTATTTTCCATCTGTCACGGCATTTGACCTTCAGAATAACCCTGTCAGACCCATGGTGAAGCATTATATTCCCCATTTTACAGATAAGGAAGTAGAGGCTCAGAGCTGTCATTTTGCTTGAGGTCAAGCAGTTTAAAAATAGCAGGGTGAAAAAAAAATTTTTTTAAATAGCAAGTGGAGGCTAAAACTCACATTCTCTGACTCCAAGTCAGTGCTTTTTCCACGATACCTCAAAACATTTGCAGGCAAGATGGTTAAATAATAAAACAGACATGCCCTTAGGTGCCGCAAAGTAAAGAATAATGGCATAATGGAAAAAGCCCCTGGTTGGGCAATTTACTACCTGTGTGACCTTGGGCATGTCATTGAATTTCCCTAGGTTTCAGTTTCCTCATCGATTAAAGGAAAAGCTGGTCTAGATGGCTTCCACCTCATGATCTATAATCCTATGACCTTATGTAATCGAATTATAAACAGGGATGTGATGAAAGGAAATTGGGTTGGGGAAAGCTTCTTGGAAAGGAGGATTTTGGTTTTGTCCCTCTTCAAATATTTGGCTTACTTTCCTCCATTTCTTTTTTTTGAGGGGGGAAGGCAAGACAATTGGGGTTAAGTAACTTGCCCAACGTCACACAGCTAGTAAGTGTGTCAAGTGTTTGAGGCTGGATTTGAACTCAGGTTCTTCCTGACTCCAGGGCCAGTGCTCTACTCACTGCACCACCTAGGTGCCCCTCCTTTCCCCTATTTCAATGTCCGAGAGGTAATGTAGAGAACTGGAAACTAGGAGGTAGCCATCAATTGGGAAACAGTTAAACAAATGATGGTATATGGCTGTGTAAGGCGTGGGGGAATTTTTGTTATTGTTTTGGTTTTGGCCCATGGAGGTTACATGTGTCTGTCTGTCCACATGGGTCTGTCTAGATGTGGTCTGCTGGGAAATAAGAATAGACACTTCTAGTGTCTCCTATCACCTTTCCCCAAGGAAGGCTTTTGATGCCTGCCAGAAAGAGAGTCAGGAGGTTGGGGCCAGAGGTTGGGCACTCTGCTCACCTCAGAGAGAGGAGGTAGAAGCCTAGGATGATTTGACCCTTAAATATTATCAGTCTAGGGGAAGTAATTTTGAGGTTCAATTTATCTACACTCTTGTTCTCCATTTTTAACGGGAAAGGAGTACTCCAACCTATGTATTTCCAAGGCTGGACTCCCAATTCTCAATCACCATACATAATAAAGAGTAAATAAACTCATTCACTCAAATCAAGAAATCAAAGAAAGTACACATAGGAGAATATATGCCAGACAATACAAAAAGTGAATGAGCTCTCCCCTTGGAAGTGAGACAACTCAGCTCAACCAAGAGTGAGTGTTTCAGATTTCACCAAACAGGAAATCCATTGAAATCTCTAGTATAATAAACATGACCCAAGTACTGACTCCTCTACATGTCAGCTTCTTCCCAGCATCTTTTTGTCCAACTTCAGGTTAAAGGGAAGTTGGAACTGCATCTTTTCCCTCTCAAAGCTGGAAGCCAAAAGAGCCCAAATTTCTTCTCACCCACTCTTACCAATTTCACCTGCTTCTCACACACTTGGCACTGAGTAATCCATCTCCACCAATAAGGAAAGAGTCCTATACAATTGGCCCTTTGAGCAGAAAGTTATAAACATAATGGCATACTATTGTGTTGTAACAAATCATGAAGGTGATGGTTTCAGAGAAACTTAAGAAAATTTTCATAAATTGTTACAGAGTGAAGCAAGCAGAACCAGGAGAACAATTTCTACCATAACAAGTTTGTAAAAACAAACATTTTAAAAGACATAAGAACTCTTATCAGTGTAATAATCAACCAAGATTCCATAGAATGGATGATAAAGAATGATACCCATCTCCTGATGGAGAGGTGACAGACTACATATGTAAAATGAGACACATATATTTGGACATTGACAATATGTATATTTGTTTTGCTTGATTATGCCTATTTGTTACTAGTGTTTTATTTTTCTTTTTTCTTCTCTAGGGGTGGAGGATAAGGATGAGAGGGAGGTAGGAGGGAGAAAAAAAGATAAATACTTCATAAAAATGAAATTTAATCTAAAAAATTTAAAGAAAGATAAAATCAATCAACAAACACTTATTAAGCACCTACTGTATTCCAGGCAACATACTAAATGCAAAGACTAGAATGAAATAGTCCCTGTCCTCAAGGACATAACATGTAATATAAAAGATAGGATAGAATTTAAATAATTAAGCTTGTTCCTAAAGAAGAGATGAGAAAATGCACCTCACTCTCTTGTTTGCAGAGGTGAGGAACTCTGGGTATAGACCATCACACATACTGTCAGGCTTGTCTGCTGACAGATTAGCTGTACTAAACTACTTTTTTCCTGTTTTTTTTATTCTTTGTTACAAAGGATGCCTCCGTGTTAGGTAGGGAAAATAAAAATGAAAGGAATGTAAAAAACAAAGATTAACAAAATTTTTTTTAATCTAAACTAAGCAGTGGGATTTATCTTAGAAGTAGGAGAGAGGTACTGGAGATCAAGCAAAAATTAATGCCCACAAGGAGTACTACCAGCAAATTCATGGATTAAAATTCACAGAATCTTATAATCATCTCAGAGTTGGAAGGAATCTCAGATACCTTTCCAATCCAATCTGAACAGGGATCTCTTCTACAACATCCTCAATGCTTGAAGACCTTTAGTGGGGGCTAACCCACAACCTCTCAAGGCAGCTCATGGAATTAAGCCATGAGAATGGAGAAGGAACGGAACAGCGACTGTGAAGGCACAGAGATGGGAGATAGATCATTGTGTATGAGGAATGGTGAGGCTATTTGGGCTGGACCAAGGAGTTCACTAAGGGGAATAATGAGTAACAAGACTAGACAGCTAGGATGAGGCCAGGTTAGGAAGGGCTTGAAATGCCAAACAGTAGAATATCTATTTCATCCTAGAAGTATTAAGGAGTAAGGTAGTGGTGTGTTGTTCGATCATTTCAATTGTGTCTTACTCTTCATGACTCCATTTGGTGATTTTTCAACAAAAGATACTGGAGTAATTTGCCATTTCCTTTCCCAACTCATTTTACAGATGAGGACACTGAGGCAAACAGGGTTAAGTGACCCTGAGTCACACAGATCGTAGGTATGTGAGGGCAGATTTGAACTCAGGTATTCCTGACTCCAGGCCCAACACTCTATCCACTGTGTTGTCTAGTGGCCCACAGGTAGTGATATGGCTAGACCTAAACTTTAAGAAAATCCCTTGGCAGTTGTATAGAGAATGTACTGGAATGGAGAGAAACTTGATGCAGGGAGATCAATAAAAATAATAATATAGCTAGCTTTAATAGCCCTTTAAGATTTGCAAAGAACTTTATATAGGCTATCTCACTTGATCCTCACAACTACCCTATGAGGCAGATTCTATTATTATCCCTATTTTACATAAAAGGAAACTGAGCTTGGGAGGTTAAGTGACTTACCCAGGGTCATAGAGCTAGTAAATGCTTGAGACAGGATTTGAACTCAGGTTTTCCTGACTCTAATTCCCATACCCTCTATGTTGAGTCACTTAGCTCTTAGAATGGTTTTGCAGTAGTCCAGATGAGAGGTGATAAGGCCCCAAATTAGGATTGGTGATGTGGGAGTGGAGAGAAGGGGATGGATTCCAGAGATGTTGTAGAGGAAAAAACAACCATATTTGGATTGGGTATGTGGAGTGAGTGAGACCAGAGGCAGGAGAGTAACACTGAGATTACAAACCTGAGTGACTAGATGGATGGTGGTATCCATGGAAAAGATTTGGGAAGTTTGGAAAAAAGGAAGGGATGGGGAAAAAAGAGTTTTGTGTTTGACATATTGAGTTTGAGATGCCTATGGGACAACCAGGTCAAAATATCTGGGGCTCAGGAGAGAAGGTAAGGCTGGAGATACAGATTTGAGAGTCATCATCAGAAAGATGATAATTAAATCCAGGTGAGCTGATCAAAGAACACGTAGAGAGAAGAGAGCTCAGTACAGAGAATTAGAGCCCACCTACAGTTAGGTGGCATTACATGGATGACAATTCAGTAAAGTAGATTAAGAAGGAGCAATTAGAGGGATAGCATCAGAACCAAAACAGCGTAATGCGATAGCAACCCATTTGAGAAGAAAGTATCTAGGAGAGGATGGTTAATAGTCATAGTTAATAGTGCTGGCTGCTGCAGAGGTATCAAGAAGGATGAGGACTGAGAAAAATTCATCAGATTTAGCTATTAAGAGATCATTGATAACTTTGGTGACACCAGTTTCAGTTGAGTGATGAGGTCAGAAGCCAGACTACAAAGAGTTGAGAAGAGAGAGAGAAGTAGAAGCAATGAGTGTAAATGTTTTTTTCTAGGTATTTGGCTGAGAAATGGAAGAGAGAACTAGGATGATAGCTTGAGTGGTGGTAGGATTTAGAGAAATTTTTTTGAAGGATAAGAGAAACTTGGGCATGCTTGAAAGCAGCAGGGAAGAAATGAGCAAGTAGGGAGAAACTGAAGACGAGATGGAGAAGGGATGATTGTCAGGGCAATTGGCTGGAGAAAACATGAGGGGGTTGGATCAGGGGTACTTGTAAGCTTGGTCTTGCTGAGAAGGGTTAGTACTTTATCTAAACCTTACCAAAATCTTACCTAAAATATGGTGCCCCGAACTGAAAATAGTACACCAGCTATGGCCAGACTGAGGAGTGACTCAATAATTCACTGAATCTGTGTAAACACCATCTAATCCAGCAAGTATTTATTACATGCTTACTGCGTGCAAGACACTGTACTGCATACTAGAAATATGAAGACAAAACAAAAGATATACCTGGCCCTCAGAGGGAAATAACAGTAACCACAAGGAGAATCTCTCTTCCACAGATACGCTTTCACTTAGAGGTAGCTATTATGTTCCCCCCAAGTCATTTTCTCTGAAATAAACACCATCAATTTCACAAATCAATTCTTCTGGCTTCCAGTCCTCTCATCATTCTACTTGGCTTCCTCTCAATATGCTCTAGTCTGTCAACATTGTTCCTAATGTTGCAGTTTCATGGTGTGTTGTGGGGGTCGTCTTGAAAGAATTCACAGACTCATCTCCAACCCAAGACAAGACATTTATTGAGAATCATGCCTCTTAGAAGCAGGCTGAGTTCCAAGAAGGAACCAGCAGTTTAGTGAAAGCAAGATGAATTTTTATAGGGCAAAAGATGCAACTACATAACAGAATATATGAATATTAAAATATAGAAGGAGTTTATTAAGGGATTAGGTAATAGGGGAGGGGCCCCACCCTCCATGGAACTGCACATGCAATTACCCATAATGCACACAGAAAAACCCTTTGGGGGGGCATATATGTATGTTAATGATATTATAATGAGCATCTCTACACCATAAGTTTACCTAAAGGACAGCTTTTGCTATTATGGCAGAGGTGCCTACTTAGGGAAAGTCCCTTCTAT
Organism: Trichosurus vulpecula; assembly: GCF_011100635.1. Lineage (NCBI taxonomy): Eukaryota > Metazoa > Chordata > Mammalia > Diprotodontia > Phalangeridae > Trichosurus > Trichosurus vulpecula. Next base: position 51,266,666 of record NC_050579.1, read on the forward strand.
TATTTTGGGGTACACATCCTGCTCAGGCATCCTGTTGGTGCTGCTTTCTGATTGGCTGGCTATTGTGGTCTTGTCTGAGATTAGATAGATGTGGTTGTGGTTGAGTGCATGGACACACCTGCTGTTTCTTTGAGAAATATGAGTTCATGGACACACCTGTTATTTCTGTGAGAAACATGAGAATTAGGTCTGGGGGCAGCAACTTGCTAGAGGTAGTAGCTAGGATTCCATCACATGAATATGCCTGTTGTTCTAGTGAGGCATATCTGGGATATTGGGTCCGGGGGCCTGTGGTATGGTTAAAGCCAGATTGTGTGGTCAAATCAGGACATGCCTGCTGTTCCGTGTGGCTCATGAGGAAGTTAGAATATTGGACCTGGGAGCAGCTTTATTAGGATTCCATCACTAAAATGTGGTGTCCAGAACTGAACATGCAATTCTCCAGATGTGGTATGAGCAGGGTAGTGTACCCAGTGAAACTGAGTCCCCTTGTTCTGGAATTCTATGCCTCTCCATGAAGCTCAAGATCCAAGTAGCTTTTATTGCTGGCATATCACAATGTTGATTCATACTCAGCTTGCAACCCCACTTAGATCCCCAGATTCATTTTTATAAGAATAGCTGTCTAGAGTCATTCCTCTATCCTGTACATATGAAGTAGGTTGTTTTTAACCCTGGCAAAGGTCTTTACATTCATGCCTCCCAAATCTAATTTTATTAGATTCATCCTGATGTTCTGGCATCTAGGTACCATTTTCAGATCTGATTCTGTCATCTAAAGTGTTAGCCCTTATTCTCAGTTTTGTGCCACCTAATAATTATCTTTAATGACAGAACTATAAAGTAAGAGTCTATGCCATGATTAAGTGTCAGTGTGAAAATGGTAATGGAGCCTGGGTTTCTGCTATAACTTGTAAGATGTGCAAAACTGGAATATAATTGTGGATATTCAAACATGTTATCATTTGCTTAAAGGTACCTGTCTTCTGTTAGCCCCAAGTGTATACATATATATGTGCATAGACTCAAGATTATATGAAAACCAATATTCAAAATGAGGTAAGGATAATTAGCAAGTTGATGAATACATTTCTTTTGCCTCTCTTACCAAAACAAATGGAATTGACTAAAAGATTCTGCCTTAAGCAGAGCTTTTAACATGGAAAAACATATTTGCTGAATTTGCTAGTATGAAGAACAAGGCTCGTAAAACACAAAATCATTTGTGAAATCCAGACACACTTAATTTATTAGCCCATAAGCAAGTCAGAAGCCTTTACTTAAACAATCAGCCCTGGCCCTAGAAAACAAAATAAAAATGCAATGAACAAATTTACTCATTTTTCTTTCCTCCTAACACATCTCAATAATTCTCAGTATTGCAATAGTCTTCTAATTAGATCCCTGGCTTCCCAGTTCTCCCCTCTTCATCCTCTATAGAGCAGCCAAAATAATCTTCCAAAAGCAAAAGATGAACTATGTTAACTGGTGGGGACCAGTTAAGGTTGAGCCCATTGTCCCCACCAAATTTAAGTATACATGCAGTGTAGCCACAAAGTGAGTTCACATCTCAGCTGAGTCCTGAAGTTTGTTCTGCAGGGGTGCAATGCTGGACTGTCTAGTTGTAAACCCCACCATGTGCTACACTCTTGGATCTCCTGGCAGCTCTATCTCCTGACCTTCAGCAGCTCATAAAGTCAAAGTCATTTCCTTTGCCTAAAAGCAGAAAAAATAAATATTAAGACAAATAATAACAATAAAAATTAAGACAAATAACTGTGACCCAAATTTACAGGGCATATGTCAGCCTCAGTTGGGAAGAGCTTCAAGGCCTCTCACATTGTCTTTCTTCTCTTATCAGAAAAGAGTCAAACCAAAAAGAAATAGGCCCAGGTTGCCTAGTGTCTCTTCAATGCACCCAGTTCATGCTCCTTAGCCAATAAGAGTCTCTCCTTCAACACTTGGTTAGTGGCCTGGAACCAGTGATTGGATGTTTGCACATACTCCAAAGTCCACATGGAAATTGCATCAGCCTAGCACTCCATGAATATTTATAAGGGCTGGGCTCATTGGCCAGTTCACCATTAAAACACATTTAAGAATAGGAGATGAATTGGGAGGTGGGGAGAGAAAAGCAAAAGGAAGATCTACAGGAAAGACAGTAAGAGAACACTTAGAAGTCCTAAAGTTTCCCTTCTCCACATTTTTTTTAAAGAAAGAGATAGGGAAAGTGACTAAAATATTCTTACCTTTTGACCCAGAGGTCCCACTATTGGATACATACCTGAAGGGAGGTCAAATACAGAAAGAAAGGTTTCATATATACCAAAATATTCATAGAAGAAATTTTTGTGGTAGCAAAGAACTAGAAACAGAATGGGTGCCCATCAATCAGGGAATAGCTAACCAAATTGTAGTACAAGAATGTAATGGAATATTACTGACCTGAAAAAAAATAAAGAATATTAGGAATTCAGAAAAACATGAAAGACTTGTATGAACTGAGTGAAATTAGCAGAACCATGAAAATAATAGATGTATAGACTACAATAACATAGACAAAAGAACAATAAAATGAAACTGAATTTTGTGTAATTATAATGACCAAACTCAGCTCTTGAAAAAGAGATGAGAAAGTGGATCTTCCTCCTTTTGTTAAAGAGGTGGGGAACCATGAGTATGGAATATTGAATGTTCTACATGTCACCACAGTTAATACGTTGGTAGGTTTTGCTGCTCTTTTTTTTTTCATTTTTTGTTACAAGGGAATGGTCTCTGTATAAAAGAGAGGGGGACTATTTGGAGAAATAATGTGGTATAAATGTAAAAAATACAAATAAAATATTCAAAATAATAGCTAAAACAACAACAAAGAGAAGCATAGCGAGAAGGACTAGAGGTGTCAAAGTCCCACTATAATCTGCTTTGATAGGTCCACATCTGAAGTATTGTGTTCCATTCTGGGCAACTCATGATAGAAAAGATATTGATAAACTGGAGAGTGTCCAACAGAGGGTAACCAGGATGGTGGGGAGCCCTTGCCAAATGGTAGATAGGTGGCTAGATAGAATATTTATTAAGCATTTACTATATGCCAGGGACACTGCAAGTGCCAGGGGTACAAAAACCAGACCTACTCTCTAGGCACTTACATTCTATTGGGGGAAGACAACACATAAATGTGGTGGAAAGTGCAAGTTGTGGGGGGGGACCCTTATGGTAGGAAGGTTGGTGTGGAGGTTGAGCATACTGAAGCATGTTTGAGAGGAAGGAAGTGAACAGGATGTCTCGTACTCCCAACAGTCATTCAATCAGCTTCATGGTGTAGCCATCCTTAGGGGAAGCAAGGCGGCCACTGTGAAGGTAGAACATCCTGGAACTGTGAGTAGGGAGGGAAGTAAGCAGCATGTCATGGCTAGGACTTCTGATGATATTGCATTTCCAAGAAGGAACTCACTAAATCAGGATTAGTTCAAGGAATTGTGGATGGTTAGCATGGAGAATGGATGGTTTGGGGGAATATGAAGGCCATGTAGAAGGGGAATAGCTGTTACTCGGAGGCCTCTCTCTTCTCCTCCTTTGAACCTTCAAAAGAGAGAAGCCAAGTTGTGAGAGCTGAGGGAAGCAGAAGCATTGAGAGGACAGCCATCATGGAAGGAGGAGGAGGAGGATTACAGCCACAAGGTCACCAGTGTGCAATGCTAGGTCTAAGGTGTATGAGCAAAATATCTGGGGGTATTCTCTGGAAAGCATTATGCCCATAAAGTCACCAAGCTCTGTTCAAACATTTTCCACTTCATTTGTGGACATATTAGTTACTGAAAGGGGTAAGAAAAGAACATTTGAGCAAAGGAGTCTGATAAGCTTGAGGAGAAATAACCTCTCAGAAAAAAATATTGAGGAGAAACACAAACTGTTCTGAGTACCTTTCTGAAGATGGAACACTGACTGATAGATGGCTGTATTAAATAGTAGTTCATCAGCTTGTTTGTATTTGTTTTCAGATTTTTGAAGGATATAGCTGATAAGCTATTAATCAAATAAGTATTTTGGAATTATAGGAAGATTAAATAATCAAATAAGGACTGCCAAAGTCACGTATGACAGAAAAGTAGATCCTTCAAGTTTCTATTATAAATTAGAGATGGGAACTCAGGGAGTCCTGATTTGAGGCATTAGAAGCCAGGAAGATAGAAAGGGAGGAAATGCCCTGATAAAGACAGAAACAGGAGAAGAAGCTGAGAACAGAAGGATCCAGGGACAGAAGTCATAGGAGCTGATCAACGCTGGCAGGCAAGCTTGGCATTTGTTTGACTGGGAACTGTGCTGAATGGAAGAGATGCATGACTTCGTTGAGAGCTGATTGGCTGGAAAAAGGCAGGATTGCCTTCTAGCATTGTCTAAAGCCTAAAAGGCAGGAAACACCTCAGGGGTTTTCCTGTGTTTCCCTCTACTTTCCTCTCTGGTTTCAGAGGGAGAAACAGAGGGAAAGAAATGGGTTTTGCATCTGCATTGCTATAAGAAGAGGTGTGATTTTGCTGTGAAAAAGGCTGCATAGCCCTATCACTTTCAAAATCTTGAGAGGGGAAAAACTCCTCAGAGCTTCAACAAAGATCTGAGAAGTTTGACATTTTCTTGGTAGAAGGGAACTATCACTGAAAGAGCTCAGCACTTTCTTGGTACCCTGCCAAGGGTACTAAGAGTATGCTAAAAGAGGCTGTCAATTCTTCAATGGCCTGAGAGTAGAATAAAAGTGACTTCACTCAAGACAACTATAAGGACCAGAAGGGGAGTAGAGAAGTGATTTTGCCCACCACATGACATGTGGTGCTAATAGTTCTCTAAAGAGACCAAGGATGCCAAGTTCAGCTTTCCAAGGTTATGAATTGCCCTGGGCACATGGTTCCCTATATCTTTTGTATAACCTATATATATTTTTCCCCACCATAACTTTAGAAGTCCCAGCCATCCACTTCCCCCTCTCAAGTATGCTCCAGTGTGTTCCACTTCCACACCAATTTTCCTACCATGTGGATTCTCACCCAGTCACTTTCCACCTCACCTTTGTGCATTGTCTTTCCCCAATAGAATGTAAGTGCCTAGGGAGCAGATCTGGTTTTTATATCCCTTGCACTTAGCAGTGTTCCTGGCCTATAGGTTATGGAAATTTGCTAGGTTTCCATAAGCGTAGGTCCACTGTCCCCCATGGACACCATGTGCATTAGTTAGAAGAGTGTGAGGCAGGGTGGACTGTGATATTTTGATAATTCCTATTGAGTAAATTTTATGATTAGTCCTGTTTCAGACTTATTTTATTATAACATTTTGAAATGTTAATGATGTCATCACAGATGATTTTATATAAATTAGAAGCATACAAGGAGGGCCCAAGATCATTGGTGAATAGTGAGAGTGTATCCTCCCATACTAGGTTATCCCTAGCCCTCTGAGAGAGAATTTAAGTAGTGATGATATGGTGGTGGCTAAGGCAGTAACCCCCTTCTGTGGAAATCTCCCAAGCATGCAATTAGGAGAGCAGGTAAGTAAAACAGCCCAGAGAGACAGAAATGGGGCTGGCTCAAGTATCATGCTGGGCACCATGCTTGGGATTTATATGTCTGCCGTTTTATGCTACTACTAAGTACATACCCTAGAAAGATCAAAGAAAGAGAAAAGGATCTACAAGTACCAAAATATTTATAGCGGCATTTTCTGTTGTAACCAAAAATTAGAAACAGAGTAGTTCTCAGCAGCTGAGGAAAGGCTGGACAAATTACGGCTTTTGAATGTAATGGAATATTAGTGCCCTATAAGAAATGTCAAAAGGGACAGGTTCAGAAAAATAGCCTAGGAAAGCATACGAATGGATGCAGAGGTAAGTGAACAAAACCATGATGATTTATACAATGATTACAATACTGTAAAGAAAAACAGCTTTGGAAGACTTGAGAATTCTAATCAACATAATGCTTAACCCCAACCCCCAAAGATTGTTGATGAAGTATGCTTGTCACTTCTTGACAGAGAAATGATAGACTAGAGGTACAGAATGAGATACACTTTTCAGACCAATATGTCAATTGATTTTGTTTGACTATGATTATTTAAGAAGAAAGGGCTTGAGGTGGAGAGGCAGTTGGGGGTAACTAGTGATAGTCATGCCAAAAAAAAATAAGAAAAGAAACAGTATAAATGAAACTTTTTTTTAATGCAACAGAAAGAAGTTCAGAGGGAGACACAATACTTTTTGAAAAAGAAACTAGCCATCCGTCATAAATATTCACATACAATCCTCCTTTTCTGCTCTTTGTTTATGGAAATGTTCATGCATATAGATATTTGTTGAGTTTGTAATAAAAAACAAATTTTTAAAAGTTCCTTTACTCATTAAAAAAACCATTTATTTCTTCTCATAAGCCAAAGGTGATAAAGCTGTTAACCACCTACATGGCTAAACTATGTGTATTTATTATTGGAATATAACACTGGGAGGGGAAATTAGGGATACCATGGTGTAGGACGAAAGAGATTTAAAACTGCAGTATTTTGCCAAACCATGATTTCTGACTAGGAGCTTAGAGTCATTGTACAACTTTCCAGGGCAAAAAGAATACTTTTACCAGAATTTCTCAAGTCAAATGAGTCAGCAGTCAAATAGGCTAACTGACCAGGTAGGTCGGCATTGGGTGGGCATCCTTGTAGCCTGATTTGAAAGGAAAACCATTCTTCCTGAAGGCCAAGCAGTTTCTTGAGAGAAAGCCACACCAAAAACTGGAGAAGTAGTTCAACCTACATAAGGGTGCAATTGTTATGGGGATGAGTATGAGAGACTGACAGCTCATCTGCCTGCTCATTAGCTCGCCAGTATTCTGTGACACCCATATCTGGGGAATGTGGGCAGTTTAATGTCAAAAACTGCAGATATAGAAATTAAGTAACTGGTGACATATGTAGTATACTGGAACTAGAGTCAGAAAGATCTAAATTCAGATTCTGACTTTGACCCCAACTAGCTATGTGACTATGGAAGGAAGGACACAAACATTTATTAAGCACCTACTGTATGCCAGGCACTATGCTGAGCACTTTACAAATATCATCTCATTTGATCCTCACTACAACCCTAAGAGGCAGGTGCTGTGATTATTACCATTATGAATAGAATTGAGGCTGAGAGAGGTTAAGTGACTTTGCCCAGGGTCACACAGCAAGAAAGTAGCTGAGGCATGTTTTCAACTCAGATCTTCCCGGCTCCAGGCACAGTGGCCACCTAGCAGCCATGAGTAACTCATTTAACTTTTCTTTTAGTACCTATAATACATAATTATAATTATATAATAATATAATGCATAATTAGCTCATTTTTAAATTATGTCTGATTGTCTGTGACCCATTTGGGGTTTTCTTTTCAAAGATACTGGAATGGTTTGCCATTTCCTTCTCCAGTTTATTTTATAGATGAGGAAACTGAGGCAAAGAGGGTTAAGTGACTTGTCCAGGGTCATACAGCTTGTAAGTGTCTGAGGCCAGATTTGAACTAAGGAAGATGTCTTCTTGATGCCAAGCCCAGTGCTCTGTCCACTGCTATATAATGTCCTAGGGTTATTATGAAGCTCTAGTGAGATAATACAGGTAAATCACTATATAAAAGTCAGCTATTATTATTAGTGCGATGGTAAGTGATGAGCGGTAAGGAAGGGCAGGAATCAGATATAGACAGTTTTTTAAAGAGGTTCAGTGCTGAAGGGGAGGAAGAGCTACAATAGTACTGGCAAGAACCAAATTTTTGAATCAAAAGAAACTTTTTTAGGAGTAATGAGATCTGAGCATGTTTATAAGACAAATAGGTAAGGGAGAAGTTAAAAATATAATAGAGAAGAGGGATGATTCCTGAAGCAATACTAGGGAGGAAACATGAGGGAATAGGATCAAAAGTACACGGCGGGGAGGGGAATGGCTAAAGAAGCTACGGTATATGAATGTAATGGAATACTATTGTACAATAAGAAATGATGAACAGGCAGATTTCAGAAAAACCTGGAAAGATTTGTATGAACTGATACAAAGTGAAATGAGCAGAACCAAGAAAACACTGTATACAGTATCAACAACATTGTGTGATGACCAACTATGAATGACTCAGCTCTTCTCAGCAATACAATGATCCAAGACAAGTACAAAGGACTCACAAAGGAAAATGCTATCCATGACCAGATAAAGAACTGATAGACTCTGAATACAGTTCGAAGCTTTTTTTTTTATTCATCTTATTCTTTTTTGTGTTTTTTTTTCCTTTTGATCTGTTTCTTCTTTCACAACTGTGACTAATATGGAAATATGTTTTACATGATAGCACATGTATAACCTATCTCAAATTGTCTTCCACTTTCAGAAGAGGAGAGGGGAGGGACAGAGGAAGGGAGAAAAAAATTGGAACTCAAGATCTTGTAAAAATGATTGCTGAAAATTGTCTTGACATGTAATTGGGGGAAAACTGCTATTAAAATTGTTTTTAAGCATGTGGGGAGGAATTACATTTACGGAGGAGGAGAAGATACCCTCACAATACTTCTATGACTAGTCCGGGCTGGTGTCATATCTTACACAAAAGAAAACAACTCCAGAGGCAGTAAAATAACTGTTCAGCCAATAATGAGTGAAATCAAGGTTAAAATCTCATCTTCTTCTCCCTGCCTTTGCACAGGTATATATAATTGCTTGCATGTTTCCAGTTAGAATGTGAACTCCTTGAGGGCAGAGACTGTCTTATGCCTTTCCTTATATCCCAAGCCCTTAGCACAGTGCCTGGCACATAATAGGATGCTCACTGATTTGCCCTTTTGATTACTGGGGAAGGGAAGCCCCCACAGCTATTTAAATAGTTTGTGTCATGCACTTATCAGTAAGGTTAAACAGTTCCAACAGTTTGCACAACACGAGTGTGTTTCCTCCAGACTGATGACCATCTCAGGGCTCTCTACATATTCCAACCTGATAATTCAAGCAGGACAAAGGCACAGATATAAAATAATTAGGCCTGATATTCAAATGGAAGTAGGATAACTGAACTTCCCAAGGTCCATTTTAATTTAATACAACAGTTGGTTGTGGTCAGCCCTGTAGGTGCATTGACAAATACCTTGAGCTGAAAGAAAAAAAAATACTGAGCTGCCTCAAAGTGGAGTGGGGCAGCCCCAGGCCATGCCTTCTGAGAATTTGGCAGAAAACTACTTCTCTTTTCTTTGCACATGTCTGCTGTGTAGGTTTCCTATGAGTACAGCAAATATAAACAAGAACAATGAAAAATGCATGCAAACCAGATACTAAACCAGACACTGAATGCCCACTGAGGCCCCTTGGGTGTGAGGTACGTGTTTGCACCAGTTTTACCAGTTTTCAGAGAATGTGTATATTAGTGTTGGACTTACAGGTTACTTGCTTGGAACACAGGTGCTCAGACAGCCAAGACTGTGTCTTTGATCACTTGGTACAGTCCAGTTATTAGCTTTGGAGACAGAACACTGGAGTGTTCATTCTTCGAATGGGCTTTCAATGAGTGGGGAAATGGAATTTCAGGCCCAACTAGAAGAATTGAGTTATCAGCCACTTGGGAGTCTCATTTTTATTTTCAAATTCATTCCATAAATATAGTCTGATCTATAATATGAGTGTAAAGTCTCATGAGTCACTGGTAGTTGGGAAGGAGATAAGCATCTCGATGGGGTGGAGGTTTTGCTATTATGATAAACTCGTGAATTGTTATTTATTTAAACTTTTTATCCTAGAAAAGAGCATTAGGTTGGGACCTGAGCATAGTCCGAGGCTGGTCTATTCCCACTTATGCAGAGGTCCAGAAAGGTAGTCCTTCTCTTTCAATATGTGATACCGAAGGGAGCCCAGGAGCCCCAGCTTGATTCAGAGCTTGGCAGATTCAGATTTCATTCTGAGTAGCTACTCCTGCCCCACCCAAATGCTTTTCCACATTTAGAGTCTATGTAAAGCAGACAATTCTATGGATAAGAGAAATTCTGCATCTTCTATGTGAATAGCTATGAGTGTATATACACAGAGATGGACCAAATATTGGGCTGCATATCATAACCTGAATAATATACATTTTTCATCCACTTTGTTTTTTGGATGTGGATTGTTAGACAACCTTATCAGCTTATTTGTTTATGTGTGGTAATCCCTATCCTATATTGTACACTCTCTGAAGGAAGTGTCTATATGCTATTATTTTCTTCCTTTTCTCTAGCTCTTAGCACAGTGCCTTTAAGGGAAGAGGAAGGAAATATAATAATACTCAGTAATAAATAGGCATTTATTAAGCACCTATTAAGCACCAGGCACTGTGTTAAGCACAAATATTATTTCATTTGATCCTCACAACAACCTTGGGAGGTAGATGCTATTATTATCCCCATTTTATAGTTGAGGAAACTGAAACAGAGGTTGAGTGACTTTGCCCATAGCCTGCATTAAATAAATATTAAATTCAATTGATCTAAATTTTGCACTACTTCGGACTTCACTGAAGAGCTTTTGCAACATTTTAGAGTGGAGAATAATTAGCACTAAACAATATTGCATTAAGAGAGGTTTATCTTTCAAAATAAAGAGGTGATAGTCTCCCTGTACTAAGACTTGATCAGACCACATTTGGAGTACCGTTTAGCAGGTAGGTGGTATAGCAGATAGAAAGCCAGGCCTGGAGTCGGGAAAACCTGAGCTCAAATCCAGCCTCAGACACTAGTGGCTGATCCTGGGCAAGTCATTTAAACTCTGTTTGACTCAGTTTCCTCATCTGTAAAATGAGCTGGACAAGGAAATGAACCAGGAGCAACGGAGGAAGGTTGAAAACAGGCCAACTTCCATTTGATGGCAGGAAAGTCAGACAGGAGAGTCTAGAAATGAAATCAGCCGATTTGGGGAGTGGTGGGAAGTTTCCCTGCATTGGAGCAAAGGCCAGACCACGACCTGCTGACTGTGTCGTAGTGGGGATTCTTTTTCAGATCTGGGTCGGACTCGGTGGCGGCTGAGGCCCTTTCGAACTCTAAAATTCTGTGGTTCTTTGAGAGTGCAATGCCATCTGAGGGGGGAGAAAAGGATTTGGAGAATTCTCCATTCCTGGGAAATTGTCCTTTTATAATTAGCATTTATATGAAACTTTAAGGTTTGAAAAGTGCTTCATAAATATTATCTCCCTGGATTTTCACAACTCTGGGAGGAAGGTGCTATTACCCCCATTTTATAGACGAGGAGACTGAGGCCGGGGGAGGGGGGTCAAGTGATTTACCCTAGAAAGTGTCTGAGGCAAGTTTTATACTCAGGTCTTCTGACTCCAAGCCCTGAAGTCTATGCATTATACCTTGGCAGAATTTTAGCTCATGACCCTTCCTTTATTTGGTGAATGATAGTCAAGAGTTGCTGTGGACAAAAAACCCACCCTCTGGCCTATCAGGTTATGGTCAAACTGACCTAAACTTGCACTTCCCTGTATATGACAGCCAAATTCCCACATTTCCTACCTCCGTACCTTTGAAGAGGCTATTTTCCCATCTCCAGAATATTCTCCTTCCTGACCTTAACCTCTTAAACATCCTCTGTTAGGAATCCACTCCCATACCACCTCCTCTACAAGGTCTTCTATGAGCCTCCCAGTTATTAGCGATCCCCCTGTTCGATCACTTTATATTTATTTGTTTGAATTTGTGTGGGATTCCACTCAATCCCCCAGGAGAATTTAACTCTGAGGGGAGGAACTTTCATTTTCAAGTCTTTGTATCATCAGAACCCAACCAGAGTACTTTACATATAATAGGTGCTCAATACATGCTTACTGAATGGAGTGATCATATAACAGCACACACAAAATACAGTCCTCTTCCCAGTAGAGGTTCATGGTACTAGCCTCAAGTACAAAAGACAATATATCTATATAAATATGATATTGACTTGATTTTTTTCTCCAGGTACCAAGTACCTGAGAGTAGGGTATTTGTATATTGGAAACAGGTATAACATAAAGTGGACAAGATCTCTGACATGTCCCTCCCATACACATGAATGTTGTCCACAGAATGCTTACCCATGCATACCTAAGCCATTGTGTCTGAGCTGCACCAACCCTGGAGCCCAGTAGCCATCATTACTTGTTACCACTACCCCCACCCAACACTGGATTACACCACTTTAAATCTGAACGACCAACTTCTTTTACCCAGAGCTGCTAGTGAATTGAAGGGTGAGATTCTAGAAAGAAAGTTTAAGAGCCAGATTTTGGCTTAATAAGCAATGTTTGGCAACCGAGTCAAAAAACATACCCAAGATGGTCAGTATGAAACATACCCTCAGATCATATGGGGGGCAGGGGAGGCAATTGGGGTTAAGTGACTTACCCAGGGTCACATAGCTAGTAAGTATCTGAGGCTGAATCTGAACTCAGGTCCTCTGGACTTCAGGGCTAGTACTCCATCCACTGTGCCACTAGCTGTCCCTGGATTGTTTTATGAAAACAAATGCAGTAGAGAAGAGAAGAACCTAAAACCCAGCTCTGGTGTCCACCTAGGACACTGGAAGGCTGATGTTGCGAATGCCCCACCTGAGGGAAGAATGAGGTGGAACCAGGCCAAGGAGAAATTTAGCTAGTGTGCAGCCTTGCAGGGAAGGGAGAGGAGGCAACCATCTGGTAGGAGCCTATTTGAACTAATTATTGCCGTTAACTAATTAACTCAATTGTTTCTATGCTGCAGATGGAGTCAGAGTGTTGTCACTGCCCCTTTAAAAAGTAGTGCCCTAGAGCAAAACCCTGTACTATCCCACCCTCATTATGGCTCTGAACACCAGAAAGAACTTAACAGTTATTAGCTGTCAGAGAGTAGAACAGCCTTCTTTGTTAGGTAATGAGCTCCACATCTCTGGAAGTACTCCGACAGAGGCTAGATTGATCAGGATAGGTCAATAAATATTTAATAAGTGCCTACTACGTACACCATGGATGCTTTCAAGAGATACATTATGGTAATATTGCATAACATTTTAATGATAACACAACACCACCAACATTTATTAAAAGCCTGGGGGAAATACAAAGTTAGTTAAGACATGTCCCTACCCTCATAGACCTTACAGATATCACTGCATTGGGTGATAGGTCAAACCAGATGACCTCTTAAAAGCCTTTCCAACTCTTAAGATTCTATGATTCTTTTCTCTCTGGCCAGGTCAGTAGGCCCTTCTGCATACGGTCAAATGAAATGAAGTTCAGTGAAATACTTTGTTGTGAAGATAAGAAGGCCCCACCATTTTCTTGCTATGTGACCTTGGGTAAGTGACCTAACCTCCCCAAGCTTCCTCATCTAAATTAGTGGACAGCCCAGAAATAAGCTAAATCACCCTTTCTCACAGTGCTGTAGATGCTGGGCCAAAGAGACCCAAGCAGCTCTAAGCATAACCAAGTGGCCTTTGCCTATGATGCCACATATACACTATGGCAGGAGGAGGAAGGGGCTTCCAGGTGGCCTACACTGCATGGAACCTGTCAAGGGGAGCCCCTAGGAGTTCTTAGACCAAACTGGGAACTTCGGGAGTTAGGACAATTGTGGAGGGGGGACCATATTGAGAAATGCTGGGAGTAGCCTAGAACCAATCTAACACCACTAGAGTGCACTAGAACAAGGGAAGGGGCTACTCCCAGAGGCGGAGCAAGCAAATGATGAGAGCGGAGCCCCAGAGGGAAAAAGGAAGAGAAGAGCTAACATTTTAGGGACCCCAGGACCCCCAAAGCAATGCAGGGACTTGAATAGTTGGTACTGTGAGCCTTGTAGGGTTATAACTATTCCCTTCCTAACCAGGTCTGGATAATAGTCCCTTTTCTGTTCTGTACATGTCTCTCTTTTTTTATGCATTTAAAAACATTTTTTAGAAATTTATCTTGCCCTACAAGAAAGGAAGGGAAAAGGGGATGAGAGGGGAGGGGGGTGATAGAGGGGAGGGCTGACTGGGGAACAGGGCAACCAGAATATATGCCATCTTGGAGTGGGGGGGAGGGTAGAAATGGGGAGAAAATTTGTAATCCAAACTGTTGTGAAAATCAATGTTGAAAACCAAATATGTTAAATAAATAAATTTAAATTTAAAAAAATTATTTTATTTTTAATTTATGGGATAAATAAGCATTTCCATAACATAGCATAATTTTTAAAAGTGATTGCACATGAAACTGAAAATCTATTATGTGCAACTTGCTATTTACATATATAATTAATAAACCTGTTCTATATTTAAATGCTTTTGTTAAGCCTCAGAGTGCTTATAGGGAGAAAGGGGGTAGCAAAAAGCTAGAAATGAACCAAATTCAGATGTTCCCAGGGTTTTTCCCTGGCAAAAACAAGACATATAGTCATTAATGAGATGCCATCAAAGACTGAACCCAGTCTGTGGGAGAGCTGCTATTCTGAACTATGAGTTACATATAAACTAAGAGTCTGGGACCAAATTGTTCTATGGAGCACTAACAAAGTACATGTTGTGAGAGCATTCATTTCATGGACAAATGTGAGGTGTATATGTCTTTTTGTGAGAAAGTTTGTTCTCACTAATGTGTTCGTGTGAAAGGGGGGTTAGGATTATTCTGCTTGGCGCTGGAGGGGAGTGTGAGAACTGACTGTTGGAATTTGTTTTGGGGAGATGGAGAAGAAATTTCAGCTCCATATAAAGAAAAACCTACTAATGTTTCCTCTCAAGAAGAAGGAGGCATTTGTGATTTTATTGGGAGAGGAAATTTCTTATGAGGAAACACTCTCTACCAATGCGGTCTGGCAGCAAGAGACTTCAAGGGCTCCTTGGAACATTGAGAGGTTAACTGCATTACATAATCAATGTGGCAGAGGTGAGATTTAAGCTCAAATCTTCCTGGAATCAAGGCCAATTTTCTGACACACTAAAGCTCTGCTGCCTTTTTATTAATAATTAGAGCCGGTGTAAAGTGGACTGGTTTGTTTCTGACACAGGGAGTTGTGAGCACTCAGTTACTAGAGGTTTTCAATGAGGACTTGGGGAAATGGCCTTTCCCAATCACTTCCTAATATTATCTCCCACGAACCCTGCGTTTCTCTGGTCTGGACAGTGGTTTGCATGTTGTCTCTTCCATTAGATTTGAGCTCCTTGAGGGCAGGGACTGTCTTTTGCCTTTCGTTCTAACTCCAGCCCTTAGCACAATGCCTATTACATAGTAAGCACTTAATAAATGCTTCCTGACTGACTGACAGATTGACTATTCTAGGTGGGATTTGAGGTTTGGCAGTGGTGATGCCAGGTGATGGCAAACCATGGTACAAAGGGAAATGACAGAAAAAGAGACTTAGATACAGAAGACTAGGCTAGCTCGGGAGGTAATGGGCTCCCCTCCCTGGTGGTGGTCCAGGGGAGGCAGTTAGTGGTGCAGTAGATACAGTGTTGGGCTTGGAATTGGGAAGAACTGCATTTTAATTCTGCCTCAGATGCTTCCCAGCTGTGTGACCCTGGGCAATTCATGCCTCTTTCAGCCTCAGTCTCCTCATGTGTCAAAGGGAGATAATAATAGGACCTACCTCATAGGGTTGCAATGAGGTTCAAAGGAGAAAAAAAATATGCAAAGCATTCTGCACAACTTAAAGAGCTCTCTACATGCTAGCTACTGGGTTTGACTCTGTGACCACTGAGTTTCCTTCCAAATGTGAGAATCTAAGATTGGCATTCTAGTCTTATCTCTCTGCCTCTGTGACCACGAATAAATTGTTTAATCTCTCTGAGCCTCAGTTTCTCATTTGGAGCAAAAATGGAGATGCTGACACTTGCATGGGTCTCCCTCACTGGGTTTGCAAGAGGAAAGAACTTTACAAATGGCAAACTGGTAAATACCCGTGAGGTGGGTGTTTACAGCTTTGGGGGGGCCTTTCTGGTCAGGTTCTAGAATTCACAGAATGAGAGCTTATCATGCATGCCTATACTGGGTGGATGTTTGAGTTTTCGTAAACCCATGAATCAGCATGGGTGTTAAAATTCAACTGCCATGTGATGGCTGCTTTAGCACCCATGGGTGTCCTGTGCTATGAATGACTTTGTGTAGGTGTGTGTAGTACAATGGAAAATGAAGCTATTTCACTTTTCAAAGTCAGAGAGAGAGGGAAAGAGATAAAAGGAAAGAAGGAAGGGAGGGAGGAAGGAAGGAAGGAAGAAAAAAGAGAGAGGGAAGAAGAGGGAAGAGAAGAGAAGAGAAGAGAAGAGAAGAGAAGAGAAGAGAAGAGAAGAGAAGAGAAGAGAAGAGAAGAGAAGAGAAGAGAAGAGAGAAGAGAAGAGAAGAGGGAGAGAGAAATGCAGCCTTTCATTTGTAATAGTCTCTTCAAAAGCCAGAAGGAACTTTTTTTAACTTGTTCCTGACTTGGACTCTAAACTGTTTGTTTTTGTTTTTGTTTTAATATATGTATTTAACACTTTCCAGAGTCATGTGAAATGGCAAATTTTAAGCACTTCAGGCCTGATTGCCAGGAAATACCCTTCAGGTCTTACACAACCATCCTATCAAGTCAGTAACTGAACTCCAGCCAGCCAAGTTCACTGGAAATGCTTATCTAGGCATCACACATGTTCAGAGCCAGGAGCATCCAGACCTGGCCTATAGGGAGCTGGGAGGGGACAGAGGAAGGAAAGAGGAGGAGCAGAAGAGGTTACGAAGCTAGCTGCTTTCTGCGTCTTCTTTTCTTTTTTTCTGGACAGGAACGGGCAGAGTGAGCCAACATAGCTCCTGCCTTCCTCCAGTTGGTCGGCTATCCCCATGACCCTGCCACAGGGGGTTTGCTCTTGCTTCAGAGTTTTGGGCCATTTTGGCATCCAATTCCCTCTTTAAAAGCATGTGGGCACAGAAAGGGTTTATGAGATATAAGGGCCTAGAGAAACAGTGCTCAGATGAATCAGCTGCCAGAGATGAAACCTGGGAGCAAAGGAGTTTCTGTGAAAGCCTGTGTTCAAGACCCTAAGGCAGAGAAGGTCCCAAGAAGGAATGCTCACTGCCCACAATGGGCCTTTTCATGCTAGTGGTCATGAGGAGACTTTTAACAGGACAGAAGGGAAGATATCTTGGTGGTCCTGTGGTCTGTTAATCCAACAGACACTGCCCTGGAAGTTGAGGTAGTTAAGATGCCCAATGAATAGCATGCTGGGATGAAGAGGACCTGAGTTCAAATCCTTCCTCAGATGCTATGACCCTGAACAAGTCACTTAATCTCTCTCAACCTCAGTTTCCTCATCTGTCAAATGGTGATACTAATAGCACCTACTTCTCAGGGTTGTTTTGAGGATCAAATGAGATAAAATATGTTTGTGTAGGCATGTGTAGCCCAATGGAAAATGAAATGACATATACAGCACTATATACATGTATGTGTATATATACATATATATATACACACATGTTTTTGTATGTGTGTTTGAGGTGTTCAGGAGGACTAGCATCTCCAGTGTGAGATCTTGCCAAGCCCATTTAAGGGATGCTCGTCTACCTTTGGTATCCATCTTCATCCAACTCTTACCTCTGGCTCCAAGAAGCTACAGCATACACAATGGCCACCCCCAGCTAAACGGTCTCAGCAGACAGACAAAACCATGTCGATGATAACCAACAGGCTTCAAACCTGTAGGTGAGTTAGGGGGATGTCTACTCCAGACATGTGAAGACTTCCCCTGGCAAAATGGGCAGGTGAAAACAATTTGTTCCAATGGCCATGAAGGTGGCTAAAGCAGGTATCGTGGAGTACTTAGAGCTTGGTCAGGCATCAAAGATACCAAGGTCATTCACAGCATCCCAGGTCATCACCAATCATCCTGACTTTTGTCTTGCCACTGGACTTGGATGTTGTTGTTGTTGTGTTTGTCCTTCGTTCTCAAAGAAGACCATGACATCAGGTAAATGATGACATGACTTGCAGTTGACTTTGATTTAAGTGAGGGAGGGCTGGGCAAGGTTACCAGCCTCACTTTCTCCTCCAGAGCCATCTGGGTCCAGTGGCCAGATATTCGTCAGGACAACTGGATGCAATAGAAGACCTTGGCTCTTTTAGGCTAAAGCCTTTTCACATTCTCACTTTGAGTGAGGCAATACCCATTCAGTGAATAGGCCTCTTTAAGAAGTGAGTCAAGGGATGGCCACTTTAATTTTAAAAAAATCAAACTGGGAGGAGAAGACCCTCAAGGTTGCTGGTCAAAAGAGAAACAGTTAATATTGACATTCACTCTGAACCAGGAGGGCCCAAAATATAGCCATTAAGTGGAGCTTCAGAAAGGATCTACTGTAGTCCAATCTCTGGGCTCCAGAGTGAGATGGGTTTAAGGTTTGGTCTTTGAAAAGAAAGAAAGAAAGAAAGAAAGAAAGAAAGAAAGAAAGAAAGAAAGAAAGAAAGAAAGAAAGAAAGGAAGGAAGAAAGAAAGGAAGGAAGAGAGGAAGGAAGGAAGGAAGGGAGGAAGGAAAGAAGGAAGAATAAGGAGGAGGAGGAGGGAGGAGGAGGAGGAAGGGAGGGAGGAAGGAAGGAAGGAAGGAAGGAAGGAAGGAAGGAAGGAAGGAAGGAAGGAGGGAAGGAAGGAAGGAAGGAAGGAATCTAGCCAGTAAATCCCAAGTTAAGTGGGCAGCTTCTGGCCATCAAAATTTACCTTCCTTTGGAGAGGAGAAGGAGAGGGAGAGGATGAGCTGAGTTACCCAGCTGTATGGGTCGCCATTCAGGCAGCTCAGACTACTCACAGGTTGTGTTTGTCCTTTGTTTTTGAAGAGGACCGTGGCATCAGTGAAATGATGACATGACTTGCAGTTGACTTGAATGACTGGAAGAGAGAATGAGGCTGATGACGTTGTGCAACTTTGCCTCACTTAAATCCAATTCACACAAAAGTTGAGACATCACCCCATGATGTTATTGGACCTCTTTGAAAACAAAGGACAAACAATAACAATATCTCAACAAGCATTTATTAAACATTTACTATGCTCCAGGCAATGTGTTAAGTGCTGGGGATACAAAAAAAAAACCAAACAAACCACAGTCTCTGCCTTCAAAGAGCTCCCATTCTATAGGGAGAAATAGCATAAAAGTAATTATTTTCATGTAGGATATTTGCATTGTAACTGGAAAGTTAGTCAATAAATATTTGGTAAACATCCACTGTATGTCAGGCCTTAGGCAGAAGTTGGGAGAGTGAGGGTAAAGAAAAGGAAGAAGGAAATGCCTCATGCAGGAGAGCTATGTGGGATGAAAGATAGACAGGTATATATGTGTGTATATACATATATATATATACACACACACATATATATACACACACATACATATATATATACACATATATATGTGTATGTGTATGTATGTATACTATGTATATGTGTATGTGTATACACACACACACTATATGCACATACACATAAATGTTGTTGTTCAGTTGTTTCTGTCAAGTCCAACTCTCCATGACCCCATTTTGGTGATTTCTTGGCAGAGGCACTAGAGTACCTTAGCCAGGACTTCAAGGATTTCTCTTCTGGTGTATAGTTATCTCACCCCCACCCCCACCACTAAAAATGATCACAACTCTCTATAATGAAACCCCAATAAATGAACATGTTGGCAGAAAGCCTGTTTACAAGACTACTCTGCCAGTGATTCAGCTATATGCCTATTCATAAATGTTTATCACATGTGTGACTATGGATATATCTGGGTAGTCAGAGTGATTTGTGATGATTTCAAAATTTTTTCTGGGGAGAGGATAGAATATTGGCAAACAGTGTTTCTGACCTTTAGTGAATGCTCCAGTATGTTGCTTCAGTTGCCAATAGTTGTGAATTAGCAGAACTGCTGTTCACTGAAGATAATCCTCAGGTATGGGAGTCCTAAGAGGCATACCTGGATATGGGGACTATAACTAGAGTGCAAACATGAGGGAAGAAGGGAAGTAGAATTGCATAAGAAGGTCACTAGGCTGAGCATCCAGAAGAGTGGAAAAGCAAAGAAGAATTAAATAACAAGGTGAAAAAAAAATAAAGAACTAACAAGTTAATCAATATTCCAAAACTAGGAAGAAAAGTAACAAACAGAAGGGGAGGGACTTGATGGTGAGGAAAAGAAATCCAGTGGAAATAGAGTTGCCCTAAAGTAAATGAAGCTAAAATAACTAGAGACAATGTATCATTTACAGAAGAAAAAGGTAAAAATCCTCATTTGGAAAAAAATATTAAAGACAAATGGAAGAAAATATAAACCTCTCATGACTAAATGTGAATGGATTAAACAACCCAATAAAATGAAAAAGGGTGAAAGATTGTCTAAGAAAACAACATTGCACAATCTGTTCCTTACCAAAAAAAAGGCCTAAAAAGCAAAGATATACACAGAATAAAAATATGAAGATAGAAAAGTTTTTACTATGCATCAAGTGAATCTAAAAAAATTAGGAACTATGATTATGCTACCAGAAAAACAGAAGCAAACTTTCACAACATAAAAAGGAATAAGAAAAGGTACTATATTATGCCAAAAGGAAGCACAGACAACTAATTAATATCATTATTACAATTATAGGCTCCAAATGCCTTAGCATCTAAAATCATAAAGGAAAATTTAAATGAACTACAAGAAGACACAGACAGTAATATAATAGTTGTAGGACATTTTAATATCCCTTTCTCAGTTTTGGATAAGTCTGACAGAAAGATAAAAGGGAAAATATAGAAACAAACAAATTGCTGGAGAAACTAGGGCTAAAAGACTTATGTTATCTTCTAAAGAGGACTGCTAAAGAATATATACATTTCTTAGTATCACATGAGGCTTTTACAAAAATTGACCATGTATTAGAGCACAGAAACATTGCGGGTAAATATAAAAAGGCAGAAATAGTAAACATGTACTTTACAGACCAAAACCTGATAAAAATAGAAATCAGTTGAGGGAGCCACAAACAAAAGACAGAGACCCAAAAGGAGACTTAATAATGAAATCCTAAATAATGAGGTCAGCAAACACATTCTAAAAACAATTATATGAAAGAGAATTATAATAATGAGACAGCAAAGCAAAATTTCTGAGATTCAGCTAAAACAGTTCTCACAGGGGAAATCATATCCCTACAAACATACATTAACAGAATAGAAAAAGAAGAGATTTATGAATTGAATGTTAATTTTCAAAAATTAGAAATCCAACAAATAAATCTAAAATAAGCACAAAAGAGAAGATATTAAATTTAAAGAAATTAAAAATTACACAAGGTATAGATGAACTGAAAGGCAAAAACATCTGCAGAAATGATAAATAAAACTAAAAGCTGGTTCTTTGAAAACATCAATAAAATTAATAAACTTTTGGCTGATTTGATTAAAAATACAAAAAAGCAAATAAAAAATATAAACAAGGTAAAATCACAATAAAACCAGAAGATAAGAAGAATATTTAGAACTTTTATGCACCATTATATGCTAACAAAACTAAATACAAAAGAAATAGAATACCTTTAAAAATATAAAATACCCAAACTAACAGAAGACCAAATAGAGCTTTAAATAATCAAATATCAAAGAAGGAAATAGGACTATCTGTAAAGGAGCTACCAAAAATGAACTTCTTGGTCCTCATGAATTTATAGGAGATTCTGTAAACTCTTTTTTGTTACACTGGAAATTCTAAACTGTCTCCCTTCCTCCTCACCCAACACTAGAGAAGACCCCCATTTCTCATACATACACACTTACAAATATATGTATGTGTAAGTATATATATATATATATATAAACACCATATTATCAGTTCTTTTTTTGGAGGTGGATAGCATCACCCTTCATGAGTCCTTTGTAATTAATTTGAGCATTTATAATATTCAGAATGATTCAATTGTTCACAGTTGTCCTTCAAACAATATTGTTGTTACTGTATAGAATGTTCTCATGGTTCTATTCATTTCAATCTGCATTATTTCATGCAAGTCTTTCCATATTTTTCTAAAATCAACCTGCTCACCATTTCTTATGGCACAGTAGCATTCTATTGCAATCACATACTTGTTTAGCCATTCTCCAATTGATGGGTGTACCCTCAATTTCCAGCTCTTTGCCACCACAAAAAGCACTGCTATAAATATTTTAGAATATATAGGTTCTTTTCCTTTTTCACCTGATCACCTTGGGAAACAGATCTAATACTGGCATTTCTGAATCAAAGTATATACAGAGTTTTATAATTCTTTACACATAATTCCAGATTGCTCTTCAAAATGTTTGGATCAGTTCACAGTTCTACTAAGGATATTAGTGTCCCAATTTTTCTACATCTCCTCCAACATTTGTCATTTTTCCCTTCAATCATTTAGCCAATCTCATAGGTATAAAATAATATCTCAAAGCTGTTTTAATTAGCATTTCTCTAATCTATAATGATTTAGAGCATTTTTTCCAATGACTATATGTAGCTTTGATTTCTTCATCAAAAAAATGGCCTGTTTATATCTTTTAACCATTTATCACTTGAGAAATCACTCATATTCTTGTAAATTTGACAGAGTTCTCTATATATTTGAGATATGACACCTTTATCAGAGAAACTGTCTATAAAAAACTTTTTCCCAATTTTCTGCTTTCCTTCTAATCTTGGCTACATTTGTTTTATTTGTACAAACCTTTTTAATTTAATGTAATCAAAGCATCCATTTTATATCTCACAACACTCTCTTGTTTATTTATAAATTCCTCTTCTCTCCATAAGTCTGATAGATGATATTTTCTATGTTCTTCTAATTTACTTATATTTGTCTTTATATCTAGGTCATGTATCCATTTTGACCTTATCATGGTAAATGGTGTCAGATATTGGTCTATACCCAATTTCTGCCAGACTGCTTTCCAGTTTTCTAAACAATTTTTACCAAATAGTGAATTTTTATTCCAAAAGCTTAAATATTTACATTTATCAAACACAAGGTTACTATAGTCATTTAATACTGTGTATTTTGTGTCTATTTTGTTCCACTGATCTACGTATTTCTTTGCCAGTACCAGATAGGTTGTGATAATTACTGCCTTATAATATACTTTAACACCTGGTACTGCTAAATCTCCTTCCTTTACATTTTTTTCATTAATTCCTTGATATCCTTGACCTTTTGTACTTCCAAATGAATTTTATTATTTTTTCTCACTCAGTAAAATAATTTTTGGTAATTTAATTAAGATAGCATTGAATAAATTGATTAAATTCTGTCAACCTCTTAAAGAACAATAAGAACTATATTTACATAGTAAATAGTACACAAATTATTCTCAAAAACTGAGAAATCAGTTTCCTTTTGTGGAATAAATGGAGGAAATGGAGGAAAATACCTTTATGTTAAATTTTTCTGAGCAGGGTTTGGTATCCAATATCTATACCTATATCTATGTCTAACTATCTATCCATACATACAATTAACAGATACTTATACATAAATATTATATGTGTACATACACACATACATATATGTATATGTCCATATGCATATGACCAAAAGCCATTCCTCAATAGAGAAGTGGTCAAAGTATAAGAAAGTTCTTTAAAGAATTACAAACTAGTAACCATATGAAATACTGCAAATCATCAATACGTGAGAAATGTAAAATCAAAACAACCCTAAGCGTTCACCTCACATCCTGAAAAATAGCAAAGATGACAAAAGAAGGAAATAGTCAACATTGGAGGGGCTGTAGGAAGATAGGCACAGTAGTATATTTTTGGTAGAGCTGTGAATCAGGATAACCACTTGGGAAAGCAACTTGGAATCATGCAAATAAAATAACTAAAATGTCTATATCCTTTGACCCAGAAATTTCAATACTTGGTGTACATCCCAAGGAGGCCATTGACAAAACATTTACGGTAGCATTTTTTTGTGATAGGAAAGCAGTGGGAACAAAGTAGAATCCCATCGATTAGGAAATGACTAAGCAAATTGTGGCACATGAATGTAACTGAATATTATTGTGATGTAAGCAATGACAAATGTTTTGAATACAATGCACCTATCTGCCTGAACTGATAATTAAGCCAAGAAAACAACATACAAAATGACTACAATAATGTAAACAAAAAGAACCACAAAAAAATCAAAAGTGAATATTGTAAAACTATGAAGTATCAGCATGTCTTGAAAGAAGAGATATGAGAAGACACTCCACACACACACACACACACACACACACACACACACACACACCCTTTTGAAGAGGTAGGAGCACCCCAAGTGTTATACATTGCATATATTTTCAGTGTATTGCTTAATTATGTTGATTTTTCCCCTTTTTATTTTTTCAAAATTGTTTTTAAAATACTTGTGTGTGGTTAGCCCTTCATTCTCAAAGATGGCCATGACATCACAAAGATGATGCCATGACTGGCAAGTGAATTAGATTTTAGCGAGGGAGGGCTGTGCAAAGTCACCAGCCTCACTTTTGCCTCCTGAGCCATCTGGGTCCAGTGGCCAGACATATATCAGGACTACTGGAGATGGCTCCTTTAAAAATATTATTTGTTATATGAATGGACTCATTTTTTCATTTTATTCATTTTTAAAAATTATTCTTAAAATATCATTTGTTACATGGGCAGGTTCTCTCTGGGAGGGAGGGTAGGATACTAGGAGAAATTATGGTGGTGTAAAAAAAATCAATAAAAAGTTTTGTTTTGTTTTTAATGCAGCTGTAGCACTTGCAGGAACCATTTAAGTCTGTACCTCAACAGGTGTTGCTTCTCAGGATGATGGCTTCAGGCGCTAGGCCAAAAGGATAGCTATTCCAAAGGCTTTTTGGGTTCAGGGTGCTGGGCTGTTCCCATCAGGGTCCAAGATGGTGGTCAAGGTGGTGGCAGAGGCCCAACCTGCCTGGAACATGCTGCTTCTTATCTCTCCCTCAGGGTGCCCTGCAGCTTCAGACACTTATGTGGTCTCAGTGAAGCTAATAAAGATGGTTTAATGAAGTTTCAGCTAGGAATCTATAGCATACTGAACTAACTAGAAACCAGGAAGACCTGGGTTCAAATCTCATCTCTAATACTAGCTATTACCCCTCTAATACTAGCTATTTCCTAATGACCACATGCAAGCCATTTACCTTCTCTGAATCTCAGTTTCTCCATCTATAAAATAGGGATGAAAATGCCCAGAGTACTCACCTCATAGGATTTAATGTCCAGCCTTTTTATACATTATTCCCCATCATGGACTTAGTGGTCCTGACAAACTGGCCTTAAGGTTCTTCATACATGGCACTCCATCTCCTGTCTCCATTTTTTTTTGGACTTACTGTACTCCAGTCCTGAAAAGCACTGCCTCTTGAAATTACTGATTTCCTTCAAGATCCAGTCCAAATGTGTACTTCATGAAGCCTTTCCAATCCTCCCTGGGTGTTTGTAGACTCCCTCCCATGACTACTTTGTGTTCATTTTGTATGTTTTCTGGATATACATATATGTATATATGTGGGGTGAGTATGAGTCTGTAGGGCTATCTATATTCATGTTATATCACCCATTAGAGTGTAAGCTTCTTGCAGGCAAGGATTCTGTCACTTTTGTCTCTCTGTGCCTAGCATTTAGCACAATTCCTATCATATAATGGTTAACAAATACTTGTCACTTTTTTTATAATTAATGTACCCTGTACAAATATCTTGGATGATGACGGGATGTATGTGAATCCATACAGGTCACTCTTTAATTATGCATTCACACAATTGTTTTCTTAGAGTCAAGCCCCTGGAATTTCTGAGGAGCCCTATGGGATAAAGGAATTATCTGATAGACCCTAAAATAGGAGCCCAGAACCACAAGCTCTGCTCCTAATCTCTGTCAGCCTGGCTCACAGATGGTTTTCAAATCAATTAGTCCTTCCATCCCAAAATTTTTACAGAACCACTATATTGCATTGGCACTTACTAGAGTCATTCTCACATGGTTTGAATTATGTTGTGTCAACTGGGTCCACATCCTGAAGTACAACATATGTACTCTGGATCATTATTGTAGGGTTGTATTGCAAGTTGCACCTGCCCACAGCTTGGTTTCTGCTGGAGGAATGTGAGCCTGTGGAACTGGGATTATTTGCATAATTATTTTAGGTGATATCTGAAAAGCCATCAAATTTACTCTTCTCACTACCCTCCCCCATCCGGTTTCCCTCCCTGTCAAATGGGAGGGATAATCTCTAGAGAAAGAGAACAATGACCCAAAGTCCTGAGAAGGGCTAGAGATACCCTATGAAGAGACCACGGCAAGGTTGGACTTTCCTTTTGACTGCCTGTCATGGATCCTGTCAGAAGCAACCCAAGCGAGGGGCTGAGGAAGCCAAGGTAGAGATGTGATCCCTGGCACAGTCCAATCAGCTTCACAACGGAAAGAGCACAGGGCTTGGAGTAAGAACTTGGATTCTATTCTCAGTCCTACCACTTATTAGCAATGCAGTTTGGGGCAATTCACTTAATTTTTTTAGCTTCAGTTTCCTCATCTGTAAAATGGTGATAATATGCCCATTACCTATAAAAGATAGTGAAGGCTAAATGAGAAAAATATCCATGAGTGCTAAAACATAAAGTCTTGTATAATATGGCATTAATATTACTATTATTCATATAGAGAAAACCTCCACACCATGACTACAAACTGCAACCCTGAGCACAGTCAGGCTCATCGCAATGTAGGCTGTTGGTCACCAGGGGAGACCAGAGAGAGAATAGCTAAATCATTGCGAGTCCTCTGCACTACTGAAAACAATGCTTAAAAAGCACGTGGCATGGGGTGGGATCCTCTCTTCTTCTCCCTCAGCTTTGGGGGAATGATTGGGGACCATGTCAGCTAGAAGGTGCATGTGGTAGCAACAGGCCAGGGCCAGTAAGTGGTAGTAAAAGGGGGAAAAAAGGGACAATATAAAGAAGTGGTGACACCTCATGGGAGGAAAAGAACTCTTAAAGTCTAGTGGGAGATGGTAAAGAGAGGAAGGGGAAGGGGAAGAGGGGAAAAGAGATGGGGGGAGGAAAGAGAAAGAAGAAGAAGAAGAAGAGAAGGAAGAGGAGGAGAGGAGTGGAGGAAAGAAAGGAAGGAAGGAACGAAGGAAGGAACGAAGGAAGGAAGGAAAAGGAGGAGAGGAGAGATAGAACCGCCCATCTTTACCCCTCAATCCACAGAAAGCAATGGGCAGAAAGAGGACTTGTTGCTCCCCAGCCTGTAAAGCCTTCATATTCCAGACTGTAAATGACTCTGGGGATGAGAGAGAGAGACAGGGTGGGGGGAGGGAGGGAGGGAGGGGTTCTCTAATATTGTAAACAAGTATGCTTTTAAGTAAAGGGTCAGTCCTACCATAGTGGAGGAGGGCAATACCATGTCTTGATTCTCCCCAATTTTCTGGGTATGGGAGCTAAGAGCCAAGAGAAGCAAGAAAATCCCAGGAAGTACATACCAGCCTGCTTTCTGTGACAGTGGTACTAACCATGTCATGTACAAAAGCCAACTCTTCCTTGCTCTTCCCTTCATTCTTGCATGTATGCTAACAACTCTCAGGTCTATTACACAAGGGTGTGAACATCTAAAGCATGAAATGTGATTCTTCCGACTCCCACATGGAAGGGGATCAGGATGTTGGAAGTCAGTGGTGCACAAACATGGCGAAAATTGCTGCCGCTTCCCTCACAATCTCCAGGTCTATCCCATACCCTCATGCACCAGCAGCAAGGCAGCCCTGCACACAAGAACACCCTGCCCTGTCCTCTATTTCCGAGCGGGTCGGGGTTGTGGGGCCTAGAGTTTGAGGAGCAAATGTGCCTCCCCCCACCAGCACTCCCTACCAGGAGCTATGTTAAAGCAACTAACAAACTACCAGACCCAACTTCTCTGCTGGCAACTTCTGCCTGGCTGAAACCGGTCTGGCATGAAACCACTCCGTTTGCACGTCATTGTCCCCTTACCCAGGGAACTCCCAGAGCTGGCACTGAGCCCCGTGAGAATCACACGAGATACGTGTTGTATGGTTTGGCTCCATTGTCCCTCCCCTGGCTGGATCGCTTTCACAGTTTACAAGCACAAGTAGGCTTCTACGGTCATCTCTCTTCTACCCTCAAATAAAGCAAGGGACAATGCCTTAACCTCTGTCCCTTCCCTCCTTCATGTCCCTGGCTCTACTCCCAGAAGAGGGTGTTTCATTCAGTAGAAGTTTGTTTTAATTCTGGGTTTCTTTTTACTTCCTTGCTTGGCGACCCATGGTTTCCCAGCTTCTGCTCTCTCTTTTCCTGCCTATCCCTATGTAGGTGGGTTTCTTTCTAGCAGCCTAGGAGTTAGGGCAGCTGACTTTGGCTCCAGAACAGCATGGACCCTATTCCCCAAGACTAGTTCTATAGCAAGCCAAAGGATTTGACTTCCCTAATCAGAAATGGTTTTGGAACCAGTAAGAAATCCAGAGGGCCAGGGATGGCATAGGGTTAGAGGATGTCAGAGTTGGAAGGGACCAAGGGGCTGATCTTGTCCAATCCTCTAGGTTTTTATAGTTGAGGAAGTTGATTCTCAGGGATGAGGTGAATTCTACCCAGTGACATGGCTAGTAAGCAGCCAAGCTGGGATTTCAACTCAGGTCCTATGACTTTAAATCTAGCACTGTTTTTTTAACTTCTAACATAAGCATTCACTGCAGGGCTCAAGTCCTAAGGGACTCCCTCTGCTCTGCCCCCAGGCAAGTGCTCCACTGGGTGGGGGGAGCCTGGCCTAACTCCCTGAAAGGGATTGGGGGTCTCTTTTCTCGAACTTTTTAGCTTGATATGCCCCCTACCAAGACACCCTGGGGAAAAATTGCTTCCAGATTAAGTTTTGGCTTATGCTTAGGTCTCTCTAAAGAGAACAGAAAGGTACTCAATGTACAATATGAATGAGATATGGGGGAGAAATTATTTCCTACACACAAAAGAAATGCTAATAAATTAAAAAGACTCATGCCATACATGAGTCCTTAAAACAAGATTTGGTAACAACTTATAACCATTACTAGACTGTCTCAGAAGGCTGATGCTTAAACCTCCTTGGGACATAAAGTAATCTGCAGGACTACTGATCAAGCATTTTACATTTCATCTCTGCTCTGCACTGTTCAAACAACTCTTCGTCTATGTTTTATAAAATGGAACAGGCTTGAGTCAGTCTTGGGGGTCATCTTCTCCAACAGTGCTGGAGAATCTAGGGACTCCTCCCCTTGCTTACAATCATCTCTAACTAGATCCAGAAACTCTGGGGTTCTCAAACTCATAAGAATATCTCCGAGCCTGAGCATATGCACCACGAGAATCACATTCACTCACGTACTCAGGAAATGAAACACAAAGTGGTAAAGGCAGACCATGCACAAGCCTGTTGAGACCATCCTCCATTTGGAAAGGAACGTAGCCTATTTCCCTCCCTAATTGTAAGGTACTTAGAATAGTGCTTGGCACATGGAAAGTGCTATATAAATGTAAGCTATCGTTGTGGTTGTTCTCCCTCATTGGGAGTCTAGAGACAAAGCACACTGCTTGTTCCATAAGACACTCAAAGTAGGAGACTGAGACAGATCCATCGAGGTCCATCGAGTCATCAATTCTTCTTCCTCAGAAGCAAGTGAGAGCATTAGACCACCATTTCAAAGCATGCACGTATTTCAGTGGTGAGCTACCTCACGGCTGTCAGCAGCCAAGGAGTTTCCATCTCCAACACGGCCAATCATTAAGCTAGCACAAGGAGTCACTAGAACTAGAAAGGACAGCTCTGAGCATGCTCCCTAGGATAGCTTTTATCAATCATGCTTTCCCTAGAATATAAATGGAATTATTTATATTAACTTGCAAGATGCAATAAAACCTCATCATAAAAAAGTACTGGATTGAGAAAAAAAAACCTATTTTAATTCAAATACAGTATAATGATTCCAAGTAAAAAGATTTAAATGAATAATAGTTATGACTGCTATTTGTGGTGCATTATGTTAAAGGCTCATTGTGAAAGGCCTTTTTTGCCTCATTTCTTATATTATTCACCAAAAAAAAATATTTTGACCCAAACCTTTAAATTCATTGGTCTAGGGATTTTCCAGTGAGGAAATCCTCTCTCCCATGTAGAGTATTAACTGTCCTGCAACTTACTGTCTTAAAGTTCCTTGGGCAGCTGAAACAACCTCTCTGTGACTTATTTGGAATCCCACAGAGGCACTGCCAGGACTTGCTGGCACCAAGAAGAACTCTATCATGTAAATCATCTTTATAGTTCACATGACAACTTGAAAGTTATAAAACTACATTTATTTTAACATATTCTCTAATTTGGACTATTCACTAAGCTAGATATGAATTTCTGCCACCTCTCAGCTTCATAAATCCCATTTTGCCTCCATTCCTTACAGCAGAATCTCAGAGTAAGAAATGAACCTGGGAGTCCACTTGGTCCAATTTTCACCTGGACAAGAATCTGCTCTCCCCCATCCCTAACACAAGTGGTCACTGACCAAGGCTGGATGAGCTTTGAACCAAGCTCAGAGACCCACAGAGAAGGAGAATGCACCATGCCCAGAGGAAGCTGAAGACTGTGAGCGCCTTGAGAGCAGAGATGGCCATCTGCCTTTTTTTGTATCCCTAGAACTTGGCGCAGTGCCTGGAATGGAGTAGGTGCTTCATGAATACTGTTTAACTGACCAGTCACTGAATATAACCCCCTTCATTTTACAGAAAGAGGGTAAAGAGGGAATGGAACAAGTACTATGTGCCAGGAACTGTGCTAAGTACTTTACAAATATCATCTGATTAGATCCCAGCAACAACCCTGAAAATTAAGTGCTAATATTATCCCCATTTTACAACTGAGGAAACTGAGGCTGGCAGTGGCTAAGTGACTTGCCCAGGGTCACACACATGGTAAGTGTCCGAGGCTGAATTTAAACTCAGGTTTTCCTTATTCTAGGGCTAGGACTCTATCCATTACAATATCTAGCTGCCCAAATATTATCTCCTTTGATCCTTAGAACTTTGCAATATAGATTCTATTATCATTCTCATTTTTAAGTTAAGGAAATATATCACTAGGTTTTTGTGAGGCTCAGGAACTCTAGGATGCTGTAACTATAATAAAGTTCTGCCTTCAACTGAAAAAAATGAAGTTGAAGAAACTGAGGCAGGCATTGAAGGGCTAAATGACTTGCCCAAGGTCACACATTAAATATCTGTGGTAGGATTTGAACCAAGGAATTCCTGATTCAATCATCAATCAGTCAACTTTATTATGTGCTACACCCTGTGCTAAGCATTAGGGAGACAAAGAAAAAGCTAAAACCATCCCTGCCTGTCCTCAAGGAGATTACATTCTGATAGGAGGGACAGCATATACAGGCAAGATTCCAAATCTAGGATCTTATCCAACTTGCCACCTGGCCTATCCATTCCTTCAACTGAGCTTCATCTGACCAGTCTCAAGGCTCTTCACCTTCTCCATTGCCTTCCTTTGGGTGCTCTGCAGCTTAGTGAGGTCCTTCCTATAACAGGTAGCACCCAGAACTGAACATAATACTTGAGATGTAATCTGGCCAGGTCACAGTTCATCCAAATCATCATCTCCTTTGTCCTGGACACTATCCCTTCTCAATGCAGGCTAAGTCACATGGGATTTTTGGGGGGTGGGGAGGTGCTTCCATATCACACTTTTGGCTCATATTGAATTTGGTTCACCAACACACACACCCCATCTCTTTCAGATAAACTATAGCCTTATCATGCCTTCCCCAGCTCATACTTAAGAAATTGGATTTATGAACCCAAACCTTTATACACTTGTCCCTATAAAATTGCATCTTAATAAATTAAGCCCAGCTTGTTGAGATTTTTTCAGATCCTTTCTCTGAGTCATCCAATGGATTAGCTACCCCCTTCCTAACTTTGTGTCATCTGGAAATTTGACAAGCATTCCATCTATGCTTTAATTAATAATTAAATAATTAATATTTAATTAATATTTAAATATTTGATATTAAATAGTTATTAATAATTTAATTAATAAAAAGATGAAGCAACATAAGAGCAAGTATAGAGGTAGGGACC
Organism: Trichosurus vulpecula; assembly: GCF_011100635.1. NCBI lineage: Eukaryota > Metazoa > Chordata > Mammalia > Diprotodontia > Phalangeridae > Trichosurus > Trichosurus vulpecula. The sequence continues at coordinate 51,298,794 of NC_050579.1, forward strand.
CCCAATAAGTGGACTTGGTCAAACCCACCATTGTATCAAGCTAGGCAAAGAATTTGGGGAGCAGTTACAGACATGGCTCCTCCTCCTCCCCTCCTTTGCCTTTTCATCTGGTCTATTGCAATAGTTTGTGAATTGGTCTCCCTGCCTCAAGTCTCTCCCCACTGCAATTTATCACTTACCCCCAACATACACACCCACCATCTTCCCAAAAGGATAGGCCTGACCATGTCACTCCTCTGGTCAATAAACTTCAGGGGTTCTCTGTTACCTCAAGTGACTCTTTGGAATTTCAAGCTCTTCACCATCTGGACCTCTCCTAGCTTTCCAGTCTTATTATACATTACACCCCTTCATGTCCCCCAGGGCTGTCCAAAATGCAGCCTGCCTACAAGCATAGAAATTTACATAAATGCTTTAGTAAATGAAGCTGAGCTACCGCAGAGCTCTCACTAAAAAGGAAAATCAAAATATATTGTCTATTGTTTCAGTAAAACCCTAAGGTTGAACAGCCCTGATGAACTCTATCGTCCAGGCCAACCGGACTTCTTCATGTTGCTCACACGTAGCATTCAATCTGTGGTATCTGCGCCTTTGCCGTGGCCATCCCCTGTGCCTAGAACATACCTCCTCCCTTCCATCACTTAAGATCCTTAGAATCCCTTAAGACTTTAATTCAAGTACTGTCTTCTACATGAAACAGCTAGGTAGCAAAGAGTGTTTAACCTGGAATTGGGAAGAACTGAGTTCAAATCCTGTTTCAGATTCTTAGTAGCTTATGACTCTGAGTAAATCACTTAACCCCATTCAGCCTCAGTTTTCTCATCTATAAAATGGGATAATAGTGCCTACTTCACAGTGTTGTTACAATCAAGTGAGGTTACATGTAAAGCTCTTCATAAACCTTAAAGCATTAGGCAAATACCAGCTATATTAGGAACTCTTTCTTGAACCCTACAACTACTAGTGTGAAAATAATGATGATAATAGCTAACAATTATGTATGTCTATCAGTCCCTGGAGGTGATAGGGAGCCACTGGGGTTGACTGAGTAGCGGGGGTAATGTAATCAGACCTTAATCAATTCCAGTAGCTCCTAGCTGAGTGGAAAATGGATTGGAGTGGAGATGCCTGAGGGAGGGAGACCAACCCACAGGCTGTTCCAATAGTCCAAGTATGAGGTGATGATGGACCAACACCAGGGAAGTCACCGTGTCAAAGAGAGAGAGAAGAAATGTTAAAGTAACTAGACGGACATTGGCAATAGATGATCTTTTCCCCTGTGGAAGGCATCACCATTCTTCTGACGACCACCGGAGTCATCTTCAGCCTTGCACATTCCCTCGCTTCCATATCCAATCAATTGCTAAGTCTCATTGGTTTTACCTCCTCTCTATCGCTCATGCTCCTCTTTGCTTTTCTCCTCACACAAACTGCTCTAGTTAAAACCTGATTGCTTCTTGTGTGGATCCGTGCAACAACCTCCTCTCTCCAGTCCTTCTCTGATACAACTGCTGACCTCATCGTCCTGATGCGTGGGCCTGACTGGGTCAGAAGCTTCAGAGTGCGTCCCCTTGTGCCAAATGAGAATGAATCACGTCTTGTCTCTGTCTCACTGAGTTCTTATAGGGTCCCAAGGGGTGGGTTGTCCGCTCATCCATGCTTCAGGCTTAGCCAAAGGCTTTGTATAGTCTTATCACAAATACTAGGCCCTCTAGTAACTTCTGCAAAAATCCACTAATATGCTGGCAACAGAAAAACCTGGAAAGACTTACATGAACTGATATATAATGAAGTGAACAGAACTTGCAGAATGTTGTACACAGTAACAGTAATATTGTTCAATGAAGAATTGCAAATTACTTAGCTATTCTCAGCGATACAATGATTCAAGACAATCCCAAAGGACTCATGATGAAGCATACTATCCACCTCCAGAGAAAGAAGAATACAGACTGAAGCATGCTATTTTTCACTTTCTTTTTTTAAATTCTTATACAAACTGACTAATATGGAAACATTTTACATAATTGCACACGTATAACCTATATCTGATTGCTTACTGTCTCAGCGAAGGGGAGGGAGGGATAGAATTTGGAAGTCAAAACTTTAAAATAAAAATGTTTTTTAAAAAATATGCTGGTAAGCCTGAATCTGTTAACTTCTTAGTTGTATTTGACCAATTTAGTTTGCATATTCCTTATTTTTCAACAATTTCCCCAAAGATCACAGGGCTCCAAATCTCAGGATGGCCCTCTCTTTAAAAAAAATATTCATTGCTATTGGGTCATTGTTCCAATTGCTCCTCGGCCTTTAGGACAAAATAGAAACTCCACTGCTTGCCGCTTAACGTCCTTTCCAATCTGGCTCCTGCCTGTCTTTCCAGGCTGCTCACCCATTATCATTGCCTTTACATATTCTACCCTAGCCCAACGAGCTGGCTTGCTGCTCTTCATAAATATCATCTCTCCTCTCACCTCCCCAGTTTTGCGCAGGCTGTCCTCCATGCCTTGAATGCTTCCTGGAACAACTGGCTTCCTTCAGGTCAATAAGGTTTGTTAAGGCACCAGGTAATGTGCTCAGTGCTGCCTGTAAGATGCTTACAATCTAATAGAAGACAACACACAAGAAAAAGATGGAAGCTAGGAAGGGGGGAGGCACCAGGGGGCACCTGCCTGGGATAGGGGGAGGCATCTTGTTCCATGGAGATGAAACCAAACAGAGCTGCAGATGGAGAGTAAGGTCCAACCTCGAGGCTCAGTTCAAGTGTGATCTCCTTCAAGAGGTTTTGCCTTATTCCCCTAGACCCCTCCATCACACCAGATTTATTTTATACATACTCTATGAACATCTATGAACATGCTATATTCCACCCCGTACCCCCAAGAATCTAAGCCTATCGAGGGGAGGAATCATCTCACTTTTGTATTTGTATCCCCAATATCTAGCAACCTCTAGCCTTAGAAAGTTGCTTTGGGCAATAAGCAGTAAAGTAACTTAGCTTTAAGAGTCACACGGTCAGTGTATGTCAGCCATAAGACTTAAAGTCAGGCCTTCCTGACTCTAAGGTTAGCTTTCTATCCATATTCCAGACTGCCTCCCTTATCCTCCCTATTATGTATATGTTTATGCATATGCATATGTGCTTGTGTATGTGTGTATGTATGTATATGTGCATGTATGTATATGTGCATTGTGCATATTTATGTGTATGCATGTATGTATATATATGTGTGTGTGTATGTATGTATGTCTTATCCTTCCTTGTTTAAGTGTAGGTACTTTGAGAGCAAGGAATAAGCTTCTTTCTACTTCATATTCCTATTGCCTATGTGGCTAATAAATGTATGTTGAATCAAATTGCCCAGTGTCCAGTACCTGCTTGTCCTCCAGCAAAGACTCTGTGCCAGGAGCTAAGGGCAACTCAAAGATGAAGGAAACACCCTCGCCTATAAGATGCTTAGACTCTGACTGGAGGGCAGGGGGGGAGGAGAAAGAGACAGAAACAGAGACAGAGAGGAAGAAGACAGAGTGAAAGACAGAGAGAGAGAGAGAGAGAGAGAGAGAGAGAGAGAGAGAGAGAGAGAGAGAGTCAGAGAGATGAGGGGAGGGAAAGGGAGAGAAGGGGAGGAGAGGGGAGAGGAGAGGAGAGGAATTTATACTGGAAAAATTTCAGTAAGTCTAACAACTCCTATCAACAGCAGCAAGGTCACTGCTGCTGGCATGTGATGCCCTGGCTAGCAAACTGGACACAGAATCAGAAGACATGAGTTCAAATCCTCAAGTATTTGAAGGGCTATTATTTGGAAGATGAGTTAAATGTTCTGTGATTATTAGAAGCACAATAGATGGATGGACTCTGGGACAACTCTGTGCTTAAGGGAACTAGGAAGTATGGAGTTACCTCTTCAGTACATCTCAATCATGGCATCCAAATTGCCCCCTGCCCCAGGCTTACCTGTGCATATTTTTGAGTACCCAGGAAGCAAATTGGAGACAGTATCAGCTCAGAGAGTCTAGTGTTCATTATTAATGGATTCCACACAGTGAGCAGGCCTGGGCCAGGTGGGTAAACCCCAAAAGTAAGTAGCTCAAATCTCATGGACATTTATGGAATGGATTTGCTCTTAATTCCTAAGCAAGGGGAATCTAGTTGCAACTGGACTGCTTGGCTCCCAGGAAAGTAGACCTCCACTGAGCACTCCTTCAGAGTGGGTCCCCTTGTGCCACATGAGAATGAATTGCATCTTGCTTCTGTCTGGATGAATTCTTGTGCAGTCCCAAGGGGTGGGTTACCCTCTTATCTGTGCTTCCAGAGGTGAAGAAAAAACTGGCAGGCTTAGCCAAAGGTTTCATATAGCCTTATCACAAATACCAGGCCTTCCAGTAACTTTCTCCAAAAGTTCACTAATACGCTGGCAAGCCAGAATCTGTTAATTTCTTAGTCACGTTTGACCACTTTGGTTTGTATATTCCTTATTTTTCAACAATTCCTCCGAAGATCATGGGGTTCAAAATCTTAGGATGGCCCTATCTTTAAAAAAATATTAATTGCTATTGGGTCATTGTTCCAGTTGCCATCTTTGTGTCTTTGCTACATCCCATCCACCTCCTTTACAGGTACAAAGATAAAATAAGACAAACCATGTTCAAGAAATTTATAGTTTAATTGGGGGTTGGCTCATTCACCTGCAGGTTGGCCAAGAGGTGATTCATTATTTGGCTACAGTAACTCCTCTGAGCCATCTCATCCACTAAATCAGAGAGGTTGCAATCTATGTTGGTGGACAGAGTACTAACACCAGGAAGATCACATATCCTGGAAGTAGTGAAGTTTTTATGAGGAAAAAGGAAATATAAATCTATGAAGAATTCAGAGGATAAATCCTCTTCCAGTGCTTTCTAGTGATGTGGAAATGCATAGAAGTAGAAATTATAAGCAACAAACAAACCTCCCCAGTCTAGACTGGGTATTCACCATCTACACTATTTTATTTAGCACTAGTTCCTCAGGCCTGGAATGACTCATGATTTCTTCACAATCTTAGAAGTCCATTCCTTCATGGCCTAGAAGAGGACACCCAATGCCAAACCGTGATTGGTCCCTGCATGAGTCTATTCGACAATCCAGATCAGCCAATCAGAAAGTTTCTTCATTGTAGAACAGCTTTAGGGCCATTGTGACCAGATCCTTTTTATAATCACTAAGTTAATTTCTACTTTCCTTCCTTGGTATGGGATTTGAGTTGGGGAAGAGGGGTCAGTTCGTATTGCCTTCAAGGTACAAACAAGGAAATACAAATAAGGAAATTAGATAGCATTCCTAGCACTCCTCAAATCATAATAATTCAACCTAATACACAGCTGGCACCTACAAAGGACTGAGACTTTCTTTACATAGAGTTGAGAAGATTGAAGAGGAAGGAAAATATGTTAGTAATGAATACATTAATTAATAACAAATATTGATAATTAATACATTAATAAATCACTCATTTTATTTGTCATTTGATGATTCAAAGGAGCAACTGTTACACACCAGTGATTCTATAATATAGGACATATTTTTCCTTCTCAGTCTTGGTTTCCTCAACTGTAAGATGAGGATAATAACTGTACCAACCACACAGATTTGTTCTGAAGATGCGATGTGATAACTGGTATAAAATGCTTTGCAAACCTTGAAACACTATATAATGCTAGCTGTTATTATCGATAGTATCTTTCCTGCCTTATAATTGGGGAGGACTCATGATTAACACTCCAATGAGCCTGCTATGGAGTTGACTGAGCTCTACAAAGCTGCTCCAGTGGAGTAAAAGCTCTGGAAGGTTCTACCATCAACCAAGCTAAGGATATAGACAAAAATGAAACCAGTCCTTGTTCCAAAGGAGGGCTGTCCAACTTTAGGTTTTTATTGAAACAAAAGACAATGTATTTTGATTTGCCATTTTAGTGAGAGCTCTGCGGTAGCTCAGCTTCATTTATTAAAGTATTTATGTAAATTTCTATGCTTGTAGGCTGGCCCCATGTGGCCCACGGGGCACGCTTTGGACAGCCCTGTTCTAAAGGACTTCACATTAAGTCATTCGGGAAAGACATCAAGGAAGAGACTAGGGACAGATTATTGGCCAAGTGATAATTTTTTTCAGTCATGGTAACTTACAAAACATGCAAAGGTTTCAGTCTGTCTCTATGGAAGGAGTGAGTACCCATGAATAGGATGAAATCAAGGTTCTTTCAAAGTCTCAGGGACAGTATACTAATGGGGGAATCAAATGAGATTGAGGGGTATGTGTGTGTGAAGATAATGGGGGTGGGAGGGAAGGGGGGGTTTACTGGGCTACAATCACCTATTTCAAGGTCCCTGAGTCACAAAGGTCACTATGGCATTGCCCAGGATCACCTGGGCAACATGCTCAGCTAAGCACCAAGATATCTCAAACCATAGATGATTAACTCTGGGGAGGTATCTTAGAGAACAACTCAGTCCAAGAAACAACATCTCAGGCCATGTGACTTGTCTAAGGTCTCCTGACCCCTAGCCTAATTAGTGCTCATTCAGCTTTCAGATGATAAGAAATGGGACCCATGAAAACAGGTGGCTTTTTTTCCAATAAAGTGAGCATTTCCTTTCCCACCATAATCCATTCTATTTCCCTTTTCCAGAATTTCACTTTTACTCTTTCTTCTGTTCCGCCCCAGATGTGCTCCCAGGTGCTGTTTCTTTTCTCCTCTCCTCTCTTCATCCATCATAGCTTCAGTCCTATGATTCTCTGGTTGGAGATCTAGCCAGTGAGGGGTAAAAGCACTCTTGTTTAAGTTGATCTCCCTTTTGACACAGGAAAATGTCCTTCCAGGTTGACAATGTATTGCTAGGGACCAGATTTCTCATGTTAACGCAAACCTCTTGAGTTGTAGGCTTTTTTTGGTCTGTTTCATGGGTTGCTGTGGTTACACAACAGTTTTCAAAGTTGACCTATGTGCCAGGAGTGATGTAAAAGTCACTGTGCTGTATAAGTAGAAAGAGAATTAGGCTGGTCATGTAGGGAGAAACAGTGACAGATGGCTAGTCCCGGTGGCACACAGGTACTTCTGAGATGTTAAAAGAACAAAAGGAAAACTTCCAAAGAGTTAGGTGGATCCCCTGTGGAGGATTAATGGGAATACATGGCTACACAGGATGGGGAGCTACAGAAGTTATGATCTGAATTAGTAGGGTGGAGTTCCCACATGGATTCATCAAGACAACAAAGAACCAAAACCAAGGGGTAAGACATCTCCCATTGATATTTTAAGAAAAAATCATGAAAATAGATTGGCGTCTATTTTCCTGGAGTTCCCAGTTCTTACATGATTATAGTTTTCCTGGTAAACCTCAAAAAGAAGACAAGGGGAATAGAATATAATGCGTGATGAGCGGGGCACTAAGATACACTACTCTAAATTTAATCTTGAAATCCCAGGGACTAAGACAATCCTAAATTATCCAGTCTCCCCAGTCGCATTAATGACAACTCTTTGAGGTCATAAATACTGTTTTACACTTCAGCCAGCCACAACATCTGTGAAATCAAAGGGACCTTAGAGGTCATCTTGTGCACCTTTCTACCTTGAACAAAAATTACTCCTACAAAATTCTAATAAGATGCTTATCCGGTCACTATTTGAATATTTCCTGGAATGGAGAGCTCCCTACTTACCAAGAAAACCCATTCCATTTATGAACAGCACTAATTATTAACAAGTATTTCCTTATCATCAGGTCAAAATCTAACCCATGGTCCTAGTTCCAATCTTTTCAGGGGCAAGAATTTTGAAAGGCAACGTCTTATAAGTGAGAGCATACTGGACTTGGAGACAGGAAGCCTTGGGTTGGAATCCCACCTTGAACACTCACTTCCTATGGGGCTGAGGGCAAGTCACTCCACATCTCTGGGACTCAATTTCCTTATCTCTAAAATGAGGAGGTTGGACTTTGGACTTCTTAGGTCTCTTCTACTTCTAAAACTAGTACTCGTGAGCCTCCAAAGAGGGATGTCATGGGAAAAGCATGGGATGTGAAGTTAGAAGACTTAGATTCTGCCATGGTTAAGTTACTTCATCTAAGGCTCAACGTGTTCATCAGTATGATAGGAATGACAGTACTTCCATTATCGACCTCATGGGGAGAGGCGTCGTATGGAGGATGCAGTGAGATGTTGGAAGTAGAGAGCTTTGTGCCTGCAGAAAGCCACATAAAGGTGAATTATTACGCAGAGTTGGCTTTCCATCTCTCTTCTCCTCGACAGTACTTCACATATTTTGATGACATATATCATGTTCCTCCCAAGCTAAATATCCTCAGTTCCTGTAATCATTCCTAATATGACATGGTTTGCAGACACACCTACAGCAGAAACAGTAATACCTTCCTTCCTTGATCTACACACACTATATTTCTATTAGTGCAGCCCTTTTGTAGCAGTTATAGTGCTTTCTTTATGGAGTTGATAATCACCTAAACCAGGGGTTGGGAACCTGAGGCCTAGAGGCCACATGTGGCCTTCTAGGTCCTTGGGTGCAGCCTTTTGATTGAGTACAGGTTTTACAGAACAGATCTTTTCTTTTTTAAGGGGATTTGTTCTGTGATGTTTGGATTCAGTCAAAGGGCTGCACTTGAGGACCTAGAGGGCCACATGTGGCCTTGAGGCCACAGGCTCTCCACCCCTGAACCAATCACCTACATTTTTTTCACATATACTCCTGTTAATCTATACCTTCTTCATCCTGTACTTGTGTGATTAATTTGTAAAGAAAAAAACACAACTAAATGAAGAACTATTTACATTTACCTATAATTTTACCCATTTATGCATGGGACAAGGTGTTAGGCTCTAGAGATACAAAAATGAGACATTCGTTTCTGGCCTTAATGGGCTAACATTCTATGGCCGGGGAATGGGAGGGAGGGAGGTTAGGGGGTCATGTACCCAAGGAAGTTAATACAAAATACACACAGGGTAAATTCTAGGAGGATAGGCATAACAATGAAGATTTATGTACAAGTGGCACCTGAGCCTCTGAGCCTTGAAGGAAGCTAAAGATTCTATGAAATGGATGTGAGGAGAGAGTGCATTAGGGGAGCCTGTTCAAAGGCATGGAGTTAGGAGATGGAAATACCATATATGGGAATCAGCAAATCAGCCAATCAGGCTGGACCATAGAATTCATTAGGTAGAGTTATATTCAACTAGCCTGAAAAAGTGGGCTGAAGTCGGATTGTGAAAAGTTAATTAGATCCAGAGAGGAGACTCTATTTTATTCTGGAGGCAACTCCTGATGAGTGGATTCATAGCTCTAAGAATATCAGGTTGGGGGCTATGAGTAAAGTGAATTGGAGAGGGGCAAGCAAGGAGACCAATTAGGAAATGATTGTCATAGTCTTGGCAAGAGATGATGAAGACATGAACTAGGGTCATGATCATGTTAGGGGAGAGGGGGAAGCAGATACAAGAGGTAGAATCTGACGTGGAAGTCAAATCCCCAAAATTTGGCAACTTATTGGATAGGAGAGGAAGAAATAGGATAAGCAAGGAAGATGGGAGGATTTAATCTTGTTTGTTTCAGTCTATCAGTTTAGTTGGGGTATGAAATTCTTGAATCTTGACTGTCACTTCATCTGTTTCTCCCAATTTTGTGGCATCTGTGATTTTGGTAAGAATATTTTCTTTTCCTTCCTTCAAATCGTTTTCAAAAATGCTTAATAGAAGAGGGACAAATACAGAACACTTTAGGGCACAAAAAAGTTTCTGCCATTAATGCATTTAATCATCAATCGTTGGGTACCAATAACTACTAGTATTCATAATAATAAGAGTTAGCATTTATATAATGCCTACTGTGTGCCAGGCACTTTATGAGTATTATTTCATTTGATCCTGACAACAACCCTAGGAGATAAGTGCTATTATTATCTCCATTTAACAGTTGAGAAACTGAGGCTGGCAGTGATTAAGTGACTTGCCCAGGGTCACACATCTAGTAAGTGCCTGGGGCTGGATTTGAATTCTTCTTCCTGATGTGATGCCCAGTGCTCTATCTACTGTGTCATCTACTTGTTCTACTAAAGATGGATGCCAGGAAGAGGACATAACCTCGCCAGGACCCTGATTCCACCTATATCATCCCTTCCCCCTCAACCTACTTCCTTCAGGAGCTGAGACTTAGCAAGTATGCTTGTGTTTGATGGGTCTGTGGCAGACTCTAGGATGGAAAGGGAGATGTGGGGAAGAAAAAGGAGGGAGAAGTCTACAAGTCTGTGCATGATCAGAGGCAGAGCAGGTGAGTGTGGTTCAGTGGTAGAATTCTCACTAAGAAGGCTTGGGTTCAATTCCTGGCCAATGCATACATGCCTTTATTATATAGCCAAGTCCGCTTATCTCCATCTTGTCCACAAGGATTTTTTTAAAAGATTTGGCTAAATGCCTCTCTAAAATCCAGATTTGCTGTTCTGAGTAATTCCAATTTATTAATGTAGCAAACTTCTCAAAAAAGGAAATGAGGCTAGTTTGGGATAATGGGCTCTTAGAGAACCCAACAGGTGCCTAGCAATCAGAGTTCCCTTATTCTAAGTGTTCACAAATCATTCATTTAATAATTCATCTTATAATTTTGTCCAGAGATCAACATAAAGCTTCATAGCCTTCCTTTTTAAAAAAAGAAATTGAAATATTTTATTCTTTTCAAATCTTCTACTTTCCCATTCTCCATGATTTCTTCAAGATTTCTTTCCCAGGTTTTTAAATTTCTTCCACAATGTCTTTGAGTGCCCTGGGATGTATTTGTCTGGGACTAGAGATCTGAACATATTAAAAGCTGCTAGATGCTTTTACTATTATTCCCCCAACTGATTTTGATTTCAATTACTTTTTTTAAATTTTATTTTATTTTTAATTTACAGAATAAAATAAGCATTGCCATGACATAATTTTTTAAAAAGATGATTGCACTTGAAACTGCAAATCTATTGTGTACAACTATTTCTTTTAAATATATAATAATTATATAAATTTTTTTGCTTCTTGTTTTTTCTAACCTCCTGAGTTTGAAGATTGGTTTCCCTGATTGAGAAGTCTTAAAACAAGATAGAAACTAAGTACTTCTGCTTTTTATTATCTATTAATATAGCACCCAAGTAGAGGGCCCATCCCTTCCTTATTTTTCTTGTTCTTGACATGCCTTAAAATTTTTTTCCTCATCTTTTACTGTATTTCCAAAGACCCAATTTGTCTTGGCCTCAGCTTTTCTGATACTCTTCTTAGAGATCTGTGTCCCTATTTTATATTCATCCTTACATGTTTCTACTTCCAACAGTTGTACATACCCTTTTAAAATATACATTTAAATATACACATACATATAAGCATATATAAATGTGTGTGCATGTATACCCTCAAAGGGCTCCCCATGCACCTGCATTAGTCTCTTTAGATACCTACCCCTTTTCTCCTTCATCAGGATTATATGTCATTGTGCTGCAGGAATTTCATTTTTTAGAACTGCCAATTCCTCTTAGTCCCTCTTCTCCTTTGAAAGCCATAAGGGTAATATCGTTTCTAGATTTTTTTGAAAATTACTTTGCCTAAAGTCAAAGATATATACCACACCATGCCCCATGTTCTCTTCTTTGACCTCAAGATATGCTCATTTTTCCCCCAAAACTCCCATTGCTTCTATAGTCAAGTAATATGTATTAATTGCTTATAATGTGAAAGCAATTACTTGTATACCCAAAAGTTCTCAACTTTTTTGTGAACTATGGACCCTTTTGGCAATCTGCAGAAGTCTTTGGACCCTTTGCCCCTTCTCAGTTTTTAAATATAAAATAAAATACATTGGGTTACAAAGAAAATGAATTATGTTCAAATATAATTGACCTTTTTTTTTAAAAAAATAAGTTCTCAGACCCTAGGTTAAGTATCCCTATTCTAATGCCTCCATAAAGGAGGCTCTCAAAAAATGTGTGTTGCTGACTATGATATGATTATGATAATTAAAAGGGGAATCATGATTATGATAATTATATTATTTACAATTATGAATTATATTTAAGATAATTAAAGGAGGGAAGTATGGTCCTATGTAGAACAGCTGGGTTTCTTCCTCCCCAGGATCCTTCACCTTTGTGAAGTAGGAGATTGTCCAAAGAGCAGCTGGCATGGCCCTCGCCCAAGGAAAGGCTAATGTTGTCTCTCTAGAAGCCACTGGAAGAAGCCTCAATAAGGTATGGCCTTGATCTTTCATGCACCATCTTGCTAGACATTGTCAGGGGCAAGAAAGAAGAGGTGAGAGACACAGGAAAAAAATGAAGCAGTTGCTATTCTCAAATAGTTTATGATCTGGGGTTGAGGACATCAATGAATTAGATAGCATGGAAGCTTCAGTGTCATACTTTCAGAGAGAGCATCCCTTCCCATTCTCCCTTTCACCACTGATCAGTGACCTTGTGTTCATTTCAAAGTAATAAACTAAGAAGGAATGGGTGGCAGGGGTATCCTGGTAAATGTTTAACAACTCACTCCTCAAGAAGAAAAAAGAAGCATCACACCCTTTGAAGTTTAATCTTGCATTATTCACATTTTCTCTGACTACGTAATAAATCAAGTCCTGCTCTATAGCATTTGCCAATTCCATTCAGTGTAAATGCTGATACTGAAAATTTAACAGTTTTCTTTAACAAGAGTTGGCTCCAAGTCACTACTGATAGAAGGGTAAAAGGAGAAACAGTATTTTCAAAAAAAAAAAACCCCTCCAGTCCTTGAAAATGATCCTGATCTGAGACTGGAAGATTTTCCAACCTGAATCTAGGATTTCCAAGTGCTCACCACCTTTGACCCCCTCTGATAATTAGCTACATTGGTGAGCTAAAAGGCTGACTTCTGGCTCCAAAGTAGGCAGTTCTGGACCAGGGCTTTGGTATTTTGACTCAAGGCTGAAAAGAGGAAGGAGACACTGAACATTGAATTTTGAGGAGGAAATAAGTCTTTCCAAATGCAAAGTGGTGGTTGTTTATTGTTATCATTATTAGAAATATGCACTTGAAAGCAAAGGCAGCTAGTCACAGAGCACAGAGGAGCCTATCACACAAATCAATAGAGTGGTTTTTGCAATATGTCCATTGTAATTCTTGGCAAAGTAAAGTTGTTCCACAAAAGAAAAAATAAATGACTGCTGCATTTAGTCTATCACCATCCTGGACAGTATCTTCCATTAGACCTATGCTGCATAGCCGCTGCAGTCAGCCACCAAGAAGCAGCCCACCCACAAGTCTGGGGAACAGCAGGCAGTACAGATTGGCCATAACTCCCCAGTGGTGCTGACTGGCTCTCTATCGGCGGCCGTAAGGTTCTCACAGTTCCACTGGCCAATGGGGAATGTTGCATGCTGCCAGGAACAGAACTTGAATCCACAGACAGCTTTGACAGCTCTGACGCATGTAGCTTTCAGCCCCAACAAGGACAGGCATTGTCTGCACCCCCAACCCAGATCTTTCATTGCTCCAGGTTTAATAATGGCTAACCCTGAGTGGGTCTCCTCTTTCCCTGATCTACTATAGTGTTTATGAGACTGAACAATATAATTTAGGGCTTACCTATTTGTTGTCTTATATACCGGTGTCATAGTGAGGCAATGGGGAACAGTGGCTGGAAGTTTTAGACTTTGGAGACCTGGGTTCAAACTCCTGCCTCAGACATTAGCTAGGTGACCAAGGACAAATCACTCCTCTGAAGCTTCAAGCAGGGAGAGTAGCATGTTAGGGACAATAACTTCTACAACATAGGGTTGTTGAGAGGATCACATAATAATGATAGCTAGCATTGGACAGCCCTTTTAAAGTTAGCAAAGAGCTTTATAGGTTATCTCACTTATATAGATTATCTGAAAGGAGATGACATCAAAATGCTTTACAAGCTTTATATGAAGTATGAGGCATTAGCTTGTTTCATGCATAGGTGGATATGTTCCCCACTCAGACTTGTGGCTCCCAAAGGGCACAGGCTATGGTCTCTCTGTTCTCCACATCCATGCTAGCATTGGGTAGATGCTCAGTAACTCCAGATCTACAAGCTCTCAGATGAAAAGTATGCTGTAGTGGCATCCAAGCAATGAACATTTCCCAAGCACTTACTATTTCTATGTCCAAGTAACAGCAGGATTTTCAGGAAAGCTGTGCCACCATAATGCAAGTTCTTGCTAGAAGGGCTCAGAACTCAAATCAAGTGGCCAACTAGAGCGTCTGTGTGGTTGGAGGACTAGGCTACCTATGAGAGTAGAAGCTCCTCATGAGCTTTGCATATAATTGCTTGCATGTTGTCTCTCCGTCTAGATTGTAAGCTCTTTGAGGGGTATATGGGATTAGCACCTCTGGAATGAGGGCTTGCTGAGCCCTTCTCGAGGTTGCTCATCCACCCTTGGTGTCTAAGTGGCACTCAACTCTCATCTGTGTCTCCAAGAAGCTGTAGCATTCAATGTGACCATACCTGGTGAAACTGCCTCCACAGGTGGGCTACATCAGGTTGAGAGTAACTGATGGGTCTCAAGCCCAGAGGTGAGTTAGGGGATTGTCTACCCCAAAAATGTGAGGGCTTCCCTGGGCAGAATGCACAGATGAGAACAGTCTGTTCTAACGGCCGTGAAGGTGGCTGACTGTGGAGGGAGCACTTTGAACTTGATCAAACATCAAAGACACCAAGGTAATCCACTGTATCCCAGGCCATTGCCAATGTCTTGAGTTTTGTCCTCCCACCAGACTTGAATGACTAAGAACAGAATGAGACTGACAACTTTGTGCACACACAAGTCAAGACATCACTTCTCAATGTCATCAGTCTGCTAAAATGAAAGACCACCACTAACAAGCTGCTGAAAGACCAGGAATTGTCTTTAGCCTCTTTTTGTATCCCCAGCACTTAGCACAGTGCCTGGAACATAGTATGGACTGAATGAATGTTTATTGAATGAATATTGAAAGAGTTGGCCCCAAATTATTGACTTTTTTTGGTAAGAGTGGAACTCATTAGCAACTCATTAAACCATCTATTAAAGCCTGGAAGGGTTTCAGTTTGCATAGAAGAAAGAAGTACTCACAATGAAATCAAAAATTCTAGAAAAAACATATAGGTTTATTTGTAAGGAAAAGCTTTATAAGTCTATAACTATAGGGAAACGGGACCTCACCATGCTGCTTCCTAGTTCCTTATTCATATGGCATACAGACTGCAGCATTACCACCAAAACTGTTTACCCTACTTTACATTTGCTGAAATAAGACTGTGAGATCATAGATTTAGAGATGGCAAGGACCAACACCTCATTCTACAGATTAGAAAACTGAGGCCCAAAGAAATCAAGTGACTTGCCCAGGGTCGCATGTATCATTGTTGTGACAGATCCAGGAACAGCAAAAATTCCAGAGGTAAAGTCAAAAGATGGATTAACTTTTTTGGAAATGGTAAAATTATGTTGTACAAAAAGTCATCTAGAAAATAAGGAGACCGAAAGAAAACTGTAAGAGAAAAAGGACCTTGTCTTGTCCACGTGCAAATCATGTGAAGGCCAAAGAAACTGATACTTCACAGTGGGGGGAAGGAAGGAAAGCCTGACAACAGTGAGTTTGCTGCATGGACCCAATCGAGGAAGACTTGAGCAATGCATCACGGTGGAAGTTTTGAATGTGAACTTTAAACAGATGAGGAGCCAGTTAAGTGGTAGAAGCAAGAGGCATGCAAGCCATGGTTGAGCAAACAGTTGCTGACCAAATGATGCTTCTTCTCACCTAGTCTCTTTGGCAATGTCAGCAAGCCAGAGCATGTGTCGGGAAGTAGAAAGAATGGTTCTAAAAGCCTCTGCCCCGCACACTATTGAAGGATAAGATGACCAAGACCAGTTTACTATATCAGTGCATCAAAAATCCTAGCTGTTTACCACTTTGAACTGCTAAGGATGTTGTTAGTGGGTCAGGTGGTAAACACCCTACCTACCCTAATCTCATTATTTTACAGCTGCTTCTAAACTGGGTTACCAGGCTTCTGGCAAATTAACTGATGCCCGGTCTCCTCACATTCTTCCTGCTGCCAACACTGTTTCAGAGGTAGGGTGACGTGAGGAAAGAATACTGTACTTCTCACAAGTTGGGAAGAAAAGTATTTTGTAAGCTGATAAGCATGACACAAATGTACACTGAGATCTTTTAATCATTTTTAGCAATGGAAGAGGGGGTCAGTTTGAACATTATCTTAGCACTTTCCCTTCACTGTCTTTAAATGCTCAGCTCTGCTATTGACACAAATGAGACGCCTTTGCTCTCTGTAAACCTTCCTGCAAAAAGAGCAAAGGTCACTCACTGGATTTTTTCCTTCCCATCCCAGGCTATGGAGAGTGATAGAGCATCCCAAAAGTCACAGCTGTTGGAGGAGAGTGCTGGTCTGTGGAAGGAATTCTTGTAGCATACAGAGAGAACCTGTCTTGTTTAACATGCATTAGTAACAATTTCATTCTCTCCTCAGCAGCCCATGTGGACCATGTTGCCCTGAGAATGGATGAAAGTTGGGGAGATTTAATACTGCTGAACTTGGGATTTAGAAAGGTGGGATGTGCTGGTAGATAGTGAGTGTGTGTGAGCAAGTGAGCATGCGTGCGTACAAGTGAGCGAGCCAGTGTGCACGACTAGGACTCTAACCTGAATGACTAACAGAATATAAGCATTTAGAACACACAGGTGACGGTGACGTGCCTGCTCTATTTTAGGGCAGTCTCAACCACCCAGGTTTGGATGTTTAAGGCAGCAGCCACCATACTGTCAAAACTATCAGGCAATAGCTGGGCTTTATCTGCCTTTTCTTTCTTACTGAAGCGCAGAGAAAACAACACCTTAATTTGGGTTTGAATAAGTTTGTTAAAGTCTCTCCATTTCAGCTTATCCGCAAAATGGCTACAATACCACACAAGGTTGTATGAGCACCAAACAAATGAAAAGGGACAGGAAAATCACCCTGCTTTTAAAAATATTGTGGAGAAAATCATAATGATAACAATTCGCATTTACATAGCATTTAAGGTAAGCAAAGGCAGTGCGTGTCCTTGGGCCTGTCAACTCATTTAATCAAGTAAAGGTATTACAGTACTAACTTTTAAGCTTATGCCCGTTCTTCCTTAAAAAAAAAAAAAAAAAAGGATTTGGAGGTATGTATCAGGCCATCACTTATCAGAAAGAAGTGAACTCCGGGCTGATTTCTTCTGCTAGCATTAGCCTGGCAGTTCAAAGGTGGTAAGAGAATATAATGATACCCCTATCCCTGTATTAGTTTGGGATGGTTTGGAATAATGGCTTCTGAAAGTATGATCTCCAAGTTTTCAAGTGGCCTGAACTGCTAACTTTGGGAAAAAGATCTGTTCTCCCTTTATCTCATGTCAATGAGAGACTTTAGAGAGCTTTTAACTCCCCAATATCAAGAGTATTGCCAAAAAAACAAACAATACAAGGTAAACTAGCTGTTGGGTAAAAGTTGCTGACCAACACAGTAAGAGCAAGTCAATAGACTATCACCATATTCTACACAATGGTAAAGAAAGGGCCAAGAAAAAAGCCAGAATTGGCTGGCTTGGATTCTCTGGAGAGATCACAATAGCTGCACACAAAGGCTTTTGTAGTGGCATCAAGCTGTTAATCTCCTGCCAGGACACAGCTGGCAGGTCAGCACCACAGGTTTGCCAGCAACACCTATGTAAAGTACATTGTTAATGCTAGTTAATTAACATAGTACTAGTTAACAGGCAAGGGATTTGTTTCTGAAAGTTCTGCTGGTTAATAAAAACCTTTGAGGTACAATACCTAGGATTCAAATCCACCACCCCTGTGCCTTAGTGACATGATCTGTGAAGCACAGCATTGGTGATTTAGAATGACCTGAATGTAAAATTGTGATTTATCCACAATAAAACTACATATTAGTACTGCCCATGGATTCACATCAATAAAAACGCGATTGACAAAGGTCTTTAAAATATATCTTTATTTCTCAATAAACTCAAAAGCTTTTTTCTTATAAAGTTTTAACACATTTTGCATTGACAAAAGAAAGTGATTTCATCCATATTGACTGAGAAGGCTAGTGACCATTAACAAAGAAGTAATCCCACATGGCTTGACTTGCTAACAAATCAAGAATTCCAATGGTTAGTTGCTATGCAAATTTAGAAAACTGAAAAGAATTTCCTATTTTGCCTAATACATAGACTAAAGGTGGGTTTTTTCTTAGCTATATATATATATATATATATATATAAATTTGGAAACAAATTTAAAAAAAACACCTACTTAAAAAAAAGTTAGGGCTTTCTTTATCTTTAAATAAAATAAGTTTCAGGCAAAAAGAAAACCCACACAAACCCACATCATTTAATTTATCCACTTCATTAGTGAATGGTCTTTTAACCTTCCCATACACACACAGGAGTAGATGACTGCTCTGTACCTTTGTCTGTTCCAACTATCACACTTGTTTTTTTTTTAATATTACACTTAAGTTATTAAAAAAAAGTGATAAACAAGATTTAGGCACTTGAAGTATCTGGTTTCAGCAATACTGGCCTTTCCTTTTCTTAATTTGCTCTATTACACCCCTCTGAAAAATTTTCTAATATCTTCCCAGGCCTCCTTTGGTCCTCTAAATGTTAATTAGGAGAACTGGAATTTGTTCCAAAAGCCAGCTACGACCAGAGTAGATACAATGTTCTGGTCTCTACCAGCATAAAGATATCTGGCTCTAAGCTTAGAAATCAGTGTTTATTCTCTCAACTTCTAAGAAAAGGAGATTTGTACCTAAGATAGGTTGATACACATACCAGTGGATTCTCTCTGGTCCAGAGTTAATAATCAGGTAACCTCTGTGAATGGTAATGGCTCATAGTAATATGTGCTTTCTCCCACCCTGTGTTAACATTTTAATTATGTCTTCACTTCACCCTATGGAAGAAAAGTTTTGAAGAATCTAACTTGGGTCCCAAAGACCAGCCCATGGTGGGTGCAGGGGCAGGCGGGGAGGGGGAGGGGTGGGAAGCACTAGCCAAAAGGGAATTAATATTCTTAAGAGGAAGGGAATACCTGATACCTTGAGTGGCACTTCTAGCTAAGAACACAGTGACAGTAGTGAAAAAGCCTATCCAACTATTACTACTATAACTACTATCACCATCATCACCACTACTGCTACTTTCTACTATTACTACAAAGGTAAAGACTAGACATGGGTGTGAGGGGGCTATGAGGATGATGAATTCAATTCAGTTCTTTGGCCATTGGATGATAGATAACCATAAAAAGCAAAAAATTTCAGAGGAAAGCCAAGTTTGAAATTTCATGCCCCAACAGCAAGCAACCCAATTGCTTCTGCACCATGATCTAAGAAGCATTTCTTCCTTTCCTCACCCTTAAATGGAAATCTACCTCTTACAGACTGTGAACGATACCCAGTTTGCCTACATATTCCTAATTAATTTGAACACACAGGGTGTTCCTGTGAAATGTTTTATTCTAAGTGTTTGCCAGTGAATTTGAATGTGAGATAATATCTGCCAAAACGAGGGCCAGGAATTTAGTGCAGAAACCTCTGCCAATATGAAGAAAAAGGTACAATTCTTATCTAGGCTGACCACTCAAAGCCGATTCTAAGGAATAAGTTAAGAGTACACTGCATGTTTGCAAAAGGCAAAAAAGAAAAAAAAAGGACATCTTAGGGACCCAACATAAATGAGGTACTATTTAAATTTAGATTAGAATTTATACTTGAACTATTAATTCCACTCTGTGACTACCAAAGTTTCCTCTTACTCAACACAAGCAAAAAAAAAAGGAACCCCTGGATTTGGCATAAATACAGACCACAGAGACCACTCCTCTGGCCCCCAAAGGCACATTTTTAAGTAGAATGTCCAGGCGCCTGGATTTAGAGGTGACTTGGCACATCATGAAGCTGGTTAAGGGCTACCTTAGCAGGTAACTACATACCTGAGCCAGGGATTAGGTTTTAGTGATCCAGTTTTGTTCTTCACTATCCAAACAGTCTCCGCCCCACAGCACACTTAACTTGGAGTGGGGGAGCTGCAGTTTAGACAGTTTTGCTAGCTCCTGAATAAGCATCTACTTGCAACTACAAAAAGAGTTGGATTCCACAAAGGGGGCATCCAATGTGTGTGGAGGTGGGGGAGGGGTAATGAACAAAGAGGAGCCAAAAGCTCCAGAAATGTTATCTGGGCCCCTTACTTGGATACTTTTCTGTCCCCTACGGCCTCTCCAAGGCTCTTACGATTTTGAGACAAAATAGAGCACAACAGTTAACTTTAAAGTAAACTCCTACATGTTCTAGATTATCTAAAGTGGTACACCACACACATTCTAGATGACCTACAAAACAAATCTAAAGATGTTGCTATTCCTTCAAGGGGACAGAATAAAGGCAAATTTTTGCAGGCGGGAACAGAAGTGGTCTTCCTACCTCCTCCCCCCATCAACCACCCTGTAGTGAGGATATTAATACCAGAGAGAAAACAAGCAGTATAAGCAGAATGAGCTTTCAAAAAGGACAAACTGGGAATTTAATTATTTAAGCTAAGGGTGTAGTCCTGAGATCCCCCACCACCCTCAGCCCCAAACTTCTCTGGCAAGCAAATAGAAACCAGCCACTGTCAAAGCTTTGGTTAATTAACATTCTGCCACAAATTAATCATTTTAGGTCAGACGTGTTGCCACGTGTTGCCATCACCCCTCCCAAAGACAACTTATCATAAGTCACAGACAACCAAGGGGTTTGATAAAGTCACCTTCAGTCTGTGCCACACCCAAAATACTTCCAAAGGACCTTAAACCAATCCCATTCACACCTGAGCCCAGCTTTATAACGTAGCTTTGATTTAAAAGTAAGGAATTCAACCTAATTTTGCAAGGTCTTCTAAAGAAGCAAATGCAAATTATACTGCTAAGGTGGCTTTTTATTCACCTTGCTAAAGTTAATACATTATGAGTGACACCCAAGGGGGAAAACAAAACCAAGCTCACGCATCTGTTTCACTTGAAAAGGGGGCCAAAATATCACATTCCAAACAGAGCACACCAAACATCTCTCTTAGTTTTCTCTTAGATAGAGAATCCAAGTATTCTTTCATTAACCTAGCTTTGTCATATCCCAGGATTTCTATGGCCAGAGCAGTGTCAAATTCAGGATCTTGGATTTGAATAAATCCCTTTGAAATCTGTCAGCTTGGGCTATCATTTTCCTAGTCAACTAAAATTGTTTCTCTGAAGTGGGAGGCCCTATTAAAAAGCTGCAACATGAAATTCCTTCTCTGTAGGGAAGAATCTGCAGTGGTCTCTACACCTAAATTATCCTGGAACTTATCTTAACCAAGCTGAGCAACAGAATGCTCACTAAAGTTAACACTGTCTTTCCCTAAAGTGCAGAATACAAGATAACTACAGTCGGTCAGAGGTCAACAAAACAGCTAAGGAAGATCCAGTAGCTCTTCATTCACTAAGCCAGTCCTTACCTAGAAGGGAGAACTGAGAAATTCCTTTACAAAAACATAATCCAAATTAGGAGCTTTTACCACTTCCACGCTAGACTTTGTACTAACGCAAGCCTTCATCCAGACATGAGAAAGACTCAAAATAGCAGTCTATGTTCTATTGCAATTCCTTGAAACCTCAAGCAGCCTGTTCCATTCAAAGGGATCTTTCCACACATCATTTAGAATTACAAATGAAGCTATCCTAGGAGCCCAAATTCCAGTCCAAGTAAGCATCATGAACTCATATGCTGTGAATAGAAAGTTAGGGGAGTAGTTACACTACTGAAATCTCCTTTTTTGGGGGGGGGGGGACGACACATTAGCACTCAATATATTTCAAATAAATTAAGCTGTCACATTTGGCACGTGATCAAAAAGGGCATCTCATCCTACAACACAGACATGGGGAAGTCTGCATAGGTCATTGTAGTAACAAAATGAAACAAGACCGCCCAACTTAAAAGTCTTAAGAACAGGACAACAAAAACAAGTCAGCCAGGAAAAAAAAGACTGAATGGGAGAAACAACCAAAAGTTCCATTCATTAAAAATGCCTTAAAGAAAGTATCATTTGAATATTAATTCTCTAGTCACAACCATCACCCACCACCACCAATTTTTTTCTACTTTAACATTGTCTTACATTTTATTTCGTTTTTGAGTTACATTTCCAAGAAACCTTTTAGGTCATGCTTTAGCAGTAACCTCTCACAATTCTTTGGGATAGCACAGCATCTAAGCCACATATGCCACCTCTAACCAGACCTCAATTCTGAAGGCTGTTGGCTTTGGTTTAATTGATGAAGGAAACCTTCAGCTCTGCTGAAAGGGGATAAGTCAGCAAACATAAGCAATTTGGCCTTTACTCAAATCCCCTTGGAACAAGAACAAAAGCACTCTAGAAGACCCTCACCATTGTCATTCTGCATGGATTCAAGAAAACAGTTTTGCCCAAGCGTTAGCTGCTAAGGACTCTGGACAAGGGCTAAAACACAGCCTAGTTTAGATGCAAGATTGATGTGAGAAGACAGTTGGCTTAAGGCTTCTCATACACTGCCCAACTTATTTTCCATTCTAAGTAACTGCACTGCAACGGGGCTCAAATCCACAAGTGCGTAAGGTTCAGGACCATGAAGTGGTAAGTGTGTTTTGGACAGGTCAGTTTCCAAAGTGTCACTGTAATAAGGGTCCCTTTTAAAGTTTTCTCATGCTAGACTGTAGACCCATTCGATGGGTACACAAAGAAAATAAGCAGAATCAGAGCTGAGTTCCCCTTTAAAAGCCAAACACCTGCATCTAGAAAGGCTCCCCTACTTCCTCAAAGCCCTTGCCCCGTTGAGGTTTCCTTTTCAGAAATCCTCAAGCCAAGACATTAGTTAGTTACAGGGCAGCCAGGTGGGATATGGCTGGCTGTAGGGCATTGGAGTATTAGCGACATAGTAGTTGTTGAAGTTGCCATCACTGACGTAAGGAGCGGGCTGGTAGTAACAAGTGACGTTGGTGGCATTTGGGATGATGTTCTGCTCTGCCAGTACACGCAGGGCCAGGAGGGAGATGAGGTTGAGGGTCTGCCTCCTTTCGTGTCCCATGAGACACACAGTGCTCTCATTCACGACCCGGCGAAGGATCATGAGGTAGTCATACTTGCTTCTCTCCTCTTCAGCGAAGTGGTTCTGGAGGTAGGTCTCCAACTTCCTCTGTTGCTCCAGAATGTCTGGAAAGTCGATGAAAAACCTGGAACACATGTAACGCTCCAAGGTCTTGATTTCTTCTTGGTCTGTGGGTCTGAAATCCCGTACCAGAAGGTTACTATACTTCAGGAGTCCCCCACCCCTGATTTCTTCTGGGTTCTTGGTAGCAATCAGTCTGTTCCGGAGGTGGTCAAAGGCTGCCTCAAAGTCACCATACACACTCTCCCCAATCACAGTGGGGTGAAAGTGTTCAGACATGGGATTGCTTGAACAGTCATAATACAAAAGCAAAGAGTCCAGAATGATTTGGAAGGAGTCCACGCTAAACTCAAACTGACGGCGAATGGAATCTACAAACTTGAGTTCCACATTCCTTCCATTCTTGTTGGAGAGGGAGATCAGGCTCCAACGGTCAGTATCCGTGCAGACCTTTACCAGCTTCTGGACATAGGCCTCCTTAAGAGTCACTGGACTGATTTTTAGCTTGTTGACTCCCTCTGGCAAGAAGTTCAGAAGAGAACACAGAACGACATCTCGAACAAGCTGAAACTCTGCCTCTGTTGGAAGAGCCACATGAAAAATTAGGTCCAGGTCTTTACAACCCAAGCCATTGTCTTTGACCAAGACGTGACCAGCGGCAGAGCCATTCAGTCGAACATCCTGCACCTTGATTCCTGCCTCCTCCAGCCTGTTGCGGACAGTCTGAACAATATCCTTCAGTGTGATCTTCAGGGTGGGGAAGTTGCCCCGTCCATGGATTGGTACAACCTCAGTCAAAACTTCATTCAGCCGACTGACCTGATCCCAGTTCAGCACGCTGAAGGACATGCAATCCCTGGTGTTTGTCTCATCTGCCATCTTGGGGTTTAGTCTTTCCAGGGAAACTGAAAGGAGGGGTGAGAAATGAAAGTTAGCATTTACTTCCATGAAGCAAAAAAACTCAAATGCACTTACAGTGGTTGCTTGTGACACATTCATCTCCTTCTAACACCACCTTAAATTAAGATTAATTCCTCAAGGAAGGAGGAAGATCAATGGATGGGTGGTGACAACATAAGGAGTGAAGAAGAGCCACCTAAACTACACATACATTATAACCAGTTAAGAGCTCAGAACTCAGCAAATGAAATGGCTTGTTGTCATTCCTTTCCTTTTTTCTCAGGGAACAAAAAAGTTTCCAAGAGTGGCCCTACACCTCTCCCTCTAAAAGATCAATCCTATACCACTGTGGTTCTGGTTCATCAGATTCTTATGTTCTTGTGTTACATTTTGAAGTAGTAGGTAGCTTGGCTACAACCTCTATGGGTTATTTCAGAATAATAGAAAGATCGGGACCATACTTCTACCTTCATTTGGGTATAAGAAAGCATTAGATTTCGAGTCCAAGGCCTAGCTCTGCCATACTGCAGGACTGAGTGCAAGTACATCTTTCTCCACAACCCTCCCTTCTAATCAATCTATAAATGCTGATATGGCTGGGGGTGGGGGTGGGGTACTGTGCATGTTAAAGAGTACTGGCTCTGGAGTCAGAGGATGTGGGATCAAATCCCATCTATGACCTTGTCCTTCAACAAGGAACAACCTCCCTGGATCCTAGTCTCCTCAATCTATTAAAAAAAAAAAAAGAGGGATGGAGGAAGGGAGAGAGAGAGAGGGAGAGGGAGAGAGGGAGAGAGAGAGAGAGAGAGAGAGAGAGAGAGAGCTGGACTAAACTGAGATCCCATCCAGAACTTAGATTTGGGAATGGTGGTCTAACTCAACCAAGTATTCATGTTAACTGTTGTTCATCAATCCATATATGAAGTTAAACTTCCATATAAGAATCTCTATCATAAAGGAAGATTATTTCTTTGGTGACACTGAGGTATGGCTATCCTCAAAGGGTTTTCTGTTTGATCTTCCAACTATTCTTTTAAGAAATGGTAGAAACAAAAGTTAAGATTGTCTTAAGGGTTTAAGCTGAATGGATCTAGAAAGAAAATGAAGGTTACTCCACCAAAGTTTTGCATAGAAAATTCCATTAGTCACTAAAAAGTGACAGTTATTTAACAAATAAAGCAATTAGAAAATAAGCTAAAGATGGTTCTGAAAAGCAATAGGGTACCATAAAGTACTTGGTAAAGTAGTATTAAATTAGTGATTCTAAAAAAGCCCAGTAAATCTTATATTGCTTCTATATCTCCCGAATAAACCTGGACTATTGAAGCTACAGAGGTAAGAAAACAGAAATGAGAAAGAAATAAGTATTAGTGTACATAGCTAATCCGACCTGCAAATACCATACAATGATTTTACTGTACTTGCTGTGAACATCAGATAATAGGTTTCCCACCCTGCTCAGTCTAATTCAGGGCTCAACTGATATATGCAGAACCTTTCCAAGGTTTCAAAAGCATTTTTCTTTTGTTGAAAACCTAGAACTTTTAAGTAACAATCTTTGGGCTAAAGTCATCTCAGACTTTTCACCCTGACCCTGGTGCCACTGATTTTGATTTTGAAAATGGCTATGAAGTGAATGAAATGACCCTGTTCATTTCACCAATTTTTTTGAGCAGATACCTGTATTCTATGTGAGCACTGTTTTAGGCATCCTGTGGATACAAACTCTTAGAAAGAGGGGGCCTCTGCCTCAAAGAATTTACCATATAACAGGGCAGAGGGCACATGCTTATCAGCAATATGAAACTAAGTGCCATGAGTAACACAAAATCATTGGAACAAAAAAGTTATTTCCAATTTGGCTGGTCAAGAAAAGCATTGTGAAAGTGACACCATTTGTGATTGGTCTGAAAAGATGAGAGGGAAGGAAGCATTCAGTGGTATGTGTAAGTGCAACAAATGTTTCATCTGGACTAGAGAGTCCAGATTGGGGAGGAATGGAAGATGCTAAAGCTGGAAAGGCCTCAAGTGCCAGCCTAAACCATTGGGACTTTATTTCAGTAAGCAATGGAGAGAGAGTACTGATAAAGATTTCTGAACAATCATAATCATGCTTCAAGATCAACCTGCCAGCAAAAGAGTTTTTAAAAGAAGAATTTCTCTAGAAAGGATTTTTTTTTAGTTTTTAATGAGACCTGGATCTTGCAAATAAGCAGTATTCTATCTCTCCCATCAATGATATATTAAATGTTTAGCTACTGTGTTATCACAGGACAAAGTGGTAAGTTGTACTTTTTATTTACTATAGACACAATATTGTATAGCCAAGGTGACTACTACATGAACTACTGTAATAAAACAGACAATTATACTATTTTCCAGTCTCTGTTTTTGACCTGTCATATCTAAGATTTGATGGCAAATTACTAGTGAGAAATCCAGTGGCAAAGCATTAATTTCCAATGGCATCATTCCTATCTTCCTATTTCACGCCAATGTCCAGGACTACCATGCTTCCTACTCCAATTCCTTGAGACGCTTGTGCAAAGGACCAATGAAGAAGTAAAAGCACATCTTTTACCTCTGCCCAACAGACTTCATAGAGCATATGCATTTGTTATTTGAGTATGGTCATATATCCTTTCCTCCCTCCCCACAAATCCCATCAGGGTAGGTAACCTGGGCTTCACATCCCAGTGCTCTGCTTTGGGTAGGCACTTTTTTAAAGCCCACTGAAAGAGTGTTACACACCACAAAAACTTAAGACTTAGAAGGAACCCTAGAGTGGATCAAGTTCAAATCTCCCCGGGCCCAGACACAGATTTTTTTTCCCCAGGGTCACATGACTTAGCAGCAGAGCCTTAAAAAAACCCTCCTTCTTTCTAAAAACTCTAAATGCTTTCCACTACATTGTACTGCCTTCTCTCTAAACACATGGTATTATGGTCACATCGTGGAAGGAGGGAAGCCTTCACCTGATTTACAGCCCACTTCAGCATTCTCAAGTAGCACAGTAAGGAAATTACACTGGAAAAAAACCACCTGAGTAACAATTTTAGTGCAGAAATTATCGGAGATTGTTTAAGAAAATACTTACTAAGCATAAACAGTAACTTCCATGCTTAGATCCAAGGCCTTCCCTTCCCCTAAACTCTTTCCGAAAGACTTCTTTTGACTTTTCTTCAATGTTTGATACTGTTGAACAGCCTTCCTTCCTTCTTCTCCTGTTTAATTTCCATGAGGATTATCATACCAGCCCAGGAGGTGCCATAAGGAAGTACAAGGAACAGAAGTCCACATCATCTTCTCCATATACTCTTCTCATTAAGCAGTTGCATCTATTTCTACAGTTTCTATCACTACAGATGGTTCCCACATGCAGCTAAGATCCCTCCTCAATAATATATAACTGTTTGCTTGACATCTCCTTTTTTTAATATACTCTATTTTAGCATTAGGTTTTTTTAAATTTTGATTTCCAAATTCTCTTACTTCCTCCAACCCCTCCCCCACTCATTCATTGAGAAGCTTTGCTTGACCTCTTTAATGGAATGTTCCGCTACAGCCTCATATTCAATATGTCCAATTAAACTTTTCTCCCAATTTGTTAGATGATGGCACGTATGTATCAATTACCTAAGTAAACTGGGCTTAAAATCTCAATGTCATGCTGGCATCTTCTTTCACATGTGATGCATCTACCTCCAGAAATCTGCTCCATCTTTTCATTCAGGACCACCACCAACTACCCCAGACTAAGCCTAGTGTCATGGTCTCCAAATTTGTCTCTGTCTTCTTTGATCCAGCCTTCACAGAATCACCAAACTAATCTTCCTAATACAAAGATTTCACTTTGTCAATTCCCTGAACAAAAGTCTTCAGTGCCTCCCTTTTGTCTATAGGATAAAATATCCCCCTCCTTCAAGTCTGCTATAATATGGCACTACTCCAGCCAAACTGGAAGACTAACTCTTCCCTTATCTTGTTCTGTAGAAGACTACCCCTCTCTTTCCCTGCCCCACCACCATATCTCAGATGTGTGTTTTCTACATCTCTACCAGCTTCATTTCAAACCAATATAGGCATTTAATAAATGCCAACAACATGCACAGCTCAGTTCTGGGTCTAAGGATACAAAGACAAAATTAAAGACAATCTCTTCCCCCTCGAAGAGCTTCTTGAAAGGCCCTAGTCTGGAACTAATATACCCTCCACAAAGCCTTTCTAGCCTAGCCTCTTCATGCACTCACTCCCTCCTCCACACCAGCCCAAAGTGCTGGTCTCAAATTCCTGCAGAGCTTTACAAGCCACCCCGCCCCCATGCCCTCATGTGCTCCCTTGTATCACTCTGGATACCTGCACCTCCTTTACCACCTAGCTCCTCGGCTGGAAAGGACTATAACCTTTAATGCCTAAATCCTTTGTACTTAAATCACTTTGAAGAAAGAGACTATTTATTTTTGCATCCCTAAAATGGAACCTAACACATAGCTTGGGACATAACGTATGAGGGACTGAATTTCTTACTTCCATACTTCATAACAAATAGATTCCTTGGCTTTCACATTGGCAGCCTCCTCCCCCAACCAAATATTAAGCATTTGGTATGTTTGGGGTCAAAATTCTTTTTACTCAGAATGGTCTTTGGTCAAGCTTACATTTGTGTATTCAATACTATTTTAACAGCAATATGCCTATTTACAAAAACGAATAAGATAAAATAAACTTGGAAAAACCCCTTTAAACTTCAGGGTACCATCATTATCATAGTCCCATTCTATATTTATATTTCTAAATGCCCTGTATTCCTGAGAAGCCCTTGCAGTTTTACTTGATTGCTATTTTTCCTTCTAAGACATCCAAGAACTGGTTATTTACCAGTGCTTGAATAAATTTGCCACGGCCACCACCCCCAAAGGTTTTTTTTTTTAACCTATGCTCAAGCATTGGCCTGTCTCTGACATATACTATCTTTGTGACCTTGGGGCAAGTCACTCTACCTGAATACTCCAGGCAGCTAAGTCCAAGTTAGAGAAAAGGTTCCCAACAATACTGATAGAAGAAACTTCCTCATCTGAGAAATCACAGGCCTACTCTCTGTCCCTATCCCTGTCTTGTTAGTTAGAGGATGGTTTGGAGACAGCAATACACAGAACAACACTAGAGGAACATCCTTAATACCCATCCTAGGAGGTAAGCATTCATGCTTATATGTATAATAATTACAATTGTATTATATGCTCATCATGAAAATTTTCAAAGAGCCTTGTCTTGCAGGTAGTAACAAGCAGTATTATTATTAAGCTAGGCGCTACAGTGGAGATACAGCACTGACCCTCAGGAAGACCTGAATTCAAATCCAGCCTTAGATACTTTCTGGCTGTGTGATCTTACAAGTCACTCAATTATAAAAATGATGATGACAGCACATACATCCCAGGGTTGTTGTGAAGCCCTTAGCACAGTGCCTGTCACAAAACAAGCACTATTTAAATACATTATTATTGTTGTTAATGATACTATTCAAATGAAAGTCTACTGTATTAGAGGCTAAAACGTTCTAACATAGCTTCTTTCAAGTCCCAAAGAGTGATTTTCCAGGTTATATCTAGGCTTTCATAACTCTATTCCTAAAAGATTATAACTAATTTCTAACCACTGTTCAAGCTGTATTTCCCAGTTTCTCACCATTTTCACCGCAAAGTATTTAAAATACAAAAGCTGTTCTAAAATTAAGGTTAACATCACACTAGGCCATTAACTTGTTACTACTAGGACTACTACTGTTCCTACTAATCTAACTAGTCCCTGTTAAGTGAAAAATGATGTCTCTGCTATCCAAGTTCCCCCTCACCACCATGGCAGTATATTTAACATATTTAAAGTTAGGACAACCATGATGATATTGGGGGAGATTTCAGGGCACATGCCAAAAAACTGAATTCAGCTAATAGTTTTGGGTCAAAACTATGATAATCCCTGAATAAAAGAGTCATGTGAAGCACTCTAATACTCCCAGATCATAAACAACTCTGTTCACTAATAGGGGAATTCCAATTAACAAGATTAATATTTGAAATAGTGACCAGATTAAGAGCCTGAAGTCAAGCAGACTCACATGAACTAAAATGTCCATTGCTATTTCATGCTGCTTAAAGAACCCCTATAATCAAGTTAAACATTCATTCACAGTGAGGTGGGAAGAGGGAGCCAATTACTTGATTCAACTCACAGATCCTTATTAGACATTATAAAGTCAAGGGGTCACCAAGCTGAAGCTCAGCTGCCAAGCAACCATAGATTCCATTAGAGTTGATACAACTCTGGGTGAATTTGTTTAGCCAGGAGTCAGAAGGACCCAAGTTCAAATCCAGCCTCAGATACTTACCAGCTGTGTAACCCGGGGAAGTCATTAACCTCTGTCTGCTGCAATTTCCTCAACTGTAATAATAAGTAAGCACCTACCTCCCAAGGGTTGTGCAGATTAAATGACACATAGCAGGTACTTCTGACCTCTTGCATATTGGTACCCTCCCTTCCCCTCACCCCCACTTACTACCACCATGTTACAGTGGTAAGGGAAATTATCACATAAGAGATTGAACCACAAGAAAAATAGGTTCTGGCTCTAGAATGAGCATTTTCAAGGGGGTACTAAGACATTCTCCCCCCACTTCCACCTCCTAATCTAACTCCTTGTCTGCCCTCAAATTCTAAATAGAACACTCTAGAAGTTTTAAGGGGATGACCTGAGGATAGAAAGGACAGAGTTATAACATGGCAGGTAGAAGGATGGATAAATCCTTTAATCAGGAGACTAAGTCCAGTCAAAGAATATTTGAGTAGCATCTGCTGTCAATCAGCACTTTGGATGATTTTTTCAAAAGTTAGAGATATAGTCCTTGCAGACAAAGCCTACAATATGAAGAGAGAGAATAGCCATCCATGTTTGTGAAATCAAAAAGAGTATATAAGCTAAACACTTGATTTCATGGATTATAAATATATGCTACAGGAATTTAGTCTGTGATTATAGATCTTGGATGATGACAAGTTTATACTGGTGGTAAAGCTGTTTCAGAGTATTCAGTTCCATCAGCAACTAAAGGGTTCAATAAATCTTTAACTCTATTTATATTTTTAAACAATGCAAACTAATACAAAATCAACATCCACCATATGTTCAATGCTGTATCAGATGCTTCATGGGATCTAGAGGAAAGACAGAAGCCTTACCAGAAGGAACTTACAGTCTAGTGGAGAAGACCAAGCATGAGTATAGAATATTTAAGACAGAAATATAAGCACTAGTTAGTACACAAGATGACAATATCAAGCAGAGTACTGCTGAACAGAAAAGACTTATGAAAGATGTGAGACTTGAGTCCATCAGTGAAGGCTTGGAAAGGAAGAGGGCATTGTAGGTCCAGGTGGAAATCAGTAGGAATGGAGCCCAGAAAAAAATAGGGTGTAAGGATGAGAAAGTGTTTTCTAAGCTTTAAAAAATCTACATGTAAACTGATACTAAGGAGAATCATGGTATTAATAGTAAGATGAAGAGACAACTTTGACTATAGGAGAGGGTTTGAATATGGAAAGAATGGGGAAAAGTGTTAAAAATAGGCCATACTATGGCAGGCTTTATAAGCCAGATAGAACAGCTGAGATTTGATACTGTAGGTTAACAGGAAGCTATTCAAAGTTTCAAAGAGCTCCTTCGCCATGTAGTTTAAAAAAAAAAATTCCCTCTTAAGAACAAAACAACACAAAACACTAGATTTGGGGGCATAACTAGCCTAGCTGGAGCCAGAAAATTCAACCATAATTAGAAATAGAGATGGTTTTCTATTCTTTGTTTAAAGAAACAGCAGCTAAGAGATGAGGTCTGAAAACCTGAGTTCCTTTAAAAAGCAAGAATCCAGGATGACCAGATAATGAACAAAGGGGCTAGGATAATCTGCCTTCTAAGAAAGCAGAGAGTAGACAGAGCTCAGAGAAACTTGGGTATTAAGAGGAAAAGATTAATTTGTAGAAAATGAGTAAGGTGCTGTAAGTTATAAACAATAAAAGAAGAATTTAGATGGGTAGAATCTTCAGAATACCCACAACCAGGCAAATTGCCATTTCATATAACTTTGACAAGAATATGTTTTATCTGAGGCCAAGGAGATCCAGGGCCCAGAAAGAAAACGACCCCAAGTTTGAAGCAAGAGGAAGGGGTTCTACCTGAGCATTATTCAACCTGAATCATTAAGAGGGACCAGTGACCCCAAAGGTCACAGCTAATGGGTAACTGACTGAAGAATAAAAATAAAGACAGCTTGGAGTAGATGACAGAGTACTTTAAACCTGTAACAAGTTAAGCAAATATAAGATTATGTCTGTAACTTGTTTCAAACATTATTATATCATTTAACATAATCTACATCAGAAGACCTCACAGGAGAGTAGAATTGGGTATATATTTGAATATAGGCAGTAGAAAAGATGGGAAATGGTAGACTTACTTTATAGGTGAAGTGGGCCAGACTAGATTCAGTCCCTAGACCAAGTTCTCTCTTTTTCAGAATCCTATATGGTGACTGCCAAAGGTTCTCTACAGGGAAGTGACAGCAGGAAGAACTTGATCTCCTTTTGGAGGCTGCCCTGGGAGTCATCCCTACCCTCATGGCCTTAGCACCATATCAAACCAAACTCCCCTACCATACATCCCCTCCCCAAATCTTGCTTTTTCCGCACAGGCTATATATATAATTGTGCTCTTAGTACTGGACAAGTCTTAAGGCTCATTTACTATTTTATTCAGCCTCTTGTTCCTGCCTAGCCCAGGTTAAGTTCAGAATTTTTTTGTAAAAGTTAAAGAAACAAAAGTTTACCCATTAGCCTGCATACACATTGGAGAAACACCCTTGCAAGAAAAGGAGAAAAAGTCCTCCCTTTTCAGGTTTCCCAGTCACAGCTCCCAGAGATCTCACTTACAAAGGCCAGTAATTTTCCCTCCCTTTCTCTAACCCTTTTAAATCTAAAAAAGCCCATTACGGGTGAGTAGGAGGAGGAGGTAGATCAGGAGTCTTCTTCCCGACTGTTTACTATGTCCTCCAGCTCCACTTCTGAGAACTTAGCCACTCTTTGCAGCTGCAGAACTAACTCCATGGATCCCAGTGAAAACAGAGGGGCAGAAAGGAAACTGGGAATGGAAGCAGTATGGATTATCCCATGGAGGAGTGGGTTTCCAAGTGAAGGGTAACTGAAAGCAGAGAAGATATAGGAAAGCAAGTGAGAAGTGCCCTAAGGTTTAAATTAGCCCCCAAAGCACAAAATTTGAGCATCGAAGCATTCAGTTTGGAAAACAGAGTAGTAACTGGTGTTATTGTCTTAAATTAGCTCAGGCTGAGGGCAAGTGTAGGCAAAGAACAAAACTTCCCACTTGCTACTTGGGCTGTGGTGGTGATAGCAGGGTGATCTTTGCAAAACAGTGTGAGAACGCTGCCACTAGGAGAGGAAGTGGGGAAAAGGGAAGAGGATAGAGACTCTTGATTTCCCTATTCTGTTTGTGTGTGGGGAGGGTGGGAGTTTAAAGGGAAGGGAGAGTTGGCAAAACATCTTTTCCAAAGCATATCTGCCTGATTCCTCCCTTCTCCCCAACCCCCACCAGCTCGAGATAGAACATACTTTTTATACTTCAAATTCCCAACTTCTGATTTTTCTTTACACTTCTGTTGCCTGCTTCTATGACAGAAATTAACAACAATAACAATAGATGACATATGTATAGAGATTATAAGTGCCCAGCACAGCACTGAATGCTTTATAATTATCTCATTTGAGATTGAGAAGATTTCTTCCCAATAGTTTAATTTTTTTAGTATTGTATTTTTTAGTATTTTATTTTAGTATTTTATTTAAATTACTTTCAGTCTATCAGTTTAGTGTCTTTTCTTTTCCTTTCAGAGAACTGATTTTAGGGAGTGTAGCCTATTAATCATACCAATTCCATATGTGACCAATACCACCCCACCACCACCGCACCCCCACCCCAACCAGGTATTTACCTATAAGCTTCAATAGTTGTAGTGACTCCTATGAACACTAAATTTCTACTATAAGTAACTTGAGGAATATAATACTCATCTTTTTTTAATACTATAAGACAAATTATTTTGATTATCAGGATTGAAGCAGCAAAGAGAGTACACTACACACCCCCTCCTTAAAAATTAAGTTATTTGGCCCATTCTGACTGAATGTTCCTCCCCACTGTTTTCCAGGAAGCTCATGTTCCACAGCTCCCCACCTAAATGCCCCAAACTCATGTTCCACGTCCACAGAAGCAGTTCTCCATATTATAAAGAATGCATTGTGGAAAAAAGGTCTGCCTAAGTGGCAGTCCACAGATGGTCCTTTCTCACTCAAACCTTGTATAGAATTCAGCCATCAGTGAATTTTCTCAGACTTATCAGTATCTACTCCACCATTTAACATCAATATGTATTTAAGAGTCAAAAAAGTCAGTTACATTCCCATAGCAATTGAGATACTGCCTGATTTAATGGAGGATCCTACTCCAGAATGAAACCCAGCCAGCTGGACCCAGAAGTGGTACAATTTTATGGGTTCAAAGATAAAGAAATTGGCTGAGCAATGTCAAACGTAATGAATTTAGTGGGTTTTATCCTACACAAAGTAGTGTGAACTTAAGAGTTCTAGCAAATTGGTTTTTATTTTTTAAACTATATTGGAAGCCATACTCCACACAGAGATACTCTCTTCCCTAGGAGACCTCTAGCCAACTTAGAGATGTGTTCCAGTAAGTTCTAAAATGGTATCTAGCTAGTCCCTCAAAATATCATGCCCAAAGTAACATGGCTGAAGAGATAAGACTGGAAGAGCTTGCAGCACTGTTACTGCAGGACCTCGATTTGAGGTTGGGAGGAATGAAAACAGAATCAACAACAAACTAGCAACATGATCAGGGGACACTACAGAAATTAAACTCCTCAGATCAGCCCTTCCATGGAGTTCAAATTAACTGCTAGTCAGTCAGTAAACACTGATTAATCATCCACTATGTCACCAGGCACCAGTGCTAAGCACTGAACATGCCAAAAAAAAAAAAAAAAAGGCAGAAAGGTAAGAACAGTCCCTGCCCTCAAGGAGCTCACTGTTAATGGGGGAGCCAACCTGCCAACAACTATGTACAAATTAATAATATACAGGATAAATTAGATATAATCAACAGGCACTAGGAATGAAGGAGCATCAGAACAGCTTCCTGTAGAAGGTGAGGTTTTAGCTGGAAGCCAGGAGGTGGAGATGAGGAGGGAGATTGGTCCAGGCATGAGGGCCAGCTGGAGAAAATGCCCAGTGTTGGGAGATGGAGTGTCTTGTTCAAAGCCAAAGCATATTATGTATTTCCATGAGAGGAGATACCAAGATAAAATTCTCAAGTAAATTTTGATTACGAGTCCTAGCATTAACATTGGCTATGTTCATGTGAGCTATTTAGATAAACCAGAAATAATATCATCCCTCACTTAACAGGAAGCTCCTCAGACTTTGGGGTTCACCCAAGGTTTTGGGTAAAATCCACTAAAAATGACAACTGATTCATTCAATCAAACATTTTGTTTTCAAGTGGGTCTTATTTCAAGCACCTCATTAATGTCTCCCTTTCCTCACTATAATTTTCTCAAAAAATAAAAACATGAATGGTTAAAAAAAATTTGAGAAGATTTCAGGCACAATTTTCTCAAAAAAATAAAAACATGAATGGTTAAAAAACAATTTAAAAGAGGATTTCAGGTACGGGAGAGACCTGGTCCATTGCCATCAAATGTCCCTTGACTATGGTATAAAACTTAGGCCTCTGATTCAAATTTACACTACAATCCTTTCTCTCTTTTGTAATTCTTCACTTCTGCTTAGAGCATAAGACATTGAAGCAAGCAAGGCTGTGAGGGACTTGGGAGAAAGAAAGGTAAGGTGACTTGGTGGTGCAGAAGACAAAGCACTGGGCCTGGAATCAGGAAGACCTGACTTTCAATCTGGCCTCAGATACCTTACTAGCTGAGGCACCCTGGGCAAGTCACTTAACTCTGTCTGCTTCAGTTTCCTCCACTGTGAAATGGGGATTACAAGTACCTGACAGGTTTATCGTACAGATCGAATATGAAAATGTGTAAAGTACTTAGCATAGTTCCTTGCACATGGCAGGTGGTTTAATAAACATGTGCTTCCCTCTCTTCCCCTTCCTGTTGCATTCTTGCATTGGACAGGTAACAGTATTAACATAAGTTCAATTCTGGGGTCACATGTTAAAAACAATAACAAAGACAACCCAGAAGAAGGCAACCGGTGATAATGGGAAGGTGTTTAGCCTAGAAAAGAAAGAACTCAGGAGGGATTATGATTGCTGTTCTCCAGTACTTGAAAGACTGTCATGTTGAGAAGGTTCCTCAAAGGCCTAAGAACTAACCCAGTATCTAATATTTAGTAAGCACTGAAGGTACATTGAATTGTAATTGTTCAATGGGGTCCCAGATAGGATATACGAATAGTAGTTAGAGAAGAAAATGTGGGCTCTGCATAGTTCCACAGCTATCCAACAATGGCTTGAAAGAAAGGGTTGTCTTTTTAGGAAAAACACTCATCACTGTGCAGGTATCCCAGAAAAGGCTGGATATTCACTGTCGTACCACAGAAGGAAGGAACTTCTCCATTTTGTTTTCTGGATTAAGCTAAACTCTGTGGTTTGCTAACAACTGAAAAGTAGGAAAGCCCCTCAAGTCACAGATCCACAGGCTGGGTGTCCCTTGTAGCCCAAAGGAAGGCAAAGATAAGGGTGAGCAATGAGGCAGATGGGAGCTGGAGAGGTAAATGCTGACTAGCTCCCCTACCCCCACCCCGACCAAGGCAAGCTGCCAACCACTCCTTTAATAACCCTTTGTCTACCCTAGCAAGACACAAGCATGTTCTGTTTAGAGAAGCCTCTGCTGAGCACAATTGCTGTTTCAAAGCAGGGGGGAAAGTAGTGTGTGGGTGGGAGGATGTCATGTGGGGAAAAAAAGTTATCTGTTTTCTTCTTAAATGTTAGGGAATGTGGGATCTCTCCTGCCCTTTATAGTAGGGACAAGGATATATACCTATGAGAACAACTAGAGAATTATAATGCAAAAAGAACATTAACCAATTGAGGGAAGCATAGAATAAGAAAAGTATTAGGCAAAGACACTTTAAGAGGGTCCAGGCTTTGAGCTAGATTTTGAAATAAGACTAAAAGAAGAAAAACCAAAAAAGGGATTATTAGGATGAAACAAGATGTATTAGCAAGTATTAGTAAGATGTGTTCAAGGGATGGCAGATGGATTAAAGAAGATACTCACCTGCAATAGGGAGCTGATTGAGACTGATGGAGTTGAGATTAATTAGGCAGTCTTCTATTTAAAAAAAAACACACACACAGATTAAAAGCAGGGAGCAGTTGAGGCCTGGGAGAGCCTAGGACAGAAGAATGGCATAAGAATTAGGAGGGCCCAAATATTCAAGAAGACACAGAAAAGAGTTAGTAGCAACGATAGCCAGCATTTGCATACAGCTTTCAAGGTTTGCAAAGTGCTTTACATAATATATAGGCTAAGGCATGAGATTCTTAAGGCCACCAAGAGAGGTAGGTGCTTTTATTATCCCCTTTTTACAGATGAAGAAAATAAGTCTCAAAGTGGTCTAGTGACTTGTCCAGGGTCAATCAGCTAATTAATAGGTGTCTGAGGCAGGATTTGATCTTTAAGTCAAGTCTTCCAGACTCCAATCAAGTCACATGCATTATTCACCGTGCCAACTAGGGAAGAAGTCCAGAACAAAGAAAAAGGTTCAGAGACAAGCTCAACAATGGAGAAAAGCTGGATGACATTGACAAGAACACAAGGAGAGGAGAGGTACTGGATCTTCAACAATCAGCCACACAAAGGGGACAATGGCAAGCTCAGCAGTGGGGACCAGGGAAAGGGGAGAGTACAGTAGCAAAATAATAATGGCTATAAAACTATCCAACAACTCAGACTCCAGGCCAGCCAGAATAAGTCCATTATCTGTCACTTTTGTCTCAACAACCCAGCTCAGTGCTACAATGATAATTACTATCCTAAGAAATAAATGATCTATGAAATATGAATGGCCCTGAATCTAGCTCCCAAGGACTACAAATGCAAAGAAACATTGTGAACAAGAGATAATGTATGTAAAAGAAAACATTTTAGATCCTTGACAGGCTATGAAAGTAAACTACTACATCATTAACATAAAGATCATTGCTCCATCAAACAAAAGGGTAATTAACATCTTTGGCCATAATGGTAGGCTGGATTTTGTTTTTAGAGGGTGTTTGTTAATCAGCTCAACTTCAGCACTTTTCCCACCGTAGTTTCTCTCTTTCCTACAAAGCTTTACAAATACATCTAAGTCTAGTACTACTGGTCTACAATGGCCGGTATATTGAGTCAATAGGATTACCTGTATGATACAACCCAGATAAGAAAAATTGGACTTTTTTTTAAAAAAGAGAATCCTCAGGTTACTTTAAAGTCCTTCTTAAAGATGTTTACTTCACCTTAGCTTATTTAAATTCCAGATATGAGTAATTCTATTCATACCAGATAAAACAACTTAGAGTAGTTCTGAAGAAATCTGACAAGACTCTTCCGTGGGTAACACTGTTGCCTCATCCAAATCAATGCAAATTTTAAAACCTTTTTGACGTTTCATGGTAGCTTACTGATATGTTTGATTCATCTTAAAAAGGCTTCTCCAAAGTAACATATTTGTCTCTTGGATACAATATAACTCTTCTCTAGTATCTTATGAATTTCTTTGTAACACTCCAGGACCTAGACTTTAAATGGCTGTTGAACTAGTTGATTCAACAAAATCAGGATATTTCTTAAGCACCTACTAACGTCAAAGCACTGTACCAGGTTTATGGGGGCTACAAAAAAAATACAGTTCAGAAACCATTGTATAACTCTTCCTTGTTATCTTTAGACACAGAGAGTTCAGTGAAGACTCAGAAAAGAATATAAACACTCCCCTCATTAAATCAAGTAACATTCAAAAATTGGAGTGTTTCATACACAAACCCATCACAATAGCAGACCCACAAAGCTGGGAGGAAGCAGACAAGTGAGCTTAAGTGTTGATATGGGAACCCAGCCTTACCCGGATACAAAACCACAACATACAATATTTCAATTGACAACTATTACAACTTACGCAGAAACTTCTTTTTTTTTTTTGCTAGATATGGCTTTAATCAGAAGATGGTTTTTGACACATTAACAGCTAATCATTTCAAAGTATTTAGGCTATTATTTCACTAGCGTTAATTTTAAAGAAACATACCTAAAGAAGAGTGATGAATATTCCTAGTATGATCTCACTGAATCTACTTTACTTTGTTAGTTACGTGGTAGTTTGTCCATCTATAAGCCCAAAGTTAAAAATAGCACTTTTAATTTTCCTTGATTGCTATTCTGAATATCTGGGATTTTTGGAAGTGCCCAAAGGGATTTTGTCAGATCGACATTTGACTCAATCCATAATGTGAGCTTACATTCTCATCCTGGCGTATATTCACCACCACACACACATCCCAATCCCACCTACACATGCAGCATATTAGTGTTTCTGTAGTTTGGGATAAGCTCTTAAAGTCATGTGACCATATGACTGTGAAGAACCATAAGAAAAAAAAATGAAAAGATGCTAGTACCCTTGCACACAATACTCTGAAGCCTCCATAAATTACGCAGAATCTAAACACTTCACAAGCTCCTGGAAATTGTCTCACCTTTGTATCCTCAGTACCTAGCTCATAAATTACTCTTAATAAACCTATAATTGTTTCATTAGTGTTCTCAGGTGCTAAATAATTTGAAGACAAGACCAGTGTCTCCCTCATTCTATAGAGAGAGACTCAACAGAATTTTGTTAGGGTTATAGGTACTGTAGTTTAAATCTCAAGTCATTCTGAACTATATTTACAAAAATATTCAGGGGCTCTGTGAATGGGAAATTAATCAGCATTTTAAAGTCAGGTTGGTATGTATGCCAAGTTATATTGTAGTCCAACCCCATCATTTTACAGATTAAGAATATTAAGTGTGGAAGTGAAGTGACTTCTAGGGTCACACAGGTGACCTAGAGTTAAGCTTTGATCACAGGTGTTGTAGGCAATCTGGGACTTAACAGAAAATCAAGTGGAAAAATAGCACCTGCTTAGGATGTTTATGTGTCTTAAAGCCACAATCTTTTCCTAAAGGACTATTTTTACTATTTAAAATATAGTAATGCTGTTCCTTTCCTTACCACCCGCATCCTCTTCCCATCTTTTCTCCCACACTTCATACTAAAAAAAGAGATATTCCCATTCAAAAGGAAGATATACTAAAACCACATTTACTTAAGAAATGCTTATAATCCAGTGCTAATTTCATGCCAGAAGGCAGGGTAGGTTCAGGGTCATTTCTCTAACTCCCCAAATTGTATCTAGTGCCAAGCTGTGATAATGCAAAACAATCACACAGAAAACTAGGCTTTACTAAAAATGAACACCTTTATAAGTAATTCTTGTCTATTATATTTGAGTAAAAATGGATCAATGCCCTGGCCTGGAAGATCTAGTCCTCAATCCTAGTACTCATTTGAAAGAGTGAGGAGGTTGAGAAGATGATTGATCTCTAGGTCAGGTCCTTTCAGCTCTAACACTCTATGGCTCTGTGAGGGGTAGGGTCAGACACTACCTTTTAGTAAAGAAAAAAAGGCCTTTTCCCTAGAAGGTTAAATACCATTGCTTCCAAAAATGGATCTGCAGTTTTAAACCCTTCTGTTTCTTCATACAGAACCACAAGTCAAAAAAGTCCCTTCAGGTGACTGGGGTTTTGATCTGTTGTGTGTTTTTTACTAAATGTATTTTTCTTACTTTTCCCCTGTCATCACTTATGATGGTATATGCACCTCTCCGTGTTCCCCCAACTGCTAAACCTCGATCTCTAAAGGAGAAAATGTAGACTGAATAACTAATATCTAACTCCATCAACGTGGAAACTGTGATGTAAGAAATAATTATCCTAATGGATTCATCCCAACGGGTTCCTAAGCAAGTTTGGTCTGTGCTGTATTTGATGAGTCTAGGGTAGCTACAGCAGACAGCGCAGTATTCACAAAACAAAAAAGGCCATGTCAACGGAAAAAACTGATGAGGGATGTCTCGTTCCTCCCACTGGTTTCCACAGAAGCTGGAGACCATCATCGAGTAGGTAAATAACGCTCTTCTATTGTACTTTCTCTATTCTCGAGCTCCGCGCAACTGAGCCTAGAATCAAGTTCAGTCCGTAGCGGTTTCTTTTTTTTTTCTTTTTTTTTTTTTTTTTGTGGTCCCGACCTGCAATTTCGGTTTAGGGGACTCTCAGTGAGGAAACTCCATCTACCAACGCAGAAAGATAACTGCTCAACTTGTAGTAATCTTAAATTGCCTGGAAGTACTGAGAAGTTAAGTCACTTGCTCACAAGTGCCCCAGCCAGCCAGTGTTGGAGGCAAAGATAGGAAAGTCCAGGTCTTCCTGATTCGAGGCCGGCTGGATTCAATTCTCTCATCGGTCAGTCGAGGAAGGAAGGTGACCATGCCGCCCCCGGCTGCCTAGGAGCGGGATGTCTCGAAACTAGGGAAGGCAGGGTAGGAAGGCCGGGGGTGGGGGGAAGGAGGAGGAGGTGAGAGCAGCGCTAAAGGGAGGGCAGTAGTGAAATCCCAGGAAAGCTGGAGCCGCTCACATCTCGAAAACGCAGAAGGACTTTTCAAAACGTTTTCCCTAAAGCGCCCTAAGGAAGTAACTAGTTAGCAATTCCCCCTCCCCCAAGCGCCTAGCCCAGTGAGGAGCACTTATGTGCCTGGTGGTTTAAAAGTTTGCCAACTCAGAGGCGCAGCTCCGTCTCGGTTTCGGAATAGCGGAGAGTCTCGGTTTCAGAGAGATGCAGCCAACCCCAAGAAGAGGGGGAGAGGGTGGAGGCCCCCCTCCGGGGGGGTCGCACCACCCCCGCAAGCGCTGCCCTCCCTTCTCCGAGACTTTGCACCTGTCCCCACCCCCACCGTCCTCCTCGGGGTGCTCAGCGGCCAGCCTCGGCGCCCAGCTGCCCGCAGACCCCTCCGGGCCATCTCGCTGCCCCAGCCCTGCCAAGGGGCAAAGCAGAGGGGAGGGGGAAATAAGAGTGGGAGGCACCTGACAACCCGAGACTCGCTCACCTGGACGGTGGGTGGAGTTGTTGTTAGGAGGAGGAGGAGGGCGAGGAGGAGACGGCGATGATGGTATTAGCACGTCTTAGCCGTCGGTAGCCCCGGCGGGTGGGGCTCGGTCACTACAAACCCCGGGCACCGGCACCGAGTGAGCCACTCCGCCGCCGCCCCCTCCGCTCTTATACCGGTCTCACTACGCCCCGCCCCACCGCGGCTGCCTCCGCCCCTAACTTGGATTTTCCGAAGATAGCCACAGGCGGGACTAGGGCGGAGCTGCCCAAAAAGGGATCCTTCCGCAGGGGGACTGACGGAGTCGGGGCGCAGATATTATACTCTCTCTGATTGGCTGCACGAGATCAATGGTTGCCCAGAAACGAGTAAATTATCGGGAGGAGGGGGGATGGGGGGAAGGGACAGGAGAAATAGAGGTGCGCAGGCGTGGTGGTAACTAAAAGTGTTCTTGGGGGGTCCAACCTGATGAAGGTGGTGTCCGGAGTTGTAGAGTTAATCTACAGCCCTTTCCCCTCATTTAGCCCCAGTGATATCTATTACATACTAACTCGTCTAAATTAGAACTTAGTTCT
Organism: Trichosurus vulpecula; assembly: GCF_011100635.1. Classification (NCBI taxonomy): domain Eukaryota; kingdom Metazoa; phylum Chordata; class Mammalia; order Diprotodontia; family Phalangeridae; genus Trichosurus; species Trichosurus vulpecula. Next base: position 51,341,827 of record NC_050579.1, read on the forward strand.
ATCCTTTTCTTTTCTTCCTCTCTCTTTGGCCCTTCCCTCTATCCAACTCTAACCCTCCTCTCCCTCCCAGAACAAATTCACTTTTAGATTTAGCAGGACCTTAAGATAACCTAGAGATCATAGTGACTTTAGTATTTTAAAGTTGAAAAGGAACTGTATAGATCTAGTCAGTCTCATTCCCTCTTTTTTTATTAAAAACTACTAGAAGCTGTTGGTTGGGGGGAGGAGAGGGAGTGGGGAGAAAATTCGGAACTCAAAAACTCGTGAAACTGAATGTTGTAAACTGAAAAATAAATAAATTTAAAAGGAAAAAAAAGCACCAGAAGCTGCCTGTAAATATTAATTGAGGAAATACATAATAAAAAGATACTATAAATTTAGTAACTTCTAAAGGTTTTCTTATTTTTATTTTTTGTTGATAAATTGTGATTGGACACAGCTGATAAATATAATCACTAAAGCCACAGCCTAAATGTAGTTCCCCAAAGTACCCTAATACAAAAGACAGCTCTTTGGAATTTACAGTTTGTTGGAAAGAGATTGCTCCTTGACTTAATTTTTAATACTAATACCTGGGTTTTACTTTAATAGAAACCACTCTTCAAAGCCTTCCCCACTCCATCCCACTCTCCTATATAATAATAACAGAAAAACAGTTAATGTAAAACAGGGGTTTTTAGTCCTACTAAGAGTATATTCACTGAGGAAAGCGTGTCTTTTCTTCATTCTTTATCAGCTCATACAAATCTTCACATGCCTTAGAATTTTTATATTCATATTTCTTTATACCAAAAAAGTATTTCATTATGCTTGTATACAATGATTTATTCAGGTCTTCCCCAACTATTGGCATTATAGTTTGTTTCCAACTTTCTCCTGGAACAAATTTGCCATGTGTATTTTTTAAAGCTCCTTTGGTCTTATAAAAGAGGAAACAGACTCTGAGAGGTTGAAAACCTGCATTAGGGAGAATGTACCTTCTAAGGCACTTCTTTCTTTTTTGGGGGGTAGCTGTAATTGTCGTGAAGTTTTCCCCTAAATCCGACCTAAATTAACCTTTCTGCAACTTTCATCTACTCTTCCAGTTCTGTCCTCTGGGGCCAAGTTTGCATAACAAGATTATTTCCTCTTCCACTTAACAATCCTTCAAATGCTCAAAGATATTTAATGTGTCCCTCCTAAGTCTTCTCTTCATAGATTATGTTTGGAGGCATTCAGATTAAGTGGCTTGCCCAGGGTCATGTAGCTAGTAAGGGTGTGAGGTTGGATTTGAAGTCAGGCCCTCCTGACTCCAGGGCCCATGCTCTATCCTTCCATATCCTTTCAAATATCTTACTTGTCATCATCTTGAAGACTCATTCTTGTCATAGGAGCATATATCCAGCAGTACGCTGGCAAAAGTTTAACAACCTGCTAAGGGGAGAGGGATACTAAGAAGATGCTTTAAAGTTTAATTTGCATTATTAATACTAAGCTAGGTCTAGACAGGGCAGCTAGATGGCTAGATAGTGGACAGAGTACCAGGCCTGGGTCAGAAAGACCTGAGTCCAAATTCAATGTCAAATACTTACTAGCTGTGTGACCCTAGGCAAGTCACTTAACCATGTTTGCCTTGGTCTCCTCATCTGTCAAATGAGCTGGAGAAGGAAATGGCAAACCATTCCTGTATCTTTGCCAAGAAAACCCAAAAAAAGCGGGTCACAAAGTCAGATGTGACTGAAATGACTGAACAACAGCAGAAAGGTCTAGACAACCAACAAAACAATAAATCAAGGCCTGATTTATAGCATTTGCAGATTTCTAGGGTGTAAATGCTCATGTTGAAAATTTAATAATTGAAGAGTGAAATGAGCAGAACCAAGAGAATGTTGTATACAGTAACAGCAATATTGTTTGAAGAATAACTGTTAATAACTAAGTTATTTTGAATATTATAAATACTCATATCAACTACAAAGGACCCATGAAGGAAGATGATATCCACCTCCAGAGAAAGAACTGATAAATAGAAGTATACATAGCATGGTATTATATGTGTGTATGTACATGTACGTATATATATGTATGTGTATATATGCACATATACACATGTGCATACATATCAATCACACACACACACATATATACATATTGATGTCAAATAGTGCAGAAAAGGGAGGCAGTTCAAAACTTAAACATATTAATTTTTTAAAAAGAAAATCTCATAATTGGCTTTTTGGAGCCTGTTTGAGCTGGCTACAGTACATCCCTGAATTCATCTTATGCCTCCTCTGCTCTCCAGGCAATGTTCTGCCTAAAATGTAACACCCAAAACTGAACACAACACTCCAATATGGATTGACCAGTGCAGAGTAGGATGGGACTGTCATTTCCCTTGCCTTAGACACTATAACGCACCTAAGTAATAATTGCAGCCTAGAATCACATTCACCTTTTTGCCTACCATGTTACATTGCTTACTTATTCATTTTTAACTTACAAACCACTAAAACCTCCAGATTTCTTTCAAAATTGCTTGTTTCCTCCGTATTGTTCTTCTGAAGTTGATCCCATGATCCTTTAGGTTGACTTTCTGAACCCAAGTATGACTTTAATCTCTATTAAATTTCGTCTTATTAGATTTGGCCCAATGTTTTAGCCTGTCAAGATCTTTCTGGATCCTGATTGTTACTCAGTGTACTAACTGTTCCTCTTAGCTTTGTGCCGTTTGCAAATTTAATAAGCATGAAATCTACGTCCTTTGTCCAAGTCATTGATACAAATGTTTAACAGCACTGCTAATCCTTAACAATCCTTCTTTGGTTCTGTCTGGTAGTGTCATATGTCTTTGGCAGAATCAACCTAGTGGGTAGTAGTTATTTAGGTTTTTTGGATGACGCTTCTCAGTATTTCTTCCTCCTGTCCAGGAAGTCTAGATGACTACTTATTGGGTATGTTTATAGAGGGGATTCTTATTCATATATGGGCTAAACTAAATCTCTAAAATCAAACTCAAATAGAAACAGATCCCTACAGACTGCCTATTTACTTAGAAAATCACAAACTAACATTACCTGTGCTGAACTGCATTCTTATTTACTTTGTGAAACATTTCCCAATTACATTTTAATCTAGTCCAGACCACACCCAGGAATTTAGCCTATCTGATGGCCTTTAAGGTTCCCTCCGACTCTGAGATTCTATCATTCTGAAGGTTAAATGATTCAGCCAAGATCATAGAGCTAGTCAATGGCAGGTCCAGGAATTCAAATCTAGGTTATCCCAGGTCTTTTGACATCAAATCTAGGGCTCCTTCCACTGCATCACAGTTGTCCCAGGGAAGGGAAGTGACTTTCCCCCAAATAGTGGTTGTTCATTAGATGAATCAATCTTAGCCAGACTTCATATCATAGTCTAGACCAGGGGTAGGGAACCAGTGGCCTCAAGACTACATGTGGCCTTTTGACTGAGTCCAAGTTTTACGGAACAAATCCTTTTTTAAGGGGATTTGTTCCGTGAAGTTTGGATTCAGTCAAAGGACCACCCTCCAGACTGACTCTAGACCAAGTTATTCAATTAATTTTTGTTGGTTAACTGGGCAAAGGGAAGAGAGAATAGAATGTGTGCTTCATTTTATATCAAAGATACAAGTTGAGGGCAAGTAGATTCCTATCTCAGTGGACTTGGAAAAACAGTTTTTGATACGTCAAATAAAGAATTATTCCCAAGTTTATCATTTTTTTAAAAGCGTGGATTTTTTTTTGTTGGATTGTCTTAAAGCTGGTATCCCCATGTAAGAAAATCTCTCCTGAAATGTCTTACCCTTCTTAACAACAATGAAACATTTCCCAAAGAGTTCCTTGTCTTTTTGTAAATAGCACTCTGGCATCATAAAACTGCTGCAAAGCTGCCTCTCATTATTCCCATTTTATTGGTGGAACGGAGGAAGCACAGAGACTCACCCAAGCATGGCAGGAAGTCATTGGCAATGGCTGAGCTGGAACCTGGGCCTTCTGATTCCTACCCAGACAGCGATCTCTAGTATACCCATGCTGCTCCCTACCATGTCTCTCCAGGGTAGGACCCAACTCATCTCCTTATTCTCTAACACACTACCAATGGATCCCTGCCTGAAAGGACTCAGGATATACTTGGGGAAACAAGACATAAATGTAGACAGATCAATAGCAATGTATAACATCATAGGTTAAGTGGCAGGTGAACAGCATTGTTGTTCAGTCCTGTACGACTATTCGTGACCCTGTGGACCATACTGTAATCTGTAGGGTTTTCTTGGCAAAGATACTAGAGTCCTTGGCCTTTTCCTTCTCCAGCAGATTAAGGCAAACAGAGGTTAAGTGACTTGCCAAGAGTCACTTGGTTAGTAAGGGTCTGGGGCTGGATTTGAACTCAGATCTTCCTGACTTCAGGTCCAGCACTCTATCCACTGAGCTGTCTTCTTGCCCCAGGTGAATGGAACAAGCCATAAATATTGCAGAAACTTGAAGAAAGGAAGGTGTAGCTCTTGGAAACTAGGGAGGTCAGAGAAGGTTTTATGAAGGGGTAGTGACTTCATTGAACTGAAAGAAGCCCAATGTTAATAGCAATTCCAGGGATCCATCTAGGCCAACCAGTACCAGAATTAGACAACATACCGCCCCACCCCCAGTGATTAGAGGCAGCAAGATTGCTTAGTGGATAGAGTACCAGGCTTGGAGAGTCAGGAAGACCTGAGTTCAAATCTAGCCCCTGACATTTACTATCTGTGTGACCCTGGGAAAGCTACTTAACCTATGCTTGCCTCAGTTTCCTCATCTCTAAAATGGGGATAATGATAGCACCTACTTTCCAAGATTGTTGTGAGGATCAAATGAGAGAGCCTTTGTAAAGCATTTAACACAATGCCTGGCACATAGTAGGTGCTATGTGAATGTTAGCTATTATAATTGTTCAATATTATTTTGAAATATCATTATTAGCTTTTAATATTATTAAAGTCTTCTTGAAGACTTTTGTTAAGGGCAAACTCATAATCACAGCAGGCAATACATTCCACTTTGGGATAGGTCTAAATCAGAGGTCTAAGACCAACCTTTTCTGTGTTACAGACTCCTTTTGAAGTCTGGTAAAACCTATGGACTCATTTTCATAATAAATGTGTGATTTAGAAAAACAACGGCGCTGTTAGACTGGATATGATATTTTCATCCCTAACATCTTATGACTGGTCTCCTCCAGAAACCTAGCACAATGCCTGAAATTCTCTTCATTATCATTTCTTTGGCCATTTATCAGATTATCTTCAGAAGACCTCAGATACCCGAGCCTTTACTAGGAATCCCACCACCTGGTTCAAAGGGAGGAGGACCTGGTGGAAAACCACAAGGCCAGCCTGGGACCCCCAGGCCTCCAACCTCTGGGAAGATGAAGGGATAGAGTAGTGGGGGAGGATGATTCCTAGGAAAGGAGTGGGACCCTTAGGGGAAATGCCCCATGGCACATAGCTGGTGGAGGATTACCATATGGAAGAGGCACACTTCCTGGATGTTGATGCTATGTGGCAAAGCTCCAATAGCCCTGAGATCTTTACAACTTCCAGCTGGTATTCCTGAAGCCCCTGACCCTCAAAACCTGTACTTAGGATGGAGGAGCCATGGAAGTCTTTTTTGACCCTGGGATTACCCCCAAGAACATATGGCATGTAGCAGGCTGGCCAAGAGCTTTTCTAGAACTTATTAGCAACTAAGGCAGATATGTTTTACACTGCTATAAAAAATGACAAGCAATCTAGGGCTGTATCCCAAAGAGACCAGAAAAATGGGAAAAGGACCCACACATACAAAAATATTTATAGTAGCTCTCTTTGTGGTAGCTAAGAACTGGAAACTGAGGTGATGCCCATCAATTGGGGAATGGCTGAACAAGTTGTGGTACATGAATGTAATGGAATACTATTGTGCTATAAGAAATGATGAATAGGCAGACTTCAGAAAAATCTGGAAAGATTTATGTGAACTGATGCTGAGTTAAGTGAGCAGAAACAGGAGAACATTGTACACAGTAACAGCCATAGTGTGTGAGGACTGATTTTGACAGACTTAGCCCATCTTAGCAATGCAAAGACCTAAAACATTTCCAAAAGACTCATGATGGAAAATGTCATCCACATACAGAGAAAGAACTATGGAGTGGGAATGCAGAGTGAAGCAGACTATTTTCTTTTTTGTTTTGTTTTGGGTATTTTTTCTTTCTCATGGCTTCTCCCATTCCTTATAATTTTTCTATACAACATGACTAATGTGAAAATGTGTTTAATAGGAATGTATATGTAGAGCTCATATCAGATTGTATGCCATCTTTGGGAAGGAGCGGGGAGGGAAGGGAAGAAAATTTAAAACTTATGGAAGTGAATGTTGAAAACTAAAAATTAATTAACTAATTAATTAATTGGGTTGAAAAAAAAGAAATGACATGCAAGATGATTTCAGAAAAACCTGGAAAGACTTACATGAACTGATGCAAAGTTAAGTGAGCAGAACCAGGAGAACGTTGTACAGGGTAACAGCAATATTGTTTGATGGAGAACTATGAATGACTTAGCTATTCTCAGCAATACAATGATCTAAGACAATCCCAAAGGACTCATGATGAAGCGTATTATCCACCTCCAGAAAAAGAACTGTTATTGTTCGAATACAGACTGAAGCATGCTATTTTTCGCTTTCTTTCATTCTTTTTCCTTCATATGAGTGTTCTTACACAAAACAACCAATATGGAAATGCTTTACATGATTGCATATGTATAAACTATATCTAACTGCTTACCATCTCAGGGAAGGGAGAGGAGAGGGAAAGAAGGAGGGATAGAATTTGGAACTCAAAACTTTAAAAAATGTCTAAAAATTGTTTTAACATGTAATTGGGGAAAAATAAAATAAATTAAATTTTTAAAAAAAACTTAATACTGATAATGATTTTTTGAACCTTAGATGGTTCCCTAGTTTAGCTTAGGTGACATGATGGATGGGGCTCTAAACTTTGTAGAATAATCTTTAAGCAACTTACTTAGCAAGCCTGAATTGACCAATAAGGGACAATTCAGATAGCATGCTTCCAAAGATCCTCTAGAAACTTCTGAGGACTCTAAGTATGTGTGTTATCACTTCAGCCTTTTGGGAATGACAGACTTCTTGGCCGTTTTAGGTCATGTGGTGACCCAGTGCTGAAAAAACTTGGCATTTTAGATTGGCATGACAGCAATGGGGAATTGGGGAGGAGAGGAAAGCATTTTGCATCTGTTCAAAGAAAAGAAAGCTTTCTGCTCAATGCCTTTGGATGTTACTGGCATCCTCCATGGGGAAGAATGGTCACTTCTCTAACCAGGATCAACCTGCCAATATTTCCTATATGTAGATCATAGACTAAACTAGATAGGTTTTCTCCTGGGATCCTGGCTGCCTTTGCCCCTTCTTAGATCCTAAGTAAATTAGAATCCCAGAGTATGTGTGTCCAGGATTAGAGGTGACCTTTTAAGTTGGAAAGATCCAGAGGTCATGGGTTAGAATTAACTGGAGGCAAAACTAGCCTTAGCATTGGAGAGTTCAGCCATCAAGAAAACGGAATGGCTCAAGCTTGGTTAATCATTTGATTGAACAGTGACAAGCCAAAGTGAAATATAAAATGATATTAACAGGTTTGCAAAATTGCTTTGTATTCCAATTCAGCTTAAATATGAGCATCCTAGACAACTGTAACCATGGCTACAAGTTAAGCTACTAAATCTTGTTGATTCACTTAATCCTGTTAATGCACTTTGTTCTTCTTTATGATTATAATTCCCTTTTTGTGTGTAGGAACAGATTCACTTTCTAATAGCTAATTCATACTGTATACTGAATACTTTTTTTACATCTTCTTTCTGGGAAATTCCTTAGGTCTGTGAATTATAGGTTATAATTTAATTTACTATTATTAAAATTGCTCCCAGGATGCTGGATTGGAAAACTTAATGAGCCAGTGAGTATAAGAAAAAGGAGACAAGCCTCCTCACCAGGGGCAGTTTCCCTAGTACTAAACCCAGACCAAACCACATGCTAGGTATAGGAAAGAGGGGAGCAGATATTCCAGACACTACAGGTTCAGCTGAATGATGCCTCAATGTTAGGTTGATAAGAGTCACTCAATGAATAAATCAACAAGCAAGTATTAAGTGCCTATTATGTACCAGGGGCTATGCTAGGAGATGGGAGACAAAGGACAAGAAATAGTCACTGTCCTCAAGCAGCTTACATTTTGAGAGAGGGAGGAGCAGTCAACGTGTACATATATAAGTATATATTTTAAAAAGTACAAGGTAGTTGAAGGGGCAGTAGCAACTAGTGGGTGTGGGTCAGGAAAGGCTTCATGTGGAAGGTGACATTTGATTTGGTTGTGAAAGAAACAAAAAATCCTGAGACGCAGAAGGGAGAAAGGAATGTATTTTGGGCATGAGGGACAGCCATTGCAAAGACACTGATATGGGAGATAGTGGAGAGATAGTGTGGAAGGAACCAAGGGAGGGACAATCTGAGGAAGGGAGTAATAGAACAAGGTTGGAAAAATATATTGAGATTATCTTGTGAATAACTTTAAAAGCCAATCAGAGAAGCTTATATTTGATCTTAGAGTCAATCAGAGCCATGGGAGTTTAATGAGTAAGGGAGTGTCATGGGCATATCTGCACTTGAGGAAAAATTTTGTAACTTAAGTTTGCTGAGGTTTTGCCTCCAAAAAGCTTAGAACAAGAGTTGTATGTAAATGAGATTTAAAAAAAAAACTGTGCTAGGCATTGTGAGGGTAGCTAGATTGTACAATGGATAGAGTGCCTTGCCTGGAGTTAGCAAGAAGGAAGGAGGGAGGGAAGGAGGAAGGGATTTAAAATTTGATTTGAAATCTTGCCTCAGACCCTGGGCAAGTCTCTTAACCCTGTTTGCCTCAGTTTCCTCATCTGTAAAATGAGCTAGAGAAGGAAATGGCAAACAAGCCAGCATCTTTGCCAAAAAAACCTGAAATGGGGTCACAAAGAGTCCGACAGGACTGAACAACAACAACAACAGCCAGGCACTGTGCTAAGCAATGTGCAAATACAAGCAAGGAAAACAGTCCCTGTCCTCAAGGTGCTTACAATCTAATGGGGCATTAGTACAGACTACATTGTCCACTATAGACTGAAAGTGCCATCAGAATTCAGAGAAGAGAGAAATCATGCTGGTTGGGGTAGCTGAGGAAGGAAGACAGAGGTAGGGGGAAAGACTCTGTCCTAAAGGATGAGTAGGGTTTTGATAAAGGGTAGAAGGGAGGGAGATCATTCCAGAAGAGAGAAGCAAAATTAGTGAAGGAACAGAAATGGGATATTCATGAAAGAGAAAGACATGATCTTAAGAAGGCTGGGGGTGGAGGACTGTTTGTAAACTGAGAGGTTACAGCCACTCAGACCCTTTACAGTCTCATTCCAACCTCACATTCGAGGTGATGTCACATGACTCCTCCGTTCTAACTCTCCATTCAAGCCAGACCAGCCTCCTAGTTGTTCCCCAATGCACAATCTTCCATTTCCTTTCTCTATATCTTTGTACAGGCTGTTTCTCAGGTCTGGAATTTACTCCATTCTCATCTTCCCTGGAGGAATCCTTAACTCCCTCATGATTCAGTGAAAGTGCCTCCTCCTGCCTTTCCCGATTTCCTCACCTCCTTGTAAATGTCCTCCACCCTCATCTGTAAAATGGGGATAATAACAGCACCTCCCTCCCAGGACTGTGGTGAGGATCAAATGAGATCATATTTGTTAAGTGCTTAGCACAGTGCTTGGTATACAGTAGGTGCTTAATAAATGCTTATTTCCTTTCTTTCTCCCTTTGTTCTTTCTTCTTTTCCTTCCTTCATCCCTCCTTCCCTCCCTCCCTTCCTTCTTCTTTCCCTCCCTCCTTCTCTCCCTCCCTCTTTCGCTTCCTTCCTCCTTCGCAGCCTTCCTCCTTCTTTCTCCTTCTTCTTCCTTCCCTTCCTCTCCTTCCCTCCTTCCATCCTGACCCCACCTGAAATTACTTTGTATTTACTTTGTGTTATCTATAAAAAAATGGAGGATTTTTTGGTCTTTACCTGTACATCCACCTATTTTATCGTATAGTAGAATGTGAGCTTCTTGAAGGCATAGACTGTTCCATTTTAGGTTTTTTTATTACCAGTGCCTAATAGTACATAACAGGTATGTAAATGAATGTTTATTAAATTGAATCAAATTTAATATTGAGGAGAAATCCAGGAAGAGTTTAGACTTGATGCGGTAGGCAATAAGGGCACCCACTACACATTGGCATAGGTTAGTTCATAATGAATTTTCCAAGGACTTTGTGCCTCCCAATAACCATGTGAGATAGACAATACATGTGTGATTACCCCTATTTTACAGAGGAAGAAACTGAATCTAAGGGAGATCAAGTGACTTACCCAAGGTCATGGAGCAGATAAATGAAATAGAATTGGCTAAATCTGAATATCCTCCAGTCTGCTGGCTTACAACCCAGGAGTCATCCTGGACTCCTCACTCTCACCCCACACATCCAAGCTGTTGCCAAGGCCTAATGATTTCACCTCTGCAACATCTCTCAAATATATCCCTTTTTCTCCTCTGACAGTACCACCAGTCTGATGCAGGCCCTCTTTACCTCACACCTGGATTATTGCTATAGCTTGCTGGTGAGCCTGCCTGCCTCAAGTCTCTCCTCACTCCAATTCAGCCTCTTCTCAGCCACTAAAGTGATTTTCCTCAGACCTAAGTCTCATCGTCAACCCCTCCTCCAAAAAACTCCAGTGGCCCCCTACTGCCTCTGGAAGCAAATATGAAAAGCTCTGTTTAGCATTCAAAACCCTTCATAACCTAGCCCCATCCTACCTTTCTAGTCTTTTTATACTTTACTCCCTGCCTTGTACTCCTCAGTCCAGTGACACTGGCCTCCTGGCTATTACAGGAACAAGACACTCCATCTTTCAGCTCCTGACATACATGTTCTCTGACACTGTTCCCCATTCTTGGAATGTTCTCTTTCCTCTGCTCTGACTACCACCTCCCTGGCTTCCTTTAAGTCCCAACTAAAATCTCACCTTCTACAGAAAGCCTTCCCCAACCCCTCTTAATACCAGTGCCTTCTCTCTGTTAATCATTTCCTATTTATCCTGTATATAGCTCACATATGTGTGTATATATATATGTATGTGTGTATAATTTATATATATATATATATATATATATATATATATATATATATATATATATATATATATGTATGTATATGTATGTGTGTTAGATTATAGGCTCCTTGAGGGCAGGGATTGTCTTTTGCCTTTTTCTACATCCCCAGCACTTAGCACAGTGCCTGGCAAATAGTAGGTGTTTAATAATACTTATTTATTGATTGTTTGATTGATTGAATGTCCAGACTCCAAATGATCCTATGGTCTTCTGTCTACACCACAAATTGCTTCATTACACACTGGCCAGCCATTACACGGCACAGAACAAAGTGCAGATCTCAAGTGGAGATGAGGCAGAATTGGCTTTACTGTGGGTAAGGAAGGACTGAGGGGATTTGATTCATATTCATTCATTCATTTAACAAACCTATTAATTAATGAGAGTACTCAGGGGAGATACAAGTTTTCCTTTCTCATGAGTAGCCATGGTAAGGAATGTAAATAAACAAACACATAAATAGAAATAGAATATAAATTCTATTGTAAATGACCCTTGTTATCTTATGACCACAGGCAGATTATTCCCCCTTTCAGCCTCAGTTTCCTTTTCTGTAAAAGAATATTTATTCTGCCTTTCTTCAGGCAACTTGAGACACCAACTGAATTGTAGCTTGTAGTTTAATGTTTAATGGAAGAATAGAGTGATATGAGCTCAGATTAGGGAGCAATCACTTTCAGAGGAGAAGATGAGGGATGCTGAGGCTTACATAATGTACAGGCAACATGAAAGCATCCAACATTTTTCCCCCAAAGGCAAAGGGGGTGAGCGCCATCTTGCGCTTAGTAGTTTCCCAATAAATATCTGTTTAATTGACAAGATCTGAAGTGGCACCGCTTGGGAAAGAGGGCTGCCCAAAGTCTCACTACATTTATCCAACCCCAAGTCTCCAGGGACTCTCCTTCCAACCCCCACCTAGTGCAGCATGTGAAGAACAGGGCTCCTCCTACCAGCCCCCCTTACCTTTCTTCCCCTCACTTCCAGTAAGGAAAGAGCTGGGGAAAGTAAGCTTTTATCACGGGCCTTGGCTGACTTAACTCCTTTGATCCTCAGGTTCCCTATCTGAGGATTAATGGTTTTCAAATCCTCCTTCTGGGAAGGGAGATGCCATGGCAGTATAAGCCACAAGGCACGATTGTTGTTGCTCATTCACTTTGGATCTCATGAGTGACAGCTGGGGCCATTCAGGAAGGGCCTGACATCTATCCAGCACCTAGTACAGTACTTAGCACACAGGAGGCAGTGAATAAATGTTTGTTAAATTGAATTACATTGAGATGCCCAATGGCTCTCCAACTAGCCTGTCACAGAGCCTGGCATTCCTATCATCTCAAATGTTAAGAAAGTTGATGCATAGGAATACTGTTTCAGTGCTAATGCCCCATAGAAAAGAAAAAATATTAAATCCTTAAGACCTTAGAATGTCATGATTCAAGTACCTATAAGGGACATCTAAGTCTCAGGCCTCATTTTGCAGAGGGAGAAGCTGAGGCTGAAGCTCAAAGACTTGGCAGGGACTTGGCCAAAGTCCTACAGATAGATAATAGCCAGATGTTAGAATTCAGGTCTGGGAGGCAATGTGGCACTGCCTCTGAACTCATGTCAGAAGGCCTGGGTTCAAACCCGGCCTCTAATGATTATTTAGCTATCTCATTTTGGGCAAATCCTTTAATCTCCCTGGTCCTCAGTTCCCTCATTTATAAAATGAAAGAGTTGAACTAAATCTGATCATAACTCCCAGCCTAGTACTTTTCCCCATTATAACAGGCTACTTTAGCATGTGGGCAGCTAGCTGACACAGTGGATAGAGGGCCAGGCCTGGAGTCAGGAAGACTCATCTTTCTGAGTTCAAATCTGGCCTCAGACACTTCCCAGCTATGTGACTCTGGGCAGGTCACTTAACCCTGTTGGCCTCAGTTTCCTCATCTGTCAAATGAGCCGGAGAAGGAAATGGCAAACCGCCCCAGTATCTCTGCCAAGAAAACCCCAAATGGGGTCATGAAGAATCAGACATATCTGAAAATGACCGAACAACAAAACTCCAGCGTACTAGCTGTAATTTCATTTATCAGATTCGAGCTAACCAGGCATCTTGTAAGGCTATGAGAGAAGGGCCATAAGCCTGTAAGTGTTGATGGAAGATTGGAAAAGTCTTGAGGTTGAGGGGCTTACTGTGGTCAGATTGGCTGGATACGAGATTGGGTGGGAGGAGGGCTAAGGTGATGGCACTGAGTGCCTGCATTTATCTAGTACTCTAATGTTTACAGAATGCTTTACATAAACACTCTGATTGCAGCCTCACAATGACCCTGTGAAGTAGGTACTAGGATGGTTATTATCATAACCATTTTGTAGATGAGAAAACTAATGCTCAGAGAGGTTAAGTGGCTTGCTGTGGACAGCCCCCTAATTAATATCAGAGGCAGAATTCGCATCTACATCCTACTCAAGTTAAACATGCCTTTAGTAACCCTAGATTGGAGCTCTCCCTATGTTAAAAATTTTGCTAAGAACTGGTCCTCAGTTTCCTTTGGGTGGCTGGACAGAGAGAGGGATTGCTCCTGTGATTTCACTGGTCCTGGGAAGTTCTGGACTCTACTATTGTAGGTTGGTACCTTCTCAGAGCACCAAGAGCTTAGTGCTTCATGCATGATTCCCACAGTATGATAGTATGACAGACGAGAAGCCCCCACTCTGGTAACTACTCCCAACCCAATTTCAGGATGCCCCTCAGCCTGAGACCTTTCCAGTGTGGTGTCCTCTTTCCTCAACACCTCTCAAGATGCCTGGCTAGCTCGAATATGATAAACTAAGAGGTAAAAGTCCAGGTGTTCCTGGCCTCAGAGCCTCAAACCATTAAGTTATACTGCCTTTCCCTGAACTACAAGAAATTATGCTATAATTCTAGTTCTGAACTCATTTGACTATATTTCTTTCAACCTACCAGGTGGCACCCTAGGTTCCCCCAAAGAGACAGAATGGTAGAGAGAAATGAGTGCTAGACTGAAATCTGGGCTCTGTCCTTTATCAGTCCTCTTTCCCTTGTTGTTATGCAGTTGTCTTTCAGTCATGTCTGACTCTTCAAGACCCCATTTGGGGTTTTCTTGGCAAAGGTACTGGAGCAGTTTGCCATTTTCTTCTCCACCTCATTTTACAGATGAGGAAACTGAGGCAAATTGGGTGAAGTGACTTGCCCAGAGTCACACAACTAGGAAGTATCCGAGGCCATATTTGGAGATGAATCTTCCTGAATCCAGACCTGGTATTCTAACCACTTTGCCACCTAGATGCCCTCTTTCGTTTAGGGAGCTCCTTAAATGCCCTGTGTCTCTACTTCCTCATCTGTAAGACAAAGCTTGAACCAGATGAACATAAAGAACAGGAGATCCAAGATCTAGTTCTCATTCCTCCTCTTACTTCGGGATCCTGGGTAAATCACCTCGCCTATCTATGCCTCGGTTCCCTCATCTGTACAAGGCAGATAACAACACTTGCATTACCTGCCTCCCTGGCCTGTTTGGGGGAAAGTGTTATATAAACCTTAAAGCACTATAAAAATGTGAGTTGTTATTATTTTAAGCTTTCTTCCTCTCTAATATTCAGGGAATTGAATTGAGCAGTAGTGCCCTCCCTCGGCACATTATAAGATCAGGCTCTGTCTGTGTCATGACAAAGTCTCAAAGTGGAGTTTTGCATAATAAGCAGACTTAGCAAAAGGGGATGGCTGCTTGCTAAGTTGGAGAGAAGTCTATAATTAGGCTGTCACAACATCAGCAAAAGTATATAATAAACGTAACTGGAGAAGAAAATGGAAAAAAAAAAACGCAAAACATTGCATCTGTTAGAACCTCCAGTGGGGACTAGCGGGCTCCTGGGCACAAATCACCACAGTTGAAGTTCAGGGTTTTTGCTTGTGGGTTTCCTTATCTTGTGATAAAGTGGCCAGCCAGAGATAGTAGGCCTTCCTTTCTTCCCTTCCATTCCCCCAGCTAATCCCTCCTTCCTCTTTTCTCCCTCCCTCCACAAATGGCTCTTCGGTTTTCTTCTGTGATTCTGTCATTGAGCCTTACAGGTTGTGGTTCAAAGGAGGAGGGCCTCACCCAAGAAGCATATTAACTGAGCAGCATCAGCTCTCTCCTCTTCTTCCATCTGTGCTGCCTTAGCCTTGGATTCTTGGTTACCTTTTTCTTTCCTGTGTTACATTCCATGTGACCATGGTGGAATGATGCACTGAGATCCAGGGGAATAGTTCCCTCACTCATTCCTCAAATACTTACTGAATGTCTACTGTATCTTACCATACATCCTACCACATATCCTACTATATACTCTATCATAACAAACACACATACATGAAGAAAAAGTATTCCTGCCTTCAAGGAGTTTATACTCTAGGGGGTGAAAACAACACATGAAGGGGAGCCGGAAGGAAGGTTGTAGAGCAGCTGGAAACCTGTGCCCCAGAAAGACAAGGCAAAAGCTGGCCCATCAAAGCCCATCAGGGGTGGGGCACCATTTTACATGTTGTATCCCAACCCCTCCCCAGGAAAGCAGAAAGATCTTGAGGATAGGAACTTCTTTTCTTTTCCATTTTTCTTTACACCCCTCACACCTGTGAAGGTGCCATGCACATAATAGGTGTTTAGGAAAAGGTTAAAATATCTCCTTAAATTTAGACCATGATAATATATTTCTTACCTTTTTCTTTAATCTCTTTAAGAATTCAGAGAAGCCAGTAGGTGTTTATCCCATTAATCCTCCTGACTTTTGAGTCAAGTGCTGGGTGTGTCTTTAGGCCCATTTTACCAACTGGGAATGAGACATAGATTTATCCTTGGGGGATTTGGATCCGGAAGTCTCCTAATCTAGTCTCTCCCCTGAGTCAGTTCCTTCTCTATTTTCCAAAGAATTGGCTTTTAATCATTCTGAAACCAGAGGATTCGGGGGATCAACCTTAACTCCCATTCTTTCTGGAAACACACAAATCTAGGCAGTGACTACACTATGCCATTCCTAGGATTATAGTTACAGAAGTCTTTGTTTTTAGACTTTTTTAGACCTTTGGTGGCTTTTTGTTTTGGCATTTTAGACCATATCAAATCAATAACACTTGCTCCTTTACTACACTTACAGGAGTTGTGAAGCTTATCATACAGTGGGAAAAGCATGACACTTGAAGACATGCTGAGAAGCTGCCCTGTCCATCCCCCTATCCTTGGGTAGTACTGTGCTCAAAGCATCCTAGAAAAAATGACTGGCTAACCCCACAAAGCTGTCTTCCTGGATTGCAGATGGCCAAACTGGTCCATCGTGGCTCTCCAGCCAATCCAACCCAAAGCCAAATCACTTTACTCATGTGGACCTTTTAGAATCTGAAAGGATTTGGATCATCTTTGTCCACATTATCTTGGTCCGACTACAGACCCAGACATAGGTTAGGTTAGTGGAGAGATGCTTAGTTGGAAGTTGGAAAACTGGTCTAAAATTACTTACAATTATAAATGGAACATGAGACATAGAAAGGATTTCAGAGATCATCCAGTCCAACCATGTCATTTTATGGAGGAGGAAATTGACGCCCAGAGAATTTGTCAAATCAGCTGTGAGGGGAGGGTGAAAGGGAGATTATAGACTTTGAATTTTTCTAGAAAAGTAACCTATAATTAGTAATAATAGGTCAAATGCATACAACACTCTACATTCATATGAATTATCTCATGTAATCCTCACAACCACCCTATGAGGTAGGGAGTAGAAGTAGAACTATCCCCATTTTACAGATTAGGAAGCTGAGACTCAATAAGATGAAGTGATTTGACACTAAGTAGAAGAACAAGGTCTAATGAGCACATGCCCTCCCCCACCCCCATCCAGTGTTCTTTCTCACACACCATGCTTTCTGTCAATCAAATGGGATTAAGATGCACTGTCAGGAGTTAGAAGATTTATTTTCAGGGTGTCTTGATTTTTCTGTTCATTACATAGTGATAATAATATCAATCTCTTGAAATATATATTAGAAACAGCAAAAATTCCCACTAAAGGCATGAAGGAAAGTTGAGAACTTAAGCAATGGACATGCAACATATTAGGAAAGAAACTTCTGGATCTCAATCTGGAATTACAGGAGCAATTCTTCCAAAGTAAGCACATCTTTTTTCTGTTGCTTCCAAATCATAATCTGCTAAACAAATAAAGATATGCCCTTGGTAAAGTGAAAAGAGAATTGGATTTGAAGTCCAAGGTCCTGGATTCAAATTCTGTGTGACCTTAGAGAAGTCACTTATACCATATGGACCTTAGTTTCTTCATCTGTAAAAACAGGGGAGGAGTATTCGATTAAATGTTCTCTGAGGTCCCTTTCAGCCCTACAGCTACTATCCTCTATGTCCACTTCCCTTCTGTGGACCTCATTTTCCTTATATGTGAAATGGGAGTGAGGCAAGTGAAATGATTTCTAAGATCTCTTCCCACTTTAAAGCCTGTGGATCTCATATTAAGAACCAGACAAGTGTCAAGTTTGACAGTTTCAGGGGAAAGCTTGTTTTGATCTTGAGGTTTCCACATTTAAATAATTCATCCTCAAAAGTGTTTGTGACATGATTGTAACTTCTGTATTGCTCCCTGCCTCACAATAGACCCACCTAGATAATTGAAGCAGAGAAAGTGGTTTTATTTTTCTTTTCAAAACAGACAAGTGTGGTCTGAGATCAGGCAAAGAGTTCAAGGAACCTTGTAGCCAAATGGATTCTAATTTTTACAAATGGCTTATTTCCTAATTTGCTTTACTCCATGCAAAGAGTGTGCCTCTACCTCCACCCTCTTTGTTTTCTAGCAATTGAGGCTAGTGCTAATTGGTAAAGCCCCTTCCCTCCTTGATCCTGTGCATGAGCTTCAGCTGTGGACAGCTCCCACCTGCTATAGCTAGTGTTTCTCACTTTGTAAACATCTAAATTCTCAAGGCAGGAGACTGAGGGAAGAGGACTTTGAAAAAGACAAGACAGCTCTCCATGAGGAGCAGGAAGACCCAGACCTGACTCAGTGGACTTTAAAATGACTCACTCTCCCAGAAATGTAGCGTTTGTCTTCCTTGTGAGGCATAAATCCTTTGATGTGCATTTGTAAAGTGCCTAATAGCCATCGTTTCTCTCAGCTGGTAGTAGGGGTAAGGATGGACAGGGAGAGACAGGAAACTGGTGCTCCTTTGTAAAATGTCAAAATTTTGGCAAATAAATTAGGAGGGGGAGGAGAGAGAGAGTTAGGGAGAAAGTTGGAGGGGGAGAAAGAGAGAGAGAGAGAGAGAGAGAGAGAGAGATCTCAATTGTGATTATCAAAAACTTGAGAGCATGTTATGAGAAAGAATAGTAGACATTAGACATAGGACCAGGATTCAAATTCTAGCTCTGCTACTTATTACCTTATGACCTTAAACAAGTCACTTAAATTATCTGGACCTCAATTTCCTCATTTGTAAAATTAGAGAATTGAACTAGATGATTTCTAAGTTTTCTTCCAATTCTAAATGCTATTCCCCTATGACTATGGTTTGAGTCCTACTTACTTGCTGTGTGGCCTTGGAGGAGTCTCCTCATCCTCTGAGCCTCCATATCCCTGGCAGCGCTCACCCTTTCATTGTGTTCTCTGTTCTGTTGTTCCCTTCATCTTAGACTTCTCCCTCTCATGGTCTTCCTGTCTCCATGCAGCCAAGAAAACCTGGATTCTTCCAGAAGACCTTACATCTCTAGGCACTCTCCTCGGTATAGGGTGTACCTTCTCTTTATACCCTGACAGACTGGCCTAAGTAACAATAGGCATATTCCTTGTTCTTTACCGCCACTTCTTTATTTGACAACATCTCCTCCTTTGAGCGTTGCTTCATCCATTTCACATACCCCCATCCTAGTTATAATCATCTACTGGACCCCAAGTTATTTCTTCTTCTTTTCTCAAAGAAAGGGGAAGGGAATAAGCATATATATAGTGCTCACTATGTACCAGGTACCATGCTAAGTGCTTTTATAAATATTATCTCACTGGATCCTAACAACTCTGTGAAATAGGTGCTGTTATTATCCCTTTTTTACAGTTGAGGAAACTAAGGCAAACAGAGGTGAAGTGACTTAACCGGCATCAAACAGATAGTAAGTGTCTGAGTCTGGATTTGACTCAGCTCTTCATACCTCCAGGTCCTTCATTCTAGCCACTGAGCTACTTCC
The DNA here is from genome assembly GCF_011100635.1 of Trichosurus vulpecula. Taxonomy (NCBI): domain Eukaryota; kingdom Metazoa; phylum Chordata; class Mammalia; order Diprotodontia; family Phalangeridae; genus Trichosurus; species Trichosurus vulpecula. The sequence goes on from NC_050579.1 coordinate 51,361,306, forward strand.
TCTCCTCCCTGTTCCCTGACTTAGACTCAGGGACTTTAACATAGAATTTGATGTCCCGTCAAATGTCCTACCTACAAGTCCATCTATCTCCTCAACTCCGATGACTTTTACTCCAGCTTAGTCATACATAAGGATAGTTATACTTTGAGCTCACCATCTCTCATAAATATTTGACCCTGTGATTCTGTCTTGCCTATCCTTCATCTTCACTACAATGTCGAGTTACTCTCTCCTTCCATACCCTGCCAGTCCCTCACCCCTCCTCTGACCTCATAATCTTTGTTTTTGGGTCTTAATTCTTTAGTTAGTCAAAATCCTCTGCCCTGATTCCCTTTGTACCTTATTCAACCTCTAGTCATTCTTTCTCAGACCTCAACTCTGGGTTATTCCCACCATCTACCTTGTTCAATACTCTTTGTATTCTACTCCTTAATTACAGCTTCCTTCTCTACTTCCTACAAATATTTCCAAGTCTCCCCCATCTTTAAAAATAAATCCTTCATATGACCTTGCCATCCACTTGAGCTATCATCCTATATGTCTCTTCCCTTTTGTAGTCAAACTCCTAGAAAAAGCCGTCTACACTCATTGCCTTTGCTATTTGATCTCTCAGTCCCTTTGAAATCTGACTTCTGAATCCATTACTCAACAGAAGCTCTCTCCAAGATTACCATCTATCTATTGGATATCACTAACTGCCTACTGGACATTTCCTAATTGACATCCGGTAGGTAACTCAGATTCAGCATGTCCAAAACAAAACTCACAATCTCCCTTCCCCTCCCCCCAGATTCCTCTATATCTATAAATATTCCCTATTTCTATCAATGTCACTGCTATTCTTCCAGTCACCCTGGTTTGCAATGCAGAGTTATCTGATTCCTCACTCTTCCTAACATTGCATATTCAATCTGTTAACAAGTTTTGTCCATTCTTGAATCTGTGTCCCCCCTATTTACCATCCCAATTCAAGCCTCCAACAGTACTTGCCTACAATAGCCTCCTAATTAGTCTCTTTGCTTCCAGTTTCTCCTCTTCCAACTCTATCCTTTACAGAGAAACCAGAATAACCTTCCCAAAACACCACTATGACCATGTCACTTCCTACTAAAAAAAACCTTCAATGGCTCCCTATTATCTTCAAGACAAAATACAAACTCTTTGGCTTTGTCTTTCAAGTTCTCCACACTCTGGATCCAACCACTCTTTCCAGACTTATCTACATTATACCCACCCTTCATGAATTCTCTTTTCCAGCACAACTGATCTAGTAGTTATTGCCTGAACTTAACCCTCCACCTCCTACCTTGGCACAGGCTGTGTGGAATTCCAGGAGTGCACAACCACCTCTTTGAATTTCCAGCTTCCTTCTAGATTCAGTTCAGTGTACCCTCTTACAGCAAGCCTTTCCTTGTTTCCTTCATTATCAGCACTTTCTCCTTCATCAAATTACCTTCTATTTTCATATCAGTTTACATGTTCTATCCCCCAGTAGACTGTTAGCTCCTAGACAAAAGGAACTATGGTTCATCTTGTCTTTGTATGCCCTAGAGCCTGGCATACTGAATTCTTGTTGAACTAATATTTCCACTGCCCCCTTCACAAGGTGGTTACAAGAATAAAACATAGTGTAGATGCCAGCCATTGGTATTGTTATTATTAATTCAGAGAGTAAAGGGCAGCTGATTGGAGAAAGGAGGCAACCCATTGCCAACTAGAGGTAGGAACAGAACTATATATAATGGTCCCTGCTCTGATGTTCTGTTGGTGGGGAGAGAGCGTATAATTGGCTTTCAGTCCCACATTTTCACACTTAGATGAAAGGCACAGCTGTTATCATAGAACCTGGGTTTGCAATGTGAAAGGTTTCTCCTCATCTCTCCCCACCCCCATTTTCTTATTTAATTTCAAGTATACCTGTGATATAGAGGAAATAATACTAGATTTGTCAAAGGAATTTGTCAAGTCAAAGGACTTGAGTTCAAATCCCAGCTCTGATACTTCTTACCTAGGTGACCTTGGTTGACTAAGTCCCTTATCCTCTCTGGGCCTCAGGGTTTTTATCTATAAAATGAGGAGGTTGGGTCACGGGTCTCTGAGGTTCCTTCTACCTCTAAATTCATGCTTTTACATCCATCTCAGACAAAAAATCCCCTCCAGTGACCAAGTACCAGCACCACTACTAGGAAAGGAAGTGCTGAGCTGCTCACAGTCTGCACTGTCCCAAGTTCTCTCTCAAAGGGCTCATCGTTGTTCAACAGAGTCTAAAAGAATGAAGGCAGTGGTGCATGAAGACCACACAGAGAAGAGTCTGAAGCCCCTCAAGCACACATCTGGACTACATTAACATGTTCAAGAATAGGGCAAGACATCAACCACTGGCATGTGCTCAACAGTATTTAAACATGTCTATCCTTGGGCTGCTTCCCCCATGACCATGGAATCCTGCATCTACTGTCCCCTCATCCTCATTAAAATAGAGCTGGCGTATATGGAATGTTCAGGGAGGACTAGCACCTCTGGTGTGAGGGCTTTTTTAGCCCTTTTCAGGGCTACTCATCTACCTACGGTGTCCACCTTTACCCAACTCTCACCTGTGGCTCCAAGAAGCTATAGCATGTGAAGTGGCCACACTCCAGTAAAACCATCTCAGCAGATGGCCTAAACCAGGTTGTGGATAACCAATGGGCCTCAGACCCACCGGTGAGTTAGGGGGGTGGGGTGTCTACCCCAAGCATGTGAAGACTTCCCCAGCAGAATGCACAGATGAAAACAATCTGTTCCAACAGTCCTGAAGGCAGTTGATGCAGGGTTTGATCAGACATTGAAGATGCCAAGGTCATCCACTGCATCCTAGGCCACCACCAGTCATCCTGACTTTTGCCTTGCCCCTGGACTTAGATGACTCTGGGAGAGAGAGTCAGGCTGATGACTTTGTGCAGCTCTGCCTCACTCGAACCCAATTCACCCACAAGTCCAAACGTCACCTTCAATGTCATTAGTCCTCTTCAAAAATGAAGGATGGACAGCAACAATGACAGGGCTGGGAAAACCAAAATCCAGAGAACAAACAAAGGTCCTACCTTGAGCTGTGGCTCCAAATGCCGTCTCCACCAAAGTCTTATCCAGAATAGTAACAATTCACAGTGATACAATGCATTAAGGTTACAGAATACTTTTACACACACAGTCTCATATGATTCTCAAGACAACCTTGAGGGGCGGGTAATATAAGTACTGTTTTTCCCATTTGGCTGGGGAGGAAACTGAGATTTGTGGAATTTAAATAATTTATGCAATTTCATACAATAAAAGTAGGGCTGGACTCCTTTGCAGAGATGAGGAACACCGCTTATATTTTCAGATTTTAAAAAATGTATTAATTGATTTTTTTTTCTTTTTCTTTGATATATAGGATGGCTCAATGGGAGGGGGCAGAATCCATGGAGAAATTTAGGTGACAAAACAGCAAGAGATAGCAATTAAAATTAGACAAATGCTAAATTTTTACAGATAATTGGGGGGAAATAAAATATTTTTTAAAAGAAAGATAGAAAAGTAGGACTGGAATTTTAACACCCGGTCCAGTGTTCTTTCCATCATGACTCATAGCACAATAGATTAATTTCACATTAATAACTCATATTTGCCTGCTGCTCTAAGATTCACAAACTCTTTTCCTCACATCCACCTTTCCTGACAGTTTTTCCTCTCGGCCTACCTTGTATTTAACTACTTGGTATTTATTAATATTTTTCTATTTGTATTTTTTATGTATATGCTTATATGTGCCTCTGTTGTCTCCTCCATTAGAATGTGAGCTCATTTAGAGAAGAGACTGTCTTGCTCTTGTATTTTTACCCATATGGAATAGGCCAGTGCCTGGTACCTAGTAGGCACTTAATAAATACTTGTTAATTGATTGAAATGTACTGTGAGATAGTGGAGATGGTACTATTGCCATTTTACAGATGGAGAAACCAAGGCTTAGAAGGGGGACACAATTTACTGAATGTCACATAGCTGATAATGATCAGAGCTCCGACTCAGACCTAGGACTTTGACTGCAAATTGATGCTCTTTCCACTCAAGAATCCTAGATTTGGAGCTAAAAGAAACCAAAGAAGCCAACTAGGCTAACTCTCTCATTTTACACATGAAGAACCTGGACCAAGGAAGATTAAGTCATTTTCCCAAGGTCACACAAGTAGAAAGCATCGGAGGAAGAATTTGAACCCAGCCTCTGGCTCCAGTGGCTGTATTTTTTTCCAGTGAACTAAACTCCTTCCCTAGCAGAATCCCAACCTACCTCACCTTTCTTACCCCCCAATCTGTCCTCCCAGTAGAGAAGTCACAAAATGTTCCTTATAGAGGAAAATGCCTGGAAGATGTCAATGATCCAGACCAGCTGCAGACTGAAGAATCATCTTCTAAATGGACAACATTAACAATAGCACACATTTATATAGCCCTTACTGTGGGTCTTCACCATGTGTGTTCCATCCACTGAACCACCTAGCAGCAGAAGTAAGTGAAAATCAGAAACTCAGTCTATGAAGGAAGCTGGCAAAGGAAGCTTTTGCCTCCTCCTTTCGGTCCAATGCTATTTCCCTTCATTATTAGCATATTGATCCAAGGGACATATTTATAGCATATCTAGGGTGGGATACCCTGGCAAGAATTAGTCCATCATAACATGGTCCCATTGTGCCTGTAGTTACTTTGTGACACACGTCCCCCTTATTTTTTTAATTGTGTGGAGATAAAAAAGACAGGTGGTTGAGCTGTTTCCTGTTTTTGCCAGTTCTGCAGGCTGTTAGCTCAGGGCTGGCCATGGTGTGTGATCTGAGGGACTGGAGTCAGGAAGACCTGAATTCAGATCTGGCCTCAGACATTTACTAGGTGTGTGACCCTGAGCAAATCACTTTAACCTCTGTTTGCTTCAGTTTCCTCAACTATAGGTTACTATGGTTACTGTGAGCATCAAATGAGATTATAATTGTAAAGCACGTGGCACAATGCCTGACATACAGAAGGCGTTATATAAATGCTTATTCCTTTCCCTTCTTCTCCTTCAGGTCAGTCTCCTCTCAAATTAGGCACAACAATACAGATCTCAAAAGCTAAAAGTGACCTCAAGGGTTCATCTATTTATAAGCTGAAGCAGATTTAGTCAGAAGTGGATTTAAAAGTCATCCAGTTCACCAAACACCCCCCCCCCATCTTATAAATAAAATGAGGACCTTGAAAGCCCTGAGACTCCCCCAAAATTAGCCAGATAGTAAGAAACAGGGCCAGGATTTATACCTGGATCTCCAGGCTCCAAGCAGAAAGCCCTTACCACTGCACCCCCTCAACAAGCTCAGGGATGGTAGAGTGGGCAGTGTACAGGAAATGAGCTTCCAAGCTGGCACTAGTCCCAGTGCTATTAGTGACCTTAGGCAAACAATTTAGCCTCTCTAAATCTGCTTCTTCATCTGTGAAATGGGGGTAATCATACCTGCCCTTATTACCCGATTGATATCTCGGGGTCAAATGAAACAGTACACATGAAAACCTTTCAAAAGTACGTACAGATATGGGGAATTATTGTGTAAGATGTTACACACCCCTTTGGGATCTCTTTCCAATGTTTCACAATCACCATTATCTGAAAAACACTTTTTTCTGTCTAAACTTAATCATTTCTTTTTTAAAAAAAATTAAGTCTGCATTCTGCTGTTTAAACGTTCAAGAGAACAAAACAATTGAGATGAAAACTAGTTAGCTGCTATTCATGTATTTTCTTTTTCTTTGGTCTAGACCTGTATTTTTATCTGCTTGGGGAACATCCTGGAGTTTCCACCAGTGTGGATGGGTAACTCATTTGTAGCTTTATATAACATAAGAGGGCTGACTGAAGCATTGAGAGATTAAGTAATTTGCTTATCCTCACATAGTAAATACCTAGAGAGGATAGAAAGAATGAAGGAGGAGGAAGGGAGGAAGGAAGGAAAGGAGGGAGGGAGGAAGGAAGGGAGGGAGGGAGGAAGAGGGGAAGGGAAGAAAGGAAGAAGGAAGGAAGGAAGAAAGGAAGGAAGGGAGGGAGGGAGGAACTAAGGAAGGAAGAAAGGGAGGGAGGGAGAGAGGAAGGGAAGAAGGGAGGAAGGAAGGAAGGAAGGAAGGAAGGAAGGAAGGAAGGAAGGAAGGAAGGAAGGAAGGAGGGAAGGGAGGAAGGAAGGGAGGGAGGGAGAGAGGAAGAGGGGAAGGGAAGAAGGGAAGAAGGGAGGAAGGAAGGAAGGGAGGAAGGAAGGAAGGAAGAAAGGGAGGGAGGGAGAGAGGAAGGGAGGGAGGGAGGAAGGAAGGAAGGGAGGGAGGGAGAGAGAGAGGAAAGGAAGAAGGGAGGAAGGAAGGAAGGAAGGAAGGAAGGAAGGAAGGAAGGAAGGGAGGGAGGGAGAGAGGAAAGGAAGAAGGGAGGAAGGAAGGAAGGAAGGAAGGAAGGAAGGAAGGAAGGAAGGAAGGAAGGGAGGGAGGGAGGGAGGGAGGAAAGGAAGGAAGAAAGAGAGAGGGAGGGAGGGAGGAAGGGATGGATAGAGGGAAGGAAGAAGGGATGGGTGGAGGGAGAGAGAAAGGGAAGGAAGGAAGGAAGTAGAAAGGAAGGGAGGGAAGGAAGAAAGGAAGGAAGGGAAATGAAGAGAAGCATTTATATACCATATCTGTGGTACATGTATATGTTTGTATTTATGTGTACATATACATATCTACATGTATACATATATACTGTATCCCACAATCAGCTATCAAGGCAGTTGACTTTGGTTTTCTCTAGCTGGGCCAAAAGATCCTTGGGGACAGACGAACTTAGAAAGGAACTCCTTTTCATTTCTTTTGCCTGAAGAAAATACTTCTGGGCAAACTGATGAACTCTGAATGCAAACTGAAACTTGTGGTTCTATGGTTTGTTTTTGGGGTTTGGTTTTTTTTTTTTTTGCTTCTTTGTGATGTAGCTAACATGGAAATGTGTCTTACACATACAATTGATTTCACAGATATAATTGATATCATTTTTGCCTTCTAAGTCAGATGGGGAGGGTGGTAGGGAGGAAGAGAAATTAAAACTCAAAATTTTAAAAGAATATTTAAAATAAATAAATAATTTTTAAAAAGGAAAATCAAAACCCCCCAAAAAAATCCTCCAGGGCAGATACCCACATTGTATCCACAGATTTGATGTTAACAGGAGAAAGCCTGACATGAGAAAGTCACATCTGACCTGGAGGCACTAAGGTAATAACGTGTCTGGTGGGAAAGTGGGAAATTTCAGTCCCTCGCCTAATTTTTGGTTTTCCACCATGCCAGGACTGTTTGTTCTTCTACATTATATCCCTTTTTCATTCAATCAACTATACAATCCCATATTTGGGAGCCCTGCCTTTGGGAGACACTCTTAATTGTGGGCAAAGGGACCATCAACCAATTAAGCCAGAGGGTAAATGGCAGGTAGTGAATGTTTTAGAAGGAAACTAGGTCAGATTAAAAATCCATAAGCAACAAGTCCATAAACCAACCTAAGGAGTGAAGGCAGTTTGTAAGGGAAATTCGGATAGCATGCAACCAGGGGCTTGGCCACACAGAAACAGGAACTAGGTGTGCAGTGGCCAGGATGTGGTATCTGCAAGAATTATTTGCTCACTGGACTGCCTCCTCACTCTAGGTTTTAACTCCATTTTACTCATAGCTTCTGACATCATGTGCAGTCACGGAGCATAAAACCTTTTCACATCCTGTGTATTTCTGAGGAGGTTTAGGATCAGAGGTATCCAGCTAGAACATGCTTTAAAGATTATCTAGTCTAAAGATTCTTAACCTTTGTGGGGGGGGGGGGGTGTCATGGACCCCTTTGGCAGTCTGGGGAAGCTTTTTTTAAAGGGACTCTTTTTAGAATGATGATTTAAATACATAAAATATATAGGATTACAAAGGAAAACAATATTGAAATGTAATTGTCAAAATGTTTTTTGTTTTTAAAATTCCTGGAGCTCAGATTAAGAAGGCTTGATCTAATCCAGCTTCCTCATTTTACAGATAAGGGCCCAAGGTCTAGAGACCTGTGTCCTGGCTCTACACAGGTAGTCAGTGGTATTTGAACCCAAGAATGCTATCTCCAAATCTGGAACGCTTTGCACAACACTACATCCCCTCTAGCACATATGTGGGCCATGGATCTTGTCCCTTGTTTAAAGTCTGTCTTGCACTACCTCTGAGTTTGATGCCTTCCTTCTGCATATGGAAGCTGACCTCTTAGCAGCTGATGCTTCCAAGCCAAGGGTTTGGCACAGAAGAAAGAAAATGAATTCCAAGACTGAAAAACAGTTTACCTCACTCCCCTCACCTAAGGACCTGCCTTTCTCCCTTGCCTTATCACACTCCATAACTCACTGATAATGGCACTGCATGTTTAGAACTGGTGATTTGCCAATATATTTCAGGCACAGTTTGCCTTTCTCCTGTCTTCATTTGTGTCTTTCACCAAGTTCTGACAGCTGTTGTTCCTGGCCAGGTCTCACTCTATGTCCACGGGCATCAGCTGACTGACAAAGGAATGAGGTTGTAGGGCGTCAGAAATGTTGATGATGACTTTTCAGACCTGGAGGAGAAATTCCAAAGTCTTCTCAGGTACTCTGGGGCGCTCCACCATCTTCTTCTTTAGGACAAAATACAAAGTCCCCAGACTGACATTCAGACCTTCTGGCCACAATCTACCTCTCCAGGCTTATCTCATCTTATTATCCTCTAGGTGCTCTTCACTACAGTCAAACATTATAAGTGAACATGCCATCCCCTCCCTCCTGCAGTTTGAGTATTTGAGTCCCCAGAGCTAGAATGTACTCCTTCCCAATCCCCTCCTTTTAATGCTTAGCCTAGCCTGGCGCATTGTAGGCACTTAATAAATGCTTGCTGGCTTGATTTGACTTGGAGAAAGAATCCTCCCTCTCCTTCCAGGCTCAGTCATGTGCTACTTCCTCTGTAAAACCTTCCTTGTTCCACTCAGCTATCAGTACTGTGTCCCTACTCAAATATTCCCCAAACCTTTATCTGATCTCTCCTTTGCCTCCCTCCACTTCCTACCCTAGATTGTACACCTTTTGGCTTTTCTGTTGTAGTCCTATAGTAGAATATAAGCCTCTTAAGGGCAGAAACTATTTCAGTTTTTCATTAATATTTATTAAGTACTCACTGTGTGCCTGGGGCCATGCTAGGCACCAGGAATGCAAATACAAAGAATAAAACAATCAAAAGTCACATACTTGTCTACTATGTGCTAGGGACAGTGTTAGTTACAGAGGTACTAAGACAAAAATGAAATGGATCCTGTTCTCAAGGGTCTTAGTAGGTATATAATATTTTTTAATTTTTTTTTAAGTTTTAAAAGTTGAATTAAACTGAATTCTCAAGGCCTGTCTCCTCTCTCTCTGTGGGCCTCAAAGGAGAGATCTATGTCAGTCAGACCCAGTATGGAGTAAGCACTGTGGAGACTTCCCCGCCCACCAGTTGTGTGAGTTAACAGCAATCTGTCTGACTCACATTCTCCCCCATTAGGCCAGACATGGTATTCTCAGAAGCTATCAAAAATACACTCCAAGCAGTCCTGAGGGTTGTTCCATTTATGGGGAAATTTGAAATGCATGTTTTCTGATAAAACTCTTCGCCCAAAGACATTAACACACATCTGACTCTCTATTATCTGTGTATTGGGGTGTGTGGGATTAGATTCCAATTCAACAGCCAGTTAAGAAGCCTTTCCTCCCCACACAGTAAGAGGACAGGTAGAAGGGATTGGGGAGGATTTAGTCCAGAGAATAAAAGAGTGGGAAACATGACAGTTGTCCAAGAGGTACAATGTGGAAGAGGGAATAGACTTTTTCTATTTAACTATAGAAGTTGAGTTTTTCTTTGTGAAATTTACAGAGAATTAGTAATGGATAGTGTGTACAATGTAGAGTCAGGGGGCATAGCAGAAAGAGGCCAGCATTAAAACCAGGAAGACCTGAGTTTGGACCAGACTCGGACACATACTGCCTGTGCAGCTGTGGGCAGTCACTTGAGCTCTCAACTAAGTCACTCAAGCTGTTCTAGGCAGCTCTCTAAGACTACAGATTTCTTTTCTTTTCTTTTCTTTTTTTGAGGGGGGGAAGGCAGGGCAATTGGGATTAAGTGACTTGCCCAAGGTCACACAGCTAGTGTGTCAAGTGTTTGAGGCCAGATTTGAATTTGGGTCCTCCTGACTCCAGGGCCAGTGCTCTACTCGCTGCACCACCTAGCTGCCCCATGAGACTACAAATTTCAAAGAAGGTGCTTCGAGGGGCTTTCTTCACCTAGGATTTCCACATGCCAATGAGAACCATAGATCTAGTACCTATCCTTGTATGAAATAACCCATATGGCATTTCTGTGGCGCTCTCTGATGGAGAAGGTATGGGATAAGTGATAATGTGGCTACAAAAGTGAAAATTTTGGGATTTGTAGGCAGCAGGGCAGACCTAGGCATGGTTGTCCTTTATTGATTCACGGGAGGGACAGGGTGTGTTGTAACCCTATTAATGAGACAGATGAGGCAGTATGGAAGGTGAAAAGTCAGAATTTCATTGGAGGACACCTCCCCAAGTTTGGGACACACTTAGTGAGCAAAGAGTTATGTAAACTCCAATTACCTGCAAGTCAGTGGCCGTAGGGATTCTGGGGACCCTGGCCTAAGAAGATGGGCATGAAACTACAAACTACAAAGGTTAGTTCCAGTCAAGTCTCCTGGTCATATTATTCTCAAAGATGGTAGTAACTTTATATTACATATGCTGTGAACTTTACCCTTCCCTTATAAAGAAATCCCCACCATAAAACTCAGTGGTGTGTTGGGGCTTCTTAGACAGAAGAAGAGTGGATATCTAACTGAGCAGACATTTTTGTTGTTCAGTTATTTCAGTCGTGCCCAATCTCTCCGTGACCCCATTTAGGGTTTTCTTGGCAAAGATACTGGAGTGGTTTGCCATTTCCCTCTCCAGCTCATTTTTACAGATGAGGAAACCAAGGCAAACAAGGTGAAGTGACTTGCCCAGGGTCACAGAGCTAGTAAGTATCTGAGGCCAGAGTTGAACTCAAGAAGATGAGTCTTCCTGACTCCAGGCCTGGCATTCTATCCAGTGTACCACCTAGATGCCCAACAGCAGACATGCCTGGTATTATCAAAAATCCAGCAGGAGGGTAGAGATGAGATAGTGATGGAGTATTAAGCCTCAGTACTGGTCAGATTGGTGAACCATAGAATAAAGAGAGGTCACAGAACAGGAACCCCTAGATCTAGTAAATTAGTCTACAAGTATGTATTAAGTGACCACATTTCAGGCACTCTGCTAGGCACTGGAAAAACAAAGACAATAATTTAAAAGTCTCCGCACTCAAGATTACAATATGTACACACATAAGTATATACATGTATATATGTGTGTGTGTATGTATACATATATGCACACATAAATACCAACATATATGTTAATATAGCAATAATATCTGTAAAAATAAACTTTAAAACAAATACAAAATAAAATCTAGTCCATTTCAGTGGCGGAGGCACTAGCAGCTAAGGGGATCATGGAGACCAGAGATGGAAGGCTGTATATGAGGAACACTAAGTAGTTTGGTTAGACCATAGAGTGTATGAAGAAAAATAATGCATAGTAAGTTTGGAAAGGTTGGATGGAACCAGACTGTGAAGGACTTTCAATGACAAAGAAAAGAGTTTATAGGTTAACTTGGAGGCTATAGGGAGAACTGGAATTTTTTGAGCAGGGGAATGATACGGTCAAATCTGTGCCTTAAGAATATCACTTGTGTGAAGGATGGAGAAGTAAGGCAAGATCCAAAGTCTTTATTAAGCACTTACTCTATGCCAGGCATTGTGGTAACGTTGATTGATTGGTAAGCGCTGACAATAAAAATTTGAGCAAAGAGGAAGACAGCCCCTCTCTTCAAGGAGCTTACATTTTAACTGGGGGAAGACAAACACAAAAGAGAGCTAAGGGGAGAAAGGGTACCTGCCTGGGGACACAGCATTACAGTCCAGAAAGCCAGAAGCATAGCCAGGAGGGGAGTGAAGCTTGGCTGGCCTGTGCCCTCCCAAAAATGGAGGTCCCAGGAAGAAGACATTGATTGGAGAAGGGGATTAGCATGGTGGACAGGTATTTCAGAGTAGGAATGCTGTAGGGATGGGTGACAATTAAGAGATAATTGGTAATTTGGGGCAGAACAGTTTCAATTCAGTAATGAGGTGGTAGCTATATTTCAAGAGGTCAAGGAATGAGTGTAGAGAAAGTAGAAGTGATAAATGTAGACAGCTTTTTTCTAGGAATTTTTTTGTGAAAGGTTGGAGAGATGTAGGATAATAGCTTAAGAGGAGGGTGGTGCCAAACAAGGGTTTTCTAAAGATAGGGAAAACCTGGGGTGTTTTTAGGAAACCAGGAAGGACCTAGTATATAAGAAGAGATTGAAAATTAGCAGAAGATGGGGTATGATTGAAGACATTCTTCAGAAAGAGACAGGAGAGGAGCAGACAAAATGTACAAGCAGAGTTTGGCCTTGGCAATGAGGAGTCATCTCTTCAAAAGGGGCTGGAGGAAAGAAGGAAGGATTGGGGAATAAATTCAAAGTGTAAGAAGCCTCTATTTCCCAGTAAAGTATGAGGTGAGATGCAGGGGGTGTAGTAGTTTGGAAGTTTAGGGAAGAGATGAGAAGGTTTAGCCCAGACTAAGTAGAGGCATCTGAAGATCCACAGAAGCTGTGGAAATTGACAAGATCCTACGGTCCCTTCAGAATATGCTCTTGAGCTAATACCTTAAATGACAGATTCAGGATCCAAAATAATAGAGCCAGGAATGAGAGGTTAGTTAAATCAAATAATATGAAATTTGAGAGGGATAAATGAAAAATCTTGCTTTTACACTTTAAAAAGATCAACAGTACAAATGCAGAACTACAAGATCTATCTACACAGCTGTTCATATGAAAAAGTATTAGACATTGTAGTTGATTATAAATTCAATATAAGCCAATAAGATGACTTAGCAGCAAAAAAAAGCTAAAATCCAGAAAAAGGGAAGTAAAAAATTCTACTGTGTTCTGCCCTAGTCAGACTATACATAGAGTATAATATTCAGTTCTGGGTGCCACATTTTAGGAGGGATTCTGACAAGCTGGATCATATCCAAAGACGGGCAACCAAGAAGACTTAAAAGAAGATACAGCCACTGTCATCAAATATCCAATGGATTCCACGTAGAACAGCTATTAGAACATTTTATCCTCTCCCCTCTTTATCTGCTCCTGAAGAACACTTTCAATCATACCCATCTTCTGCTGATGATGTACTCTGGGTAACTCCATAGGAAAAAATAGGACAAAGGTTGGAAGTGACAAAAAGATGGATTTGATCTCATTATAAGAAAAGACTTCCTAAAAAAGTTGTAAAAAAAAATGGAACAGGTCACCTGGTGAGGTGTTGAAGTAGAGGCTGGATGCCTACTCATTATTGATGCTGTAGTCAATCAGCAAGTCAAGAAAACACACATTTGTTAAGTACTATGGGGATACAAATACTACCGACTCCCTTAATATACCCTCCCTCTTATTCCCCCACATTTCCCTTAGGCCCTTCCCCTCTTACCTCTCTGTTGGGTAAGATGAATTTCTTTACCCAACTGTGTGTATGGGCACTCTTCCCTCCTTTACCCAGTTCAGATGTGAGTGAAGTTCAAATGCCACGCCTTCTCATCTCCCCCATATTGCCCTATCTGTTGTATAAACTCTTCCTTTCACATTCCATTTATGAGACAATTTTCCTCATTATTCTTTTCCCTTCACCCCTCTCCCAGTGCTTTCCTTCCCCCCCCCCCTTCCATTCTTCCTTTGAGATTGTCCAAATGTAATAGAATCATACCTGGGCCCTCTATCTAATTAGACTCCCTTTAAGACCCCTGGCAATGATAAAGTTCTAAGGAATTACATATATCATTTCCACGTATAAGAATGTAAACAGTTTAACCTTGTTTAATCTCTTGTGATTTTTCACTCATTTTTACCTTTTTATGTTTCTCTTGAGTATTATGTTTGCCTGTCAAACTTTCTACTGAGCTCTGGTCTTTCATTAGGAATACTCGAAAGTCTTCTATTTCATTATAGATCCATTTTCCCCCCATAATATAAACTCAGTCTAGCTGGGTTGGTTATTCTTGGTTGTAGGCTTAGATTTTTTGCCTTCCAAAATATCAAATTCCAAGCTCTCTATTCTTCAGAACACTGGCTGCTAAATCTTGTATTATCCTGACTGTGGCTATTTGGCGCTTGAATTCTTTCTTTCTAGATGCTTACACTACTTTTTCCTTGACCTGGGAGCTTTGGATTTTGGCTATAATATTTCTGGGATCTTTTTACTTTGGGGTTTCTTTCAGAAGGTAACTGGTGACTTGTTTCAATTTCTGCTTTGCCCACTGGTTCTTAAATATCTGGGCAGTTTCCTTTTATAATTTCTTGATGACATCTAGGCTCTTTTGTTCACAGCTTTTGGATAGCCCAATTATTCTTAAATTATCTTTCCCTGATCTGTTTTCCAGGTCAATTGTTTTTTCCTATATTTCACAATTTCTTCTATTTTTTCAGTCTTTTTACTTTGTTTCATTATTTCTTCATATCTCACAGAATCATTAGCTTTTCTTTATTCTAATTTTTATGGAGCTCTTTTCTTCAGTAGGGTTTTGTACCTCTCTTTCTAAGCTGTTAATTCTCTTTTCATATCTTTCTTCCTTAACTCTCATTTGGTTTTTAAATTTAAAAAAAAAGTCTTTCTTTAACTCTTCTAGAAATTCTTGTTGGATTTGTGTCCAGTCTGTACTTTTTGAGGCTTTGCTAGTAGATGTTTTCAAGTCATTCTCTTCTGTGTCTATGTCTTAAGTTTCCCTGTCATCATAGCTCTTTATGGTTTGGTTCTTTTGTTTGCTTATTCTTCCAGCCTACTTCTTGATTTTGAATTTTATGTTAGTGTTGGATTCTGTGTACTTCTTGGGTGGTAGGGAGGATGTCTGGCCAGAGCATCTGCCTTTTCGTGTTCTTCTACCATCTTCAGAGCTCACTCTGGGGGCCTACAAGTTTTTGGTGCTTCCAAATTAGTGTAATCCAAGAGAATTCTGTTTACTGCCCTCCAGGTCTGAGCTCTGCAAGTTCCTGACCCAGGTTTGCAGCAAGTTGACTTGCCTGTGGTTGAGTTTCAGTAGACTGCTGCTTGACTCAATCACTGTTAGCGTGCTGGCGGGCTCTGAGTGACTGGATTGCTGACTTCTCTTTGGTCTTAGGTTCCTGCTTTGGTTGCTCCATTGCAAATTAGACATTGGGCTAAAACCTAGAACTGAGTCTCCTCCGCTCTGCTCCCAGGCTCAAGGCCACAAGCTACATTTCTGGAACTTGTTCCTTTCTCAGTACACAGCTAGGGTAGGCCTATGTTCCCTCTAGCTTCTCCTCTCTGAGCCAGAATGGAGCAATGGGCAATTGAACTGCCAGGTGTCATTCATTCTTGCACCCAGCACTAATCCAGGGATCCCCCTTCTTCCCCAGTGCTTCCTGTACTGCTGCTCTGTCTCAACACCCTTTCTATCACTGGGTGCTCTGTTCTTAACATCACCAATGACCATGATGGGCGTGGTTACTGATCTAAAGCCAGCCATCCCGGAGAATGAAGTCAAATGGCCTTGCTAGAACCAGGAGAACAGGGGCAGCTAAGTGGCACAGGTGCACCAGCCCTGGAGTCAGGGCGACTGAGTTCAAATCTGGCCTCAGATGTTTGACACACTTACTAGCTATGTGACCTTGGGCAAGTCTCTTAACCCCAATTGCCTTGCCTTCCCCCCCTCAAAAAAAGCAAGCAAACAAAAAAGAACCAGGAGGACATTGTACACAGCAACAGTAACATTGCGCAATGATCAACGGTGACTGAGTTAGCTCTTCTCCGTAATAAATGATCCAAGGCAATTTCAAAAGACCCAAGATGGAAAATGCTATCTGCATCCAGTGGAAGAACTGATGGAGTCTGAATGTAGGTCAAAGCATATTATTTTCCCTTTTTTTGCTTTTTTCATGTTTTTTTCCTTTTGTTCTATTTCTTCTTTTACAACATGACTAATGTAGAAATGCGTTTTACATGATATAACCTATATCAGATTGCTTGCCATCGTGGGGAGGGAGGAGAGGAAGGGAAAAATTCTAGAACTCAAAATCTTTCAAAAAATAAATGTTGAAAACTGTCTTCACAAGTGATTGGGGAAAATACTATTACATTTTTTTTATTTTAAAGTTAAAAAATAGCTAACAAAAAGAGTAGTAGATGTGATAGAATTCCAGCTGAGCTATTTAAAATCCTAAAAGATGGTACCGTTAAAGTACTGCACTCAAGAGGTCAGCCAATTTGGAAAACACAACAGTGGTCACTGGATTGGAAAAGATCAGTTTATGTCCTAATCCTAAAGAAGGGCAATGCCAAGGAATGTTCAAATTACCAAGGAATTGCACTCATTTCACACTCCAGCAAGGGTTTGCTTCAGATTTTCAAAGCTAGGCTTCCGAAATATGTGAATGGGTAATTACCAGAAGAGCAGGCTGGTTTTCAAAGAAACATAGGAACTAGACACCAAATTGCCAGCATTCACTGCCTTGTTGAGAAAGCAAGGGAGGTCCAGAAAACCTTGTACTACACCAAAGCCTTTGACTGTGGGGGACACAACAAAATGTGGCAAGTCCTCAATACCATGAAAGTACCAGATCATCTCACTTGACTCCTGAGGAACCTATATGGAGGTCAAGAAGCAACAGTTACAACCAAACATGGAAAAACTCATTGGTTTAAGATTGGAAGAGGAGTGTGGCAAAGCTGTATATTGTCACTTTATTTACTTAACTTCTATGCAGATTACATCTTATGAAATCCCAGGCTGAATGAATCAAAAGCTGGAATTAAGATTGCTGAGAGAACTATCACCAATTTCAGACATGTGGATGATACCACTCTAAAGGCAGAAAGTGAAGAGGAATTAAGAAGCTTCTTGATAAAGGTGAAAGAAGAGAGTCTAAAAACAGCATGAAGCTTAACATCAAAAAAAGTAAGAACTTGGCAACTGGTCCCATCACTTTCTGGCAAATAGAGGGAGAAGAAATGGAAAGCATCAGATTTTATATTTTGGGGCTCAAAGATCACTACAGACAAGTGACTGCAGCCATGAAATTAAAAGATGCTTGCTCCTCGGAAGGAAAGCTATGGTAAATCTGGACAGCATACTACAGAGCAGAAACGTTAACTTGTTGACAAAGGTCCGTGTGGTCAAAGCTATGGTTTTTCCAGTAGCAATGTATAGCTGTGGGAGTTGGAATATAAGGAAAGCTGAGCATCACAAAATCAATGCCTTCAAATTGTGGTGCTGGGGAAGATTTTTGAGAGTCCTTTGCAGAAGGAGATCAAATCAGCTAATATTTAAAGGAAATAATTCAGGCTATTCACTGGAAGGTCAAATAGTGAAGTCGAAGCTTAAATACTTTGACTTAAATACTTTGACCACATAGTGAGAAGATAGGACTCATTGGATTGATGCTTGGGAAAATTGAAGGCAAAAGGAAAGGGGGAAGGCAGAGGATGAGATGGATAGATAGTACCAGGGAAACAATGAACATGAACTTTGACAGACTGCAGGAGATGGCAGAGGATGGAAAGACCTGGCATGCTGTAATCCATGGGGTCAAGAAGAGTTGGACACAGATAAGTGACTAAACAGCAACAAGCTCTGTTGTTGTCTCAGTCACTCCTGGCCTGCCCTTACCCCAGTGTCTGCAGACCTTTCTCTCTGTCTTCCTAAGCTGCCTTGGGCTGGAAAATGACACATTTTGACTTTTTCTTGGTATTCTCAATCAGAACTTGGTCTGGTGTGTTTTCTAGATTGTTGTGGAGGAGGCGTGCCAGGGAACTAAGCAAAAAATGCTGCTTCTCATTCTGCCATCTTGAATTTGCCTGGGCGGGGAGCTTAGGATGTAATGAATAATGATAGCTAACATTATACTGCCTTTTAAGGTTTCCAAGGAGCTTTATTTGTTATATGTTACCTTTATTACATTTATTATCTTATTCATTTGATCCTTACAACAACCCTGGAAGGTAAGTGCCATTAATTATCCCCAATTTACAGATGGGGAAGCCGAAGCTGAGAGAACATGCCCAATGTCACATAGCTAGGAAGTGTCTGGGGCAGGAAGTGACCATAAGTCTTCCTGATTCCAAATCTAGTGCTCCATCGACTATAATATACCACCTATCTGGTGTAGAAACATTTCATACATCAGAGAAGGAGTCAGACTAGGGGACTCAGTAGATTCTTCCCACCTCTGAGGTCCTAGAATTCTCTAAGTCACAAATCTATGGAGCTTTCGATCACACCAACCTACAATAACTTTATCATCTTCTAAACCAGAGCTGTCAATTATACTTCTCAGTGTAGCCTGAACCAGATTAAAATGGAAATGGGAGATACTTAACAAGATAATTAAAAATACAATAAAATAGATGTAACATTACATGTTATAACTAAGTCAGTATGTAGTGGTAGGGATCCTTGTGCGTGAATTAGTGGTCCCCACTTCTATTTGAGCTTGACACCCCTGTTCTGCAGTCATAATGTTAAAAAGTGAGTTCCATTGAGGTCGAGACTATCCTGCCCCAGAGCTTAGTAGAGTGCCTGGAACACGGTACATGTTTAATCAGTGTTGACTGATTGTTTCTAACATGCATCTGACAATTTATCTTCATAATCGTCTCTTGTATAATTACCATTTAGTGTTATTTGACTCTTAAGTTCCTACTTAACTTTTCATTGTTTACATCTGACCTTGTCCATGGCATTATAAACCTGAAGGCCGGTACTGTAACCTATATTCCTTGATGTCTCCCATGGCACCTTGTGCAAAGTACATAATTAGCTAATGCTGACAAATGGATGATCTCCAGGGAGATATGCATAAGGCAGCTAAAGAATGAGGCAGACTATATAATGACAAGTGCACTGAATTTGGAAAAGCAGAAGACCTGAGTTCAAATCCTGACTCCTATTTAATAGCTTTGTGACCTTGGGAAGCTAGGTGGCACAGTGGGCCAAGCCTGGAGTCAGAGAGACTTTTCTTCCTAAATTCAAATCTGCCCTCAGACACTTACTAGCTGTGTGATCCTGGGCACGTAACCCTGTTTGCCTCAGTTTCCTCATCTGTAAAATGAGCTAGAGAAGGAAATGACAAACCATTCTTGTATCTTTGCCAAGAAAACCCCAGATGGGATCACAAAGAGACAGACATGACTGAAGCAACTAAACGATCGTGATCTGGGGCAAGTCACCTGACTTTGCTGGGGCTCAGTTTTCTCTTCTATAAATATGAAGGAGTTAGACTAAATGTTCCCTATGGTCCTACCAGTTCTCTGGCAGATCCAAGAAGGGGAGAGAGGGCTACAGTAATTAAGGAAAACAATAGTAAAGAAAGTTGGGTTTAAGCTGGGTCTTGAAAGAGGGAAAAGTATGGTAGCAGGAGAGAATCAGAGGAGGTGTTACAGGGAAGAGCAAGAGTAAAGGCATAGAGACAAGCACAGTCAATAAGTAGCCAATATTTAATAAGCATTTATTAAGCACCTACTATATACCAGGCATCATATTAAGAGCTAGGGATACAAAGAAAGGCAAAAGACAGTCCCTGACCTCAAGGAACTCACTGTCTACTAGGGGAGACTACAAGCAAACACATTTATACCAGATAAATAGCAAATAATTAACAGAGGGAACACACTAGAATTAAGAGGGATCAGGAAGGTTTTCCTGTAAGAGGTGAGATTTTAGTTGGAACTTAAAAGAATAATGAATGTTGACATGTGCTGGATTCCTCAAGCCTGAGTGGGGAACAAAATATGGCTAGGCAAAGGAGGGTTCACCACAGTGACTGGTAAGTAGTAGGCACTTAATAAATGTTTGTTAATTGATTGACTATTAGACTAAGGAGCCTAGATTTCATCCATGAGGAGTTAGACAATGAAAAAACAAGCTGTCACTCTTAATCAACTTCTTCTGAACTATCAGGGGTTGAGACAGCACTGTCAGGAGAGGTCTAAAGCAGATTGAGAATGGAAAACCAGCTTGCTTGTGGAAGCAACCTCTCCATGATTGCCCAGAATGACCACATCAGACCAGAATTTGAAAGGAAACTTTTTCCCTTGCAGTGAGAGGATGAGAACACTGGAGAGCAAATTACAGGATAGGAAACCAAAGAAAGCCAGTGATCATTGTCAGTGGGGGCTAGAAGCAGGCAGGCACTAGGGGATGAGAAAGGGATTGGTGATTACTGGTGGATGATGAAGCCACCAAAGCTCAGTCGGATGCCATGAAAAAGATTTAAGGCCAGGGAGAGGACAGATCAAATGCCTGGAATCCCAGGAAGGGCTGGTTGTCAAGGGATGAGGAGACTAGACTGTGGTACCCAGATGTTTTCTTTGCTTCTTGGAATAAAGAAGCACTTGGAACCAAAAACTTTCCAAGGCCAATGAAATTAGAATCTGCATATGCTTCCTCTTCCAAAACAGCAAGATGAGGACATCTCTGCCAGAACTATTGTGGCCACTCGTGTGGTTGAAAATTAACAGTGGCATCCTGAAAGCTGCCAGTTCCAGGGAGAAAATAGTCCTGTGAACAGATCTGCCATCTCTCTCTTTGGCTTTACTTCAGGGGAAAATAAATAGAGATTAGGATACAAACAGATATGACAATGATAAAAAAGATAGGCTTACCACTTACATTAACCTCATTCTGGAAAGGATGCCCAAAGGACAGAAATGGAGCAGTTCAGTTCAATTAGGCAAACATTTATTAAGTGCCTACTGTGTGCAGATTTCAGAGCTAAGTGTCAGGAAAAATGTAAAGTCCAGCTAAGCCTCAGTCCCTGCCCTAATGGAATTTATAATCTACTAGCAATTAGACAAACAACGAAATTTTCCCCTTTGATGTATGACAAGCTCTGAGATGGGGTTTTCCCCTATTACTCTAAACATGATGAATGTGCCGGAAACCAGGACAAAAGAATGACTATATGATGTGTGTGCTAATGAGGAGGGACTCAAGGAGGTAGAGAGTAGCCGAAAGTTTACAAGAAAGCCCTCCAACATCCATACCAAGGAGACACTTATAGTCTTCAGAGTTAGCACTGGCAATGTACTAACCATTTGAATAAGTGTCCTTATTATGGGGAAAATGTGGTACCTAAATCCCTGAAACAGTTCCATCAGTCAGCTACTTCGGCTCTCTTTCCTTGTCCTTTGGAGATTGTTTTCCTAACAACAGACTGTTAGAACCAGAAGGGAGCTTTGAGATCATCTAGTCCAACCCACCCATTTTAGAGATGAGAAAACTAAGGCCCAGAGAGGTAAAGTAGCTTGCAGAGGCCAGATCCAAACCCAGGTATTCTTATTATCGGACCAGTTCATTCCACTATACTGTGGCATCCTCCCCTTCCTAAGCATATCTCCTTAACATGAAACATAGAAATGACCTTAGCAATCACCTAGCCACAGAATCAAAGAATCAGAAGATCTCAAAGTTAGAAAAGACTTCATCCAGCTTTACATATTACATATGGTGAAATCCAGGCTCAGAGAGATCAAGCAATTTCTCCAAAGTCACACAGTTAGTTGTCAGCAGAGTGGCAAAGAACAACTCGATTCATTCTCACTCCAATGCTCTTACCCTTGAATCACCCTAAAAACTTGTTGAGAGTATACCTGGTACATTAGTTAAGGAGTACCAAGGACAGGTGGGGCTGGAGGTGAGAGGGAAGCCTGGAGATTGAATGGGATGCTGTCTGTTGCTTCCCTGTCTTCCTTCCTTTACTTTCTTGAGAAGGGGTGAATAGTAAATGGCTCCCAGGGGTGAGTCCACCATCTATCTCATCAGCCTGGCTTCTCTTTGAAGAATGAGCACACAGCTGTCTGGATGGCTCTGTTTGGGATTTGTTTGGAGGGTTTGGTTTTTCTTTTTTTCTTTTTGTCCTGATTAGCTTTAATTTCAGCAGTAAGGATTGGAAATACTTAGTATTTCTCTAGGATTAATGGCTGGCTGGAAGGAACTGATTATCTGAACCGTAGCCAGGTACCATTAACCTCATTCACTCATTAATCCCAAGGAAATTCTTCCTGACTCAATCATTATCATGTCTGACAATTGCAGATGACTTTTCATCCCGCAGACTGCCAACATGCTGCCTAAAAAATATGGAGCCACAGTCAGTGCTTTGGGATAGGGTAGAGGGTGGAGCAGGGAGGGAGGGAAGGAACTGGTACTTTAGCAAAAAACATTAGATGGCCTGGGGGAAGGAGCAATTCTCCTATTTATGTAATTCCTATTTCTTAGGATCATAGATCTAGAATTGGAAAGGACTTCAGATTATATCTAGCCCCTCCCTTCCCCCATCATACTAATGAAGAAACTGAGACCCAGGGAGGATAAATTACTTGCCCAAGTTCACACTGATGCTAAGCACTGGAGGCAGCATTTGAACCCAAGTTTTCTGACTCTGCAGTACACTTTCCACTTGCTACTGTACCTCCCACAGATCACACAGTTCATAGGATTTAGAACCAGCAAGGACATTAGAGATCTGACTCAATTCTTCCCAGTTGCTCCATCAAGAACCCTATTTTCATGTCTCTTCATCAGGGTTTATTAGAAATGATGAAACCATGTATAAGGGTGTCCTATTCCTTACCCTCTCAGTGGACAGGGGAGTGACTGGAGGGAGGAAGAGAATTCCAAATTCAATATTTTAAAAAAATAAACAAAAATTTTAAAAAGAAAGAAAGAAGTGATAAAGAGAGGTGATAAAAGGGAGGGAATTAGGGAGGGAGGAGATGACAGGAAAGGAGAGAAGAGGAAGGAGAAGGTAATGAATAGGGGAAAGGAGAGAGGGAAAGACAACAGTGGGAAGAAAGTGCCAGAGTAGAGAATAGATAGGAAATACAGAAGAGAGAAAGAGAAGGACAAAGGAAGGGCATGGGGTAGAGGAATAAAGTACAATTAAGAATATCATGCAACAAGGACTCAACCTGGGGGCTATGAACTTGGCATATATATGTATATATATGCACACACATATACACATGTATGTAAATATGCATGTACATATGTATATATATTTGTTTTGTTAAATATTTCCCAATTACTTGTAAAAAAATTTTAACACTAATTTTTAAAATTTTGAATTCCCAATTCTCTCCCTCCCACTGTTTCCCCATGCCTTGAGAAGACAAGCAATGTAATATCGATTATACATGTAAAGTCAAGCAAAACATATTTTCATATTAGCTGTGTTGCAAAAGAAAATGTACATGCGCATACATATACACACATATACAAGAAAAAGAAAGTTTTAAAAAAAAGTCTGCTTCGGTCTGCGTTCAGAGTTCATTAGTTCTCTCTCTGGCGGTGGAGAGTATTTTTCATCATGGGTCTTTTGGAATTGTCTGGCATCTTGGTCTTGGTCAGAGCGGCTAAGTCTTCCCCAGTTGACCATCATTATAACCTTGCTGTTACACTGTTCTCCTCTGTGAATTTGGTTTTAAAAAAATATTTTGATAACTGCATTTTAACATACTTAGTTTCCTTTGTAATCCTATGTATTTGATTTTATGCATTTAAAAACATTCCATAGGCTTCAACAGGCTGCCAAAGCCTTTTTGGATTCCATAATGCACACACACAAAAAATGTTACGAACCCCTGACGTATAGGGATGCCTTGTGCCTATAAAAATAATAATATCTGACATTTATATTATCCTTCAAGGTTTACAAAATGCTTTATACACCTTATATTATCTGATCTTGTAAGATAAGTACAATTGGCTTTATTATCCTCATTTTACAAATGAGGAAATCAAGGGTCAGATTCAAACCCAGGTGTTTTCCAAGTCCAGGCTGCTTTGCATTATACTATGTTGCCTCTTTAAAAAACAAAACAAAACAGGAGAATGAATCACAGGTCATCCAAAGGCAGGCTGGGATGGCATCCTCAGCCTTGCCAACAGGATCACCATTCCTTACCAAACCACTTCAAGCATTGACTAAAGACAAGAGCGCAACCAGTCCTTCCCCATCAAAAAATCATTCATTCATTAAACACCCACATGTTCCAGCTGGGAGAGGCCCAAGTAAATTCAAGCAACCCCTGGCCTCTGTCAGCTAGGGCTCTGGCATCTAAGTCAATCTGTAGAGACAAGGACAACCACACAGAAGACAAATGGGCACTCAGGTTGCTATACAAACATTCTATAAACACAGAAGCAAAACCAGGGCTTGCCTTCTTTCTATGAGGTGATGTACAAACCTAGAGTTCTTTGACGTCATGACACAGAGAGTGAGTCAGAGAGGCCCATCCAGGTGGGGTGAGAAATCACCACCTTGCTTCTGAAGACTTTGTGGAGGAAGTGGGGGTGAGGCCAGACTAACAAAAGCTAGAGATTTGAAATAATGGAAAAGGAAAACTTGGCTGGCTAAAAGCCAGGAGCCATTCCAAGCTTTCTGGGACATGAGGCAAAGCTCAGAGACAGGAAGAGGAAGGGAGAAGCAAGAGGAGGTAGGACAGAAGGTCTTACTGGGTCTAGGGCAGGTAACACCTAGGAGAAGCTCAAGAAGGAAGTCACACAGTCTGACTATGGCCTCAAAATGGGAACCAGTCTTCAGGAGTCGGTGTGAGAAAAGAACCCTTGGTACTTCTCTACATCTTGAGACCCTGGCACTCTTGTGGCATGGGGTCCTCTTCTATCATTCAGGTATCTGTTTCTTCACTCTGACCAGCCAGCCTGGGATGCTGCCCCTTCCCTTCTGACACCTCAGTCTCACCTCACCCCACCCCATTTGCTGACATTGCACACAGTCCTATTCTTCTGTAGGATCACAGAATCAGTCTCAGAGTTGGAAGGGACCTCATCCAACCTGAACCTGATGAAGAATGCCTTCTACAAGCATAAGGAACATAGTCATCCAAATTTTGTTTAAACCACGGGTTCTTATCTGGGGTTTATGGTTTATTTGCTATTTATGTACTTTATTATTTTATTTACTTCCATCCTAAATTTACATCTCTGTAGCTTCCATCCAATTCACTTGCAAGACAAGACATCACCCTCCTAACATCATTGGTCTTCTTCTAGAATGAAGGATGAACAACAATAACACATCCAGCATCCTCAATTCTGGACAAGCAAGTTAAAAAACAGCACCCAATCATCCTTCCACATAACAATACTTCAAATAATTATAGATAACTATCTCATTCTTGCTGAGTCTTTTCTAGGCTGAACGACATCTTAAGGCCCTTCACTATCCTGGTCATCCTGCTCTGGCTGCTCTCCAGCTCATCAATGTGCTTCCTAATATGTGCTACCTGGGCCTGAACCCAATACTATCACTATGATCTTGCTAGAGAAGAGTACAGCAGTATGTTCACTTCCATATGCCTCTCAATGCAGCCTAAATTTGTATTAGTTTTTTTAATTGCTGTATCACATTACTGCCTCATGTTCAGCTTGCAGTGCATTTAAATACTCCCCCCCCATTTTTTTCAGACAAACATCTAACCATCATCTGCCATTTTATATTTGAGAAGTTGATTTTTGGACCCATGTGGACTTTACATTTATCTTTAATGAAATTCCATCATATTAAATTTGACAACCTTCTAGTCTGATCTTTTTGGTAACTAACTTAATCCATGCTAGGTATCACTACTGGTTTTAATTTGTATTAATACTAATACAATTAATTAACATTAATTGTAGTAAAGCTACCTGAGACCAAGTGAAACAGTGGCCTATGTGTGTCTGGAATTATAATGACCCCTTTGGTAGATTCTTCTATAATCTGGCAGAAGAGCAGCAGATGGTAAACCCCCTTCCCACCAAGGAAGAAAAAAAGCATTATGAATTGGGGAGTGGGGTGGTTTCCAAGATGACTAGGGCCTAAGGAATTTAAATTTAATTCAATAGTAAAGGTGTTTATGTTTCTTTAAGAAGAAACAATAGTTCCAGTGACTGGATAGCTGCAGGGAGGGGAATCCCCTGGTGTTGCCTAGGGTAGAGAGGAGAATTGGAAGCTTTGACATACACCAGGGGTTTATGAAGTGGGAAGAGAAACTGAGGGAGCTGTGAGGACCAAGGCTCACTAAAAGGATGGTGGTGGTTGTCGTTCAGTTGTTTCTGAGTCATGTCTAACTCTTCATAACCCCATATGGGGTTTTCTTGGCAGAGATACTGGAGTGGTTTGCCATTTCCTTCTCCAGCTCATTTTACAGATGAAGAAACTGAGACAAACAGGGTTAAGTGGTTTGCCCAGATTTATACAGCTAGTGTCTGAGGCAGGATTTGAGCTCAGGTCTTCACTTAACTGCCCTCAAGAGGATGGGGAGGAGGGTAAAATAAGAGGAAGGTAAACAAAGAGGAAAGTGGTTTAGGGAATTTCTTAGGACATCATCTAAGGGACATTTTCAAATCAGGAGAGTAGGTGAGGCTCACAGCTGTGACATGGCAGGTAAAAACCCAGAATCATAGATTTAGACAGGGGTTCTGACTCCACATCCAGCATCATTTTCCCACCATCCCCCACTGTCTCCCCTTAGGCTGCAGTAATGAAAGGACAGTTTCCAGTATGAGGGAAGTAACAATCCCACTGTATTCTGCCTTGGTGAGACCACATTTAGAGTATTGTGTTCATTTCTGAGCACCACATTTTAGGAAGAACACTGATGAACTGGAGCATGTCCAGATGAGTTTGACCACAGGGTCAAGGGACAGTGAAAATGTATATTACAAAGGTCAGTTGAAGGAACTGGGGATATTTCACTTGAAGAAGAGACTTTAAAAGATAGCAGTCTTTAAATATTTCAGGGGTAGTCATGTAGAAGAGGAAAGGGAGGACCAGAAATGATGGCAGAGGGCTAGATTTCAAATTGGGAGAAAGAATGAATGCAAAAGCAATTATTAAACACCTACTATATGCCAGTTGTTAGCACTGTACTTAAAAGTGAGATAGACCCTGACCTCAAGGAGCCTACAATCTAATAAATGGAGACAACACATGCCTTCGCCCTCACAGCTCCCTCAGTTTCTCCTCCCACTTCATAAACCCCTGGTGTATGTCAAGGAATCATTCCCTTTCTAGCAGCAAGGACAGTGTACTCTGTTCCCAGAATAAGAAGTGGAAAGTGGGGGATGGGGTTGAGCTCAAGAAAGGGATAGGTTTTTAAAATGCCAAGGTAGGCTGGAGGTAGATTATGGGAAGCATAGTCTAGAGACGGCTAGATACGATAGGTTAGGTGAGTTTGAACTCACTCACCCGCCAGTCAGGACAGTTCAGCCCCAGGGTGAAATTCCAAAACCTGAATGGGTAAGCCCTGGTTTCTGGGTGGATGACTGGTTGGGAAGAAACAAATTCCTAACAATTAGAAGTTGCACAAAAGTGGAATGAGCCGCCTTCCATAAGAGGAAGCCCCTTCATCGTGGGAAGCCTTCAGTCACAGGTTGGATGACCTTTGTTGAGTATGTTTCAGACCCATGACGTCCTCTGTGGTTCCCTCCAGCTCTGAGATTCTGTGGTTCTGTGATTCTGTTTTGCATTGAATTGAACTGCAGTGGAAAGTTATAAATGAGATCACTTTTTGAAAGAGAGATAACTCCCTTCCCTGTCTCTTCTCCTAGTTCCTGGGGTTTTCTGGAGAAAAAGGTATGGTGAAAGTCCTACTTAGGGGCTGTTCTCTTTAGAGGCCCTCATTTCATCACATGGGCTAATAGAAACAGCTTAATGAATGACAATGCATGTGTTAAGCATTTATTATGGGGATAAAAATAGAAAAGCAAGATGATCCCTGCTTTCTAGGAGCTCATATCCTAGTTTTCATCTTTGGGGATGAAAAGCACCCCCCACTCCTCGGTAGGTACTGCCACAATGAGGGCCAGGTTGGCTACATGCATGTCTGGGCTCAGAGAATCACCCACTGAGCCCCTGACTCATGGTCACCGCTTCCTTCTGCCCAGAATAAACATAGAATGTCAGAGCTAGAAGGAACCTTAAAAGTCATGTATAGTTCAAACCCCCCCCCAATTCCACAGATAAGGAAACTGATACCCAAAGGGGAAAAATGACATATCTTCCTCTCAGGGTGTCTCCCACTGAGAACAGTAGCATAGAGCTCCAAAGCTTGGGGATTTTCCTTTCAGAGTGATGCAATGGCACTAACGCACAGCTTCCTCAGGAAGCATGGTCCATCTCAGACCGAATGGTAAAACTGAGAGAGTTGGTCTCTACTGGCCTCCTACTACCCACTTTAGCACCTTTTTCTCCCGTCATGTGCTGTCTCCTAATTTCTTAAAATGCTAACTGTGCCCCCCAAATATCTGAATTTTCAGAGAATCCTAAAAGATTTTAAATATCCTCAAAAACAAAGGAATAAGTCTCTAATGGTGAAATTTCAGGCATCATGAGAAATAGGGGACACATCTGGAGACCTGATGCCTCTGAAATGATGTTCTGCCAAGCCTCAACTTTGGATCACTCCTATTATCTGCTGTCTTCACTCCTACACATGTGCTGCTGAACTAAGGAGGAGAAAATCATGCAGTCATTCTCTCTGGGTCCCCTACAAATTTGTGTTACACAGATTCAGCTGAGTGCTCACTGTTGGTAGGCAATCCTTCTATTCCTCCTTTACTAGCTCACCATCCTACCCTCTACCTTTTTATCCGTCCTCAAGCTTACCACGGCTGCCCATTCCTTCTCAGCTGAGAATGTTGGCTTATGTTTTACAGAAAAAAATTAAAGCCTTTTCTCAGTCATCATGAACTCCCTCCTCTCCCTTCTTCCTCATTTCTTATTACTCAGATGCCTTCTGCCACTTTTCCTCCTGTCTGACACAAAGAGTTGTTTTTATTATCCCCATTGGTGGATGGGGATAATTTACAGTTGAAGAAACTGAGGCAGACAGAGATTAAGTGACTTGGCCAGGGTTACACAGTAAATACCTGAGGCCAAATTTGAACTCAATCCTTCCTGGCCTGAGGCACTCCAGGCCTGATTCTCTATCCACTGTAATACCTAGTCACCATCATAACCAACATCATCAAAATTCTTGTTTTTAATAGTACTTTATTATTATGAAGTTCTTCCATATACATCACATGTCACAGCACCTTTTGATCATATAAGTATTAGAAAGGTTGGGATGTGGAAAAGGGACTAGCCCTGTTCTATTTGGCCCCAGGAGGCAGAACAAGGAGAAATCAACAGAACAGTTGTAGAAAAGTGGATTTGCAACTCAACATAAGGAAAACTTGCTAACAGAGAGCTTCAGGAACATGCAATGGGCTATCCTTGTCTGGTGTGTGGATTCGCTATCAGTAGAGATCTTTAAATAGCAGCTGGATGGCCACTTAAAGAGAAATGATGTAGGCAAGATTCTTCTTCAGGTGAGGGCTGGGCCATATGCCTTCTTCTAGGGTGTCTTCCAATTCAGAGATTCTGTGATTCTGTCATGATGATAATGATGATGATGATGATGGTGATAATGATGGCGATGATAATAAGGATGACAATGATGAAGACGATGGTGATGATGATGGTGATGACAATGATGATGATGACAACAATGATGATGATAGTAATAGCTAACATTTACATAGTGTATTAGGATTTGCAAAGCACATTACACATTTGATCTTCACAACAACTCTGAAAAGTGGATTCCATTATCCCCATTTTACAAACAAGGAAACTAAGGCTGAGAGGTCGACTTGCCCAGAGTCACAGAGCCATGGAGGGTCTGAAGCAGGATTGAACCTGAGGTCTTCCTGACTCCAAGTACACCGTGCTAGCCAGCTCATTGTCTCATTTGATATGTACAACAATCCTGTGATGTGGGTTTAGGACATATTATCCCATTTTACAGATGAGGAAATGGAGGCTTGGAGAGTTAAGTGACTTGTCCAGTATCACTTCCCTGCTAAGAGTTGGGTAAAAACTTGGGTCTTCCTGACATGAGGTCCAATTTTTTTAGGACTAGAGAAGAGGTCTGGAGGAAAGAGCTGGAGCAAGGAACACCTGACGGGGGTAGAATAGGGGAACCTGATGGCTCTCTTCAAGTATTTGAAAGGATGTTTCATGGAAAAAGACAGATTTGTGACACCATGGCTAGAGAGCATATGCTGGATTTGGATTCAGGGAGATCTGAGGTCAGATGCCATCTCTGACACCAGCCATATGATCATGGGTCAGGCATTTAACTTCTGTCTGCCTCAGTTTCCTTATCTATAAAATGGGGATAATAATAGCACCTCCTTCCAAGGGTTGTTGGGAGGATAAAATGAGATATTTATCAATCTTATCTGTGTTGGGAAAAGGTACATATCACCACGCCATCAAAATCGTGTTCTTTCAGATATAGACTTGATACAAGGACAAAGTCCTTAGCAAGCAAAGCTGACCAAATGAGAAATGGGTTACCTCAGGTGTTAGTGAGTTTCCCCCTCCCCAGAGGGATTTAAGCAAAGACTGGATCATTTGTGGTGTGTATAGTAAAAAGGATTCCTATACAGGTGCAAGCTGAACTAAATGACCTTCAAGGTCGCTTCCAGCCCTGAAATCCCGTGATCTGTTCCATTTAAAACAACATTACTGCCTGCTTCTCATTCGCTTCATCAGGCAAGGGGTCTATGACAGGTACCACCCATGATGACCATCTTGGAAGTCCAATAGAAAGGCATCCTTCATGAACCAATAGAAATTCAGAACTTTGTATTCATAGTACCTTAAAGAAGAAAAGATTCTGAACTTAATAAACACCAAATAAAATGAGCATTTCAACATACAAAGTAGAACAGAAAAAGAATGGCACATGAAATTGTGAATTTCTCATATATAGCTTGGCTTTTTCCTTGTAAGTATAATCAATTAAACATGTAACTTTCAAAGCTGTCCTGCTTATCTGTGTTTCCTTCTAGTCTTCCTTCTGTTCTCTTCTATGTACTCTTTAAAAATATTCTTCCAGTGCTATAAGAAATGATGAGCAGAATGGTTTCAGAAAAACCTGGGAAGACTTACATGAACTGATGCAAAGTGAAGTGAGCAAGACCAGGAGAACACTGTACATAGTAACAGCAATACTGTACAAAGATCAACTGTGAATAACTTAGTTATTCTCAGCAATACGATGATCCAAGACAAGTCTGAAAGACATATGATGAAAAATTCTGTCTACCTCCAGAGAGAGAACTGTTGGAGTCTAAGTGCGGATTGAAGCATCATTTTTTCACTTTCTTTATTTTTCTTGCTTTTTTGCAACATGGCTAATATGGAAATATATTTTTCATAATTTCACATGCATAATTGATATCACATCTCTTCCAATATCAGTGGATGGGGAAGAAGCAGAAGGTGGGGAAGAAGCAGAAGGGAGGGAGAGAATTTGAAACTCAATTTTTAAAAAATGAATGTTAAAAGTAAATGAATAATAAAAATGTTCATGCATCCATGATTCTACTTTCTTTTTTTCCTTTTCTGGCAACCTTATTCCTAACCCCCTCTTTCTCTCTCTTCTGATCCCATTGAAGGAGAAAATGACCTTGTGATAGATATGCGCATTCAAGCAAAACAAATTCCTGAACAATATGTGTGAAAAATATATGCCTCATTCTGTAGCTTGAATCTGTCACTTCTTTGTCTGGAGGTGGGTAGTAGCAAGCTTTATCTTTGTTGCTCTGGGATTATGGTTGGTCATTGCATCGATCAGAGTTCTTAAGTGTTTCAAAGATGTTTTTCTTTACAATATTGTTACTATATAAAATGTTCTCCTTGCTCTACTTACTTTATTCTGCCTCAGTTCATACAAGTCTTCCCAGTATTATCTGAAACTGTCCCTTTCATCATTTCTTATGGTAAAATTATATCGCATTACATTTATATGCCATGTTTTCTTCAATCACCCCTAAAGTGATGGCATTACTTTGTTTCTAGCACTTTACTATAACAACAATAACAACCACAAAAAGGCTGCTACAGCTATTTTGTACATATGAGTCTTTTTTCTCTAGCTGGCCTCCCAGGTGCTCTGCTGTCTTGGGAATATTTCATGTCAACAAAGAACATCTATTTCCAGTGACCATACAGAGTCATGTATTGTCACACCCATCTCTGGGACTCCCCCAAGCTCCCAGGAAATATTCTGTTCCTCTGTTCCAAATAAAACACCCCTCTAAAGGAGGAAGTGGCCAAGCACAACAGGAAACCATTGGCTTACTACTGACTGTCCCAAAAGCCACTCCCAATGGCTGATCATGTCCCCAAAACAATGCTCTGAGCTGCTTCCCTCCTTAATCCTTCTCAAGGCATCACTCACCCCTGTCTTCAGGGAAGATTGCATAATCTTTTCTACACCTGCTTAAGCTCCTTGCCTATGGAAGACCCCCTCACTCTCAGAGCTCTAAAAAGGAGACAAACATCAATTTCAACCCTAAGAATGTTCGTTTGCCTTTCTGAAGGCTCAGGCCCCAGCCTGGCACAGCCTTCCTCTGAAGGGAGACTCAGCTC
This sequence comes from Trichosurus vulpecula, assembly GCF_011100635.1. Classification (NCBI taxonomy): domain Eukaryota; kingdom Metazoa; phylum Chordata; class Mammalia; order Diprotodontia; family Phalangeridae; genus Trichosurus; species Trichosurus vulpecula. The sequence goes on from NC_050579.1 coordinate 51,394,012, forward strand.
ATTATCTAATTAATGACCCCACCCCCACTCCACTACTTCCCAGTCTCTAGGCTCCTAACCTCACTACTTCTAATGTCACAGTTGGATCACAGCCAGATAGTGAGGGTGGGGTCAGCCCTAGGAATAGTCAGAGAACCTATAATTTGCCCAGAACAAAAAAGCCTTTTTCCATTTACCCCAACCCCAAGTCTCCCCAAACAGTCCACCACACCTAAGTGCCTGGAATTCTCAGTAGAATAGAAAACCCTAGTTAATGATGAAAGTATGTTACAAGGGAAGAATAATATCTCTAATCTATTAGTTAATGGCTAACATGTTCATTCTCTCAAAAAACATTTATTGAGCTCTTGCTATGCACAAGGAGTCCCACGGATACCCTCCTCTGAGGCCTTCTTGGGACATCTAAGTGACTGTAGGTTCTCAAAGGCTATGCCAGTTGAACACAAGTAGGTCCCACCAAATTTGAAGAGCCACTGGTGGTACCCGGGAATAGACTACTGGTTGTCTGGAGATCAGCCTAGTTGAGTGCATATTGGGTGAATCACCAAAGAGTTGGCCACCAAGGTATGATCTGGTTTGGTTTTTGGCCATCGCAACTCGTGAATGTGATTTCCTAAGGTATGGAGGGGCGAGAATCTGTGTGATGGAGGCAGAGTCCACACCAATGAAGTCAAAGACAACAATGCTGTAGGTGAGACCCAAAGATAAATAGGACACAATCTACACTAGCTTGGGATCCCAAGGCTTTGATGTGTTGGCCCCTTCAGGATATATTTGGTTCCTTGGCTCACAAAGGCTCACACTTTTCTGTTACTATTTGTAGAAATATAGACCCTAATAGGAACCTTAGGGTAGGTGGAGATAATAGCTCTGAGGATAGATGGTTAGAAGAAAAGAAAGCCTTCATGTTCACTGACATCCATTTAAGGCTTCCATTCCTTTATTCATTTACTTATACATTCATCCATCCATTCAACGACCATTTCTTCAGGTGTTAATGCCACAACCTGAAGAATCAAAATTTCTGACAATCCAAAGGTGTCCAGAAAGATCCAAAATGATCATTAGGAGGCCACAACATATTACCAGTGATGATTCAGATGCAAGAAGTGCCATTAAATATATCATCTATTAAATGTGCATGATCAGAAAAAGAGTAAGGCCAGATGTGTACAAAGAGCAAGACATAAATAACAGAGACATCAACTGAGAGCTATATTAGTATGTAGAGAATGATAAGAGACATCTTTAAGTATGGTCTTCAACACATTGGTCATATCTTCTCTGGAGGATTTATGAAAGGACATGAGCAAGAATCACCCAGAATGAAAGGGATAGATATATTGTGATCTGCACAATGTATGAACTATGGAGCCGTTGAAGTATCTAAAGCCTTTCGGGAAATTGACTTTCAGAGAATGGTGGCCTCTCTACTGCTGCTCTGATCCTTGAACCTTGAGAAGCCAGAGAGGAAAATGAAAAATGGTCTTCATTTTTCTTCCTGAGTATTTTCATGTCTTAGATACTTCTATTTTTCTTTCTTTTTTTGTATGTTGGTTAAAAGGTCAATTGAGTTGCACTGTACACTTTAGCTGTTTATAGTTTCCTTATCAGTATGGCTTTTAATATTTTTTGTTGGTAGGCATCATGGAAAGTAGCTTTTGTATTCATTCAACAAATATTTATTGAGGGCCTTTTCTACCTCTCTCTTTGGTTAAGTAAATACTCCCTATGTACTCTTCAACTGAGTCTACAGGGAACAAGTATTTCCTAACTAGACCCAAACATTCCTAAGCATTTGCTCAAATATATCTCTTCCTCTACTTGCTGCTGGTCTTCACAGAGCTAGAATAGTTGATGTGGGATCCCTCCATACTGAAGAATGCGACTAGGAGCGAGGATTCCTGGGTTCTACTTTTTGGTTTGACGCCAACTTGCTATGTAAGGCCTTGGACAAGACGTGTTCATGGTATAATTTCTAGGCCTCGGTTTCTTCATCTGCAAAATAAAAAGGTTGGGCTAGAGCAGTTGTATCAAACTGAAAGAGAAATGGGGGCCAGCAAGGATCTGTACATGCAGATCCCTGCTGGGTCACATGTTGACTTAGTTTTAAAATGTAACATTATCTATGTTTTAGTGTATTTTTATTTATTTTGTTAAATATTTCCCAACTAGATTTTACAGGCCTCACGTGGGCCACATATTTGCCACCTCTGGCCTAGATCAGAGATTCTTAACCTGGGATCCATGATAACAGTATTTCAGTCTAATTGGTTTCTTTTGTAATACTTGTATTTCATTTTTAAAAATTTTTTATGTAAAAGGTTCTATAGGCTTTACCAGACTTCCTGTGTCATGAGGTCCATGACACCAAAAATGTTAAGAATTCCTGGGCTAAATGATCCCTAAGGGGCCCCTTCCAGCTTCAATCTTTTATGATTCTGTGATTCTATGATAGCTAAAAGAGAAATTGAATAAAACACAAAGCCTTGGTCTAGTTTTCTAGGATCAAGAAATATGGAATAACAGTGAAACAAAGCCTGGTGCAGTGGGCAGGCACTGAACAGATTCATCTTCCCTAGTCCTAAGACCACTTTTGTGATAAGCCTGATGTAAGCCCAGGGTTGTCTATACAGATAAAGAACAAAATGGAGGGGGGTGGGTAGAAGGGTGCATACTGGGGTACACTATTGCAACCAGCTGTGAATGTTACAGATGGGAGCTGAAAAGAGGTGAGGTGCCCCATATGTAGTGGAAAGCACTTCTGAGAAATAAACCCTTGTGAGAAAATACCTCATCCTGTACAAATGCAAAGGCATTTTCCCAGGCAAGTGCTCCTGGGGTGACTGTTCCCCTTCTCTAGGGGAAGATGATAGTCACCAGCTCATTGAGACAGCTCAGCAAGGGTTGGAAAGAAAGACTCACCAGCATGAGAAGAAGCAAATGAATCAGTGATTTCTCTTTTTTTCCATCAGGACTGGAGGGAGGATAAGGAGCAATAAACCTTGTGGTGAGGCCTAAACCCTTCTACCACTACCCTCACACCCTAGGATACTCCGGACAGCCCGTGGTACCCATGAGACTCTGGGAACAGAGGCAGCAGAGACAAGTGTAGCAATGAGGGAGGGCCATTGGGACTGAATCACAAAGCAAATTCATGTCAGACCTCAGCAGATGTTCAGGGACCCTCCTCCACCAAACACATGACAGACCAGGAAAAAAGAACTACCAGGGGCCAAGTCCAATGACATCATGCCTAAATGAGGCCAAAACTATTTGTTTGACTAATTTTTTGGACCAAAGTGGCAAGTTATTTTGGCAGTGTAGACACACACGAGACAACTTCAGATGAAACCAGCAGAATCCCTGAGATGTCCGTATCAGCCCTGCGATTTCAAAGCCTAGGGAGTCCTTGGGGAAACCACCAAGGCAGGCATATCAGTAAGGTGAGCCCTGAGAGATGGAACTCAGCCTCAGCTGGCTCAGGTGGCCTTTGAGAGGAAAGGCCCAACCTTTGAAGCCCATTGACACCAACTCATTACCATAGTCCATTAGTCATCCTCTGACCCACAATGAGATCTGAAAGAACCTCTGATCCCTAAGTTCACTTCATTCTGACATTTTCAGGTTTGACTCAAGGTATATAATACAACCCAGGGACAACCAACCCACTGATGTGATTGGTTTCTCTGGTTTGCAATGCCCAACAGGCTCTTATGAGCAGCAGTCTTTGAAAACCAAGCCCTGAGTATTTTTCCCAGAACTATACATAGTTCTGCTCTGAGCTCTCCGTATACTCTGAGGGCCCTTCCAGCCCCAAATATGTGAAACTATAATCTCCAGGATGCTCTGTACAAGGAAAACTCATATTTGTGAGATGGCTGGCCAAGGGGAAGAGAAAAGGGCTACTGCCATGAAAAAGGTCCCTTCCCTGTGATGAATGTGATGCCTAGTACACTTGTATGCTATTTCAAAAATCAGGATTTTTCTGGGTTTTTTGTCCTGCGCATGTAAATGTGAAGTGTTTGTCAATTAAATCCCTTTGTAATCTGCTCTTGGAGGGTTGATTGTTTTCTATTAGGGAATCTTCCTTTCTAGAACCCTGTTTACTTTAAGGCTCTTTAACCAAATCCATTTGTTGGCAGCTGAAATAGATTTTCTGTTGAGATGATCTCCAGACACAAAACCAATTACCTCTCCACCCCCACCCCCACCCCCAAACTCATCTACCTTAGCAACTCTGAGGGGACCTACTCCATGAGGACTACCTGCTCCTGGATCCCCTGCGAATTCCTTGTCCATTTTCTACTCACCCCAAAGACACACATTTAAGACAAGAACAGATGTGGTTGACATCTAAGCAGGAAACCACAGGCCAGCCTGAAACCCCAATCCATTACCCTCGTGGCCAGAGCCACCAGAATTTGGGAAGTTCCTATAGCTTTGATGTTAGAAAATGTGTGGGCTATCAAGGAAAGATGGATGGTTTTGTGTAGAAACTATAGGCCCCTTCTCAAAATAATGTTTTTAAATGCAGAAAATATATATGATCACAAAGGACATATTTTTTTCAGGTCTTCAAGCCCCAGGTTAAGAGTCCCTGATCTAGGGCCTATGTTCTTCCCACTGTGTCCTCTCTCCGATAGCCCATAGCCACCATAAGAGAATCATGGCATTTGAGAATTGGGTAAAGGTACTGGAGGTGTTTATACTAGAGAAGAGAAGAGTCAGGGTAGATTTGAAACCAAATATCTCGTTACCAAATATCTGAAGAACTAACACATGGAAGAGGGGTTTACATCCCTTTTGGACCCAGAGGGAAGAAATAGGAGAAATCATTGGACATTGTAAAGAGGCACATTTAGGTTCCACATCAAGAAAAGCTTTCTCACAATTAGTGATATCCCAGAGCCAGGAAGGGACTGCCCCAAGCAGTAGTGAATTCTCCTCCTTGTAGGTCTTCAAACAAAGGCCCAACAACTATTTTGGGGTGTGTTGTAGACAGCAATCTTAGCCTGGTACTGGTTAGGCTAGGTAGCCTCTGAGGTCACTTCCAACTCTGGGATTCTAGGGTTCTGTGATTTCTGACTGCGGTGTCCTGCTGTGGCTATGGTGGCTTCCTCATTGTTTGCTTAGGAACCTGTCCTGAGGCAGATGAGCCTTTGAGGTGGAATGGGAAGCATCACTGTGGGCAGGGCCCAGATGACCCTCCAGGGGCAATCTTAGCTAGATGTTCTCCAGAGCCAGCAGCTGAGGAGATCATGATACTGTATCCTCTTGGTCCTCTCAGAATCTCTCTGGGTCCAGAAGGGGAGGGGCTCAATGACCTTCTGTTCTCACCATTCTATACACTCACACACTCCACTAACTGCTCTTATGTCTCTTCTAGTCTAATTTAATTAGATTGCTTATGTAAGAAGGAAATGCCCTGCTCTGGGCTGGGTGGGGGTGAGGTGGGGGTGGTTCTCTCTCAATACCATGTTGACTTTTCCCAATCTCACGCCTTTCACTGCTGTACTCCATCTCGTTGACCCTCCTAGCTTTCTCAGGACTGCTCCTTTCTGACTGTTTGCTTCAGCTGTTTCTCCTCTTTGTCCATGTCAAGGAATTGACCCCTCCCCTCCCAACCCCACTGAAGGACTGAATATTTATTCAACCTTTGGGTTCTCACCACCTGCCTCCTTGAGAAAACCAGGAGAGAGGAGTGAATGGATCGGTGTCATGGGAAGAGCCCTGATTTTAAAGTCAGAGAGCCTGAATTCAGTTCTCAGATCTGACATTCACTAGCTCTATCGCCCTGGGAACTGTCATCTATACTCTGACTGCCTCAATTCCTCACCTGCAAAATGGGAGTTCAGGGTGCTTTTGAGGATGGGTTAATATTTGTAAAAACACTTTGAAAACCTTAAAGCGTTCTGTAAATACGCCCTATCCTTATCGCTCCCGCAGTTGAATATCATTATCATTTTCTTCACACTTGAATCCATTCATTCATTGACCCATTTGGGTAACAAATACTTATTGAATGCCTACTGTATACATTGCCCCACACTAGAGTGATGGAAGGAAGTGGTTTTTCCTTCCTATCTCAACCCACATTTTCCCAAGTTCCAGGGCCATCCTCCTGGGTTTGGCTGCAAAAAACAGACAGTGAATGCCCATGACTATGGCCGAAAGTAAAAAGAGAGAGAGAAGAAGAAACAAAGGTGTGTGCACTTACATACCAGTTCCATATCATCCTGACACAGAGAGAGAAAGGCAGGACAAGGTGGGAAGAACCCAGCAGGACTTGGGAGATCTCAAAGCCAGTATACTCATTCTAATGTCTGTTTGTTCCTTCAAGGGGCGCAGAGGAAGAAAAAATGACCTTGGATCTCCCTGCCTCCAGTTTCCTATCTTACCCCCACCTCTCTCAGATTAACTTATTGTTATACAAACAAGCATCCCATCTTACTGCTCCTCTGCTCAAAAACAGTCAATGACTCCCTATTGCTTATTGGAGTGGGGCCTACTCATCAGCCTGATATTGGAAGTCCTTTTGAACCCGAGTCAAATCTATCTTTCTAGCCTTCCCCCACATTGTTCCCCCTCACAGCCTATACTCTTGGCAAACTGGATTCTTTTTACGCCTCCACACTTCTGCCTAACCTCGTACTCTCTGCGGGGAATGCCTTTGGCCATCTTACAGCCTTGCTTCATGATCCAGGTCAAGTACCACCTTCAGACCTTCTCCCATCTCACCCAATAGGACATCTGAATGTATAACCCTTTAAAAAAAAACCCTATATGCTGATCTGTTTTACAATTACTTGCTTGCTTGTCAACTTTTAGTGTGGACAGAAATGGAAGCAACACTTCATTTTCCTCCTTTGTGCATTTAAGCTGTTCCTCATATTTGGAACGTCTTCCCCCACCTCAGTAGAATGTAAACTACTTGAGGGTAGGTACTCTTCAGATCCATCTCTGTGTTCTCAGCCCCTACACAATTCCTTCTGTAGATTGGGCATCAGTAAGTGTTTGTTGTATTAAATCCAGTCCCCTCTGCTTCTCAACATCCTTCAAAGCCCAAGTCAGGTGCCTTCTCCCCGATTCCCCCAGTGGCAGGTACCCTCTCTCTCCTCAAGTCACTTCGTATTTCCTTATCACCATGAGTTTTATATCATTAGGACAATGTAGGTCACTTGAGTACAGGGCTGATTTCATCTGTGTCTCTGCATCCCCTCTATGTGTCTAGCGCATAAAAGGTGTCTAACAGAAGTTTGGTGAATTGAGTTGTCGTCGAATTATTCATCTTTGCAGTCCCTCTAATATCTAACACAGTGCCGGGCACACAAGTAAATCTTGTTAAATATTTGATGAGCAAATAAATAAATGAATGAGATAAGAAGTTGGTAAAAGTTACAGAGGTGGATTTGGGCTGAATATGATGGAAAACATCCCAACATTGTTGTCATTCCTGACCTGCGATTTTACTGTTGCGTGGAACTCTCAGTGGGTAAACGTATTCCACTGACACAGACTGGCAACTTACCTGCAGCTTATAGCCTTAGAGATTGTCTAGGGAGTGTTGAAGGGTTGACTGATTTGCCCATGGTCACATAGCCAGTATGTGTCAGAGGCTGGATTTTCTGAACCCATTCCTTTGTGATGCCAAGGCTAGTGCTCCACCCACTATGCCACATTGCCCCCTTTAACCATTAGAGCCATCCAAGAGGAGAATAAATGACCTTGGGAGTTGCTGGTTTCCTCCTCAGTGGAAGTATTCAAATGGATAGCCCATAGACATCCTAAATTCAACATGTCCAAATCTGAACTCTTTATCTTTGCGCCCAAACCCTCCCTCTTTCCACACTTCTCTATTACTATAGAGGGTACCACCATCCCCCTAGTCACCCCTGGCTTACAACCTAGGTGTCATCCTCGATGCCTCCCTCCCTCTTACCACTACCCCCCCCATTTCCAATCTGTTGCCAAGTCTTATTGCTTTCACCTCTGTAACATCTCTTATCTATGTCACCTGCTCTTCTCTAACACTGTCACCATCCTGAGGGTGGTGAACACTGTGGTCAAGTTAATTTTCTTAAAGCACAGATCTGACGGTTCACCCCCTCTTTATTCAACAAACTTCAGTGGCTTCCTATCACTGCCCAGAATCAAATATAAAATCCTCTATTTGGCATTCAATGCCCTTCATAACCTTTCCCCCTCCTACCTTTCAATCTTCTTACACTCTACTCCCCCTCCCAACATACCCTACAGTCTACTGACACTGTCTTCCTTTCTGTTCCTTAAACAAGACACACCATTTCCCAATTCTGGCCATTTTCCCTGGCTCTTTTCCTTTCTTGTAATGCTCTCCCTCCTCATCTCTCCAGGCTTCCCTGCCTTCCTTCAAGTCCCAGACAAGACCTCATCTTTTGTAAGAAGCCTTTCCCGAAAGATTCCCCCTGAATGTTACAGCCTTTCCTCTACTGTTTAAATTCCATTTATCTTATCTTTTGTAGGAAGCCTTTCCCGAAAGATTCCCCCTGAATGTTACAGCCTTTCCTCTATTGTTTAAATTCAATTTATTTTGTATGCATGTATTATGTGTGTGCGCGCGCGCGCGTGCGTGTGCGTGTGCGTGTGCGTGTGTGTGTGTGTGTGTGTATGTGTGTGTGTGCGCGCACACGTGGGGGGAGAGAGAGAAACAGCCAACATTTACACAGCATCTGCTAGGTGCCAAGCACTTCACAACAACTGTAGGAGGGTGGGTGCTATTATGAGGCCCCTTTTGTAGATGAAGAAACTGAGGTGAGATGACTTGCTCCACATTCCACAGCTGGCAAGTGCCTGCACTCGGGTTTGAACTGAGGTCTTCCTAACTCGAGGCCCAGCACTCTAACCACTGCGCCACCTAGTTGCCTAATGAAGCTATTGTTTCTTCTGGGAGCTACTGTTGCCAGCCAATGAACTCAGAACAGCCCTCGGAGACCTGAGGGACCAGTGGTTTAGCCAGCGGAGGTCAAGTCTTTCTAGGACTGCATCATACTTGGAGGCCCGACAAGTGAAGGAAGATGCTGCCATGGAATGCTAGCTCACATTTATAAAGCATTTTACGGATGGCCAAGCACCTTATGGATTTGATCTCACTTGAGTCTCATGAACTTTGTAAGGTAAGTAGTGTTTTACAGATGAGGAAAATGAGACTGGCAGAGGTGAAGGGATTTCTCAAAAGATCACACAGCTGGTAAGCATCTGGGGCAGGATTTGAACTCAGATCTTCCTGGCTCCAGGCCCGGTGCTCTATCCACAAAACTACTTAATAGCCTGCTGATATTCTTGTCTTACAAAGCACTGGGTATCTTATTTGAGGTTCACAACAACCCCGTGATGTAGATAACATGGATATTATGAACCCTACTTTCTTTTTTTTTTTTGTCAAGAAACAAAGATGCAAAAAAAATTAAGTGACTAGCCCAGGGTCACTTAACTAGTAAGTGACAGAGCCAGGTGGATATTCTGACCCCTAATCCAGTTTTTGATGCAGTGGACACACCAGAAAAAAGAGGTAATGACTGGGGAGAGGGGGAGCAGGGCTGGAGGAGAATGGATGGATCCAGAGAACAGAAAATGACCCCAGAGCTCCCAAAACTAAGATACGGGCTGTCACTTCACAGTGGAGTTCTGTACAAAGGCAATATGCCAGTCATCTAGTTTACATGCATAGCAACCCATCCTCTGTGAGTGAAAGATGAGCCTCTGTCTAATTGTGCCTCAATAATCCTCTGGAAGAGCTCCCAGACTCCCCCTTCCAGGACAGCAACGTTCACTTAGTCTGCTGCTAGCCAGACCTGGTGCTGGTGTCTCAGGCCCAATGAGGTAAGCTGATCAATCAAATCTTCTTGACTGTCTGATGGAGGGATGGAGGAAGAAAAGAGGCAATGAGATTTTGTGTTTTATTCTCCCAGAATTGATGCTTTCAGATTTCACATCCCACGACAACTCCCAGGACAAAGTTTATGACAGCAACGGCAGGCAGCATCTGCGTCAGTCAGGAGACGCATTCCCAATAGTGGGCCTGGTGATTCACCCATGATTTAGTGCCTACCTTGCTAATGAGGAGACTCAGTGGCAATTTGCAGCCTCCAGACTTCCAGTCAACCCACACCGACTCATCTAATTGACTCATGTTCCTTGTTAGCAGAAATGTTCACAGGTCTGAGACCGAGCGAGGACAGGTTCCAGTGGGATAATATGACAGGGTATATGGGGAAGTAAAAGAGCCTGGGGAAGAATCCATCTCCTGACAAAGATGATATTGATTCACCAGGGAAAGGGTACAAGGAGAAAGGGCACAAGTTCAGAAATGAAATGGGTTACCTTTAGGGGTAGTGAGATCCCCATCACTGGAAGTACTCAAGAAGCTGGGATATTGTAGAGAGGTTGCCAAGTTCTATGGTCTTTTTTGGTTCTCCTCATTGTGTTACTCTCTTTATACCCCCAAAATTACTTTAAAGTTATTCAGTGTGTGTATGTGTATGTTTATATGTATATGTATATTATGTAAAATGTGTGTGTTTACAATATACATGTGTACATTGTCTTAAGTATATACAGTGTACCATATGTATATATGTATGTATGTGTGTGTGCAGGCATGCCCAGATTGCCTATATATGTACATATAGAGAGATGTCTATAGTATGATAGATTATAAATAGGTTAGATAAGTGTGTATGTTTTTATATCTCTGTTTAACACTCTGTGTGTGTGTGTGTGTGTGTGTGTGTCTGCAGGCATGCTCACATTGCCTATATATGTATATATAGAGAGATGCCTATAAGTACGATAGATTATAGATAGGTTATATAAGTGTGTATGTTTTTTATATCTCTGTTTAACACTCTGTGTGTGTGTATGTGTGTGTATGTGTGTTAAAGGGATTTGCCCTGGGCACACCCAGATTGCCCAGCAAGAAAATACCTTGCAGCCTGTGTTTTCCTACCACATAGGTGAGTGGAGTCTCCTTTGATTGGCTGCATAGCTAGAACAGGCCATATCTCTAAAAACTGTCCGACTGAGACAGTCACTTGCTCCAGCCCTTCTCCTTCCCCGCTCTTTCCTGTTGCTTCCAGAGGATGAAAGAACAGTTAACCTAAAGCGTGGGCACCATGACCAGAACCAGGTGTGGGGATACCTTCCCCTCAACCTCCTTATCCTTGCTCTAAGAAATGGGTGTTTCTGCTTCTGATCTGTTTCATTTACCCTTCTCGGTTTCAGGTAGAGGTGTTCATTCCCACCAGCCCGGGGAGTTGGAGTTGTGGTGAGACTTTGGAGCCAGGATTACTGGGGGGATGGTACAACTAGGCCTGTAAAGAAACTCAGGCCAGACTGCCTATGACTTGAACCCAAGTGGAGGAGTGGGGTTGGGATTTGGAAAGTGGAACTGAGCTAAGCTACGAACCTAATCCCCTTCCTGGAGACTGAAGTGGTACAAGATGAGGAGGGCGATTAGTCTCCATGTGGGGGAGAGTAAATTGGTATATTTGTGATTATATCCTTGAAGTAAAACCTAATCCAACTTGGCACTGGCTTACAGGGGACCTCTCCCCCTTATACTGCATGACGGATCTCCATCGGTGGGGGCTGGAGCCATTGGCAGAGAGCCTAGATCCTCCAAACCCTGCGAAGGTATCAGAATACTGCTTAAGGGCACACAAATGCATGTGGACACATACATGTATGCATACGTAGGCATGGTCATGCAAGTTTGCATTGCACATATGTGCATAGGACATATACACATGTACATGTATTTAAACAATGCATGCATATGCACAAATATATTCCTACATTGTGTGTGTAAGCATGTACATATAGATGCATATGTATATACACGTATATGTATATGCATGGGTACACATGCACTCATCTCTACACATGTATTTATACATGCGTTGTATACACACGTATATGTATAAAATTCACTTATTGCTGCAAATACTGTTTTCCCTATAAGGGGTAGAGTTTCTTGAAGAAAGTTGCTATTTGTCTTTGTACTCCACAGCTTCAATGGCTTCTACACGCCTGTTGAATGAATTAATGACTTCCAAGGTCCCTTTCAGCTACAAACTTCTCTAAGTCTATGTAAGGCTGGCAGCGGAATAGACCCAAAGGATCTTTTTGGGCTTGAGCCTGGGCTAAATTTAATAAGATGAAATCCAATATGGATAAATGTAAAGTATTATAAATGGATTCAATATATCAACTTCTCGAATATAAGGGGGCATGCTTTTTTGACAGCTATTTAGCTGAAAAAGATCAGGGGAGGTGGAATTTTAGTGAACTGTAGTACAGCTCAGTTTGAGCCAGTCATATGACACAATAGCCACCCCCCCCAAAAAAAGCTGTGATCTATTTGTTTTAAATCAAATTTTTCTCAATAAAAAAGCTAATGTTGGTTTAAAATTTTTTTTTCAATAAACAAAACTATTTTCTTTCCCTCTCCCCTAAGCTAAGACTTTTTTAAGAAAGCCATAGCTTCTGGCCATACAGAGGGGACAGTCCCCAGGTACTTGGCCCTAGTTGGACTCCATTTCTGGGTGTGACAGTTTAAGATATTGATGGTGAAGAGACTTGAATCTCACATCACATAAGGATCGAAGGGTGTTTAGCCTGGAAAAGGGAAGCCTGGGGGTTGAGGGACACACATGATAGCTGCATTCAGGAGGAATTCAGCAGGAGGAGGATTTGATTGATTCTCTCTGGCCCCAGAGAGCCAAACCTGGAGCAGTGGGTAGAAACTACAAAGAGGAGAATTGAGGCTTGACGTCAGGAAAACTTCCTAACATTTTGAGCTGCACGAAAGTGGCATAGGTGGCCTTGAGAGATGAAAGATAATGAGTTCCACCATGGGAGACCCTCAAGAAGAAGCCGGACAACTGCTTGTTGGTTAGGTTATAGCCAGAATTTCTTTTGTGGTTGTCATTCATCCTTTGTTCTTGAAGAGGTCCAATGACATCATGAGGGTGATGTCTTGACTTGCATGTGAATTCCTTTTGAGTTAAGCTAAATGCATACCAGAGTTCCTTACAATTCTGTTATTCTGTGTCTCCAGCCTGGGGTGAAGAGAGGGAGTGGGGGGGGGTCACCTGCACATCTGCCTAAGGACCCCCTGTCATCCCAAAGGTTTTGCCAAAATGGAGTCACAGAGGTATTAAATGAAGGGGCTTCTGAGGTCATGAGGCCCAACCCTCTGTTTTACTGTTGAAGAAACTGAGACTTGGGTAGATGAAATGATTTGGTCAAGGTCTCCCAGCTAGTTAGTAGCAGAGCTCAGACTAGACCCAAAGATCTCTTGCCTCCTGGGCCAGTGGGGGACAGTCTAAACCCCCACCGCCCCCAGCACTACAACCCCCTGCTAACTACATCCTCATTCCTGGCAGATAGGTAGGAAGGGAGTTGGGGCTGGCATTAGCTGGAGCACCCACTTGGTCAGGCCTGCAGCTGAGCTCCCTGGGACCATTTCTCTAAACAGAAATTCTATCCTTGCCCCTAGAAAAAGCTGATGATGGCGCTGGTGCGGGTCGTTATTGTATGAACAAGAAATTTATCAAGGAATTTGAAGAGAAGATTCATGTATGCTCCTCTTAGGGTCTGTGTCTTATTTGTGAGGCAAGTAGTTAGGGTCTGGGGTGGTCTAGAGAGGCAGTATATGTATGTGGAACAAGTCCTAGACTTGGAATAAAGAAGATGTGGGTTCAAATCCTATCCCTGATACTTACTAGCTAGGTGACCATGGCCCAGTTACTTAACCTCTCTGAAAGCTTCAGTTTTCACATCTGCAAAATGAGGAAAAGAATAACTGTAGGACTCTGTTCACAGGATTGTTAATAGACTTAAATGAGATAATGAATATAAGCTTCTTGCCGACTTACTGAAGTTAATATGTAAATGTTAGAGACAATTAAAAAAAATCAAGCAGACTTGGTCTCTACTCTCTTTCCTCTAGGAGTTGCTGTTCTAAAGAGGGACAAACAGGGGACAGCAGTTATCTCCCTCCTGTCTTTCTTCTGTATGGGACAAAAACTAAACCCCCAAATTAAATTAAACTCAGAGGCTACTCAAGTAGAAAGTAGAAAGTAATTTTATTAGGGTCCCTCGGGGGGAAAGGGTGGTCTCCAAACTGATAGGATAGTAGGGAGAGATGGGGTCCAGAGGGCAGAACTTGAGCTATATGTGTAATATATAATATGATATATTGTGTAATATAATAATTATTTTGTAATACTGTCAAAAAATAATAGTAGGTATAGATAAACTAGTGGATGGGATTAGTATTCAGGAAGAGCTCGTGAAATAATACAATCTAAATCTGTTAAAATAAAATTTACGGTAAAATTTACAAATAAAATTGTCAAGTCCTACCCTTAGGCTCAAGAAATTACCCTCGCCAGTACAAGCTGACAGAATCATGGCTAATCTGAAATGATCCAGGTATTTTCATGCCTAGCACCATTGAGACAAACCAAGAGTAGCCGTCAAGAAAAGCCAATGTAATCTCGGACTGCTCAAAGAGAACCACAGGGCCCAGGCCTAGGGCTAGGACCATTGTGCTCTATAATGGTCAGACCACAACTTCAGTAGTTTATTCTGGGCACCAGATCTTAGGAAGAATTTTGAGGAATTTGATAGCACCCAGAGGAACCAATTAAGAGAGTGAAGGTACTTCAAGTTATATTAAGCTTAGTTAAAGGAACAAGGTATCTTCAGACTGAATATGAGAAGAATGGGGGCAGTGGGGAACAGAACAGATGTCTGCAAGTATATGAAGGGCCCTTGGGTAGAAGAAAGAATATACGCATTTTGTTTGACTCTAGAGGATAGAACTAGGAACAATTGGTAGAAACTGCAGAGAGGTAAATTGAGGCTGGATGCCAGGAAAAAAATTTCATAATAATTCTAATGTTTTCCTTCCATTATTTCTAATTTTTTTTGTTTGTGCATAGTTGTTTTTATGTTGTCTCTCCCAACAGACTGTCAGCTCCTTGAGGGCAGGCACTCTTTTGCCTTTCTTTGTCTCCCCAGTGCTTAGCACAGTGCCTGGAACATAGTAGGAACTTAAAATCAATGCTTATTGACTAACAAACAAAGCTACCCAATGGTGTAATGGACTTCCTTGGCTGGGCTGGGTTCCCCATCAGTAGAAGGTTTCAAGCAAAGGCAGGATGGTCAGTTGTTGGGGCATTCTTTGGAGATATAGATTGTATGTAGTAGAGGGGCGTAGATGGTACCTTTTTTAGGTATAGATGAACTTAATGGCTTCCAAGTCTAAGATTCTACAATTCTATGATTCTCTTTGTGACTTAGGAGACAGCCAAATAATCAAAACTCATCCTGTGACTAGTGGGAAGATGAGTCCCTTCAGACTTAGCTAGGCCGGGCTTCCATCCCCAGAGCCTCACTCAAAGCCTTTCCAGTTGTATCAGATCGATCCATCGGCTGATTTTGAGAACCCAATGGGAGCTCCCAGATGGGGATTTATGCTCACAAAACCCTAGCCTCAGTTTCCCCATCTGCAAAAATGGAGATAATGGCATCTCTGAATTGTGAGATCAAATGAGACAACATATGGAAAGCACCTGGTAAACCCCAAAGGGCAATGTAAATGTTAGCTTTTATTATTGTTATTATATGTAAATGAGCCACCAAAATCAGAACCCTAACCTTATGTAAACATTCACTTATATTATCAGAGACAGCTAGAATAAATAGCTGACTAGTTGGCTTATTTTCCCTTGTTTCCATCCCTGCCTGGGTCTTTTCTTCTTCCCAACCCAAAGCTAAACCTTAACACCCTATCAGCAATTCTATTCTGTAACTCTGGTTAGCCATTCAATCAGTCACAAGTTGTATCGGGCCAAGTCGTTTAGTAATGTAGTAAGTGTCTGTGTGTGTTTTTTAAATGGCCTCAGGAAGGAAGGAGATATATTTTCTCAGCAAACCCAATTTTACCAGAGACTTTTCTTAGCTCCCTCTCTAATGGGCCTCACCTTACCTGGGGTGACATGAAGGCCCAGAAAAGGGACGAGGGTAACACTGGCATGAAGGAAAGCTGCTGGGAGTGTATCTCCAGGCAATGCAACTGCTTGCCAATACCCGCATCTATCTGCCTAGTTCCTGGTTCCTGTTTACATAATCAACCTGTCTTAGGTTGGACGGCAGCTAGGCCTTTTTGGAATACGGTTTTCTTGGCTTGCCAATGGGCACCCTGGCTTGGCTTCTTCTGCAGAGTACAGCCTCCCTGGCAATTTGAAGCTCCTGTTACCGCCCCCCACCCCCTCCCAGTGCTTAGTTTCATAGCAACCCTCACTCAGTAGAGCAAGGCATGAGGAACACTGGAAAGGACATGAGACATAGAAGAAGAAATCAATTTCAGTTTTTAAAAAATACTTAAGCAGCATCTACTATAGTAGGTGCCAGCCACTATACTAGGTACTGGGATGAGTTACAGACCAAAACTCTGAGGGACCTTATATTCTGTTGGAGGGGTTGAATATACTACACACAAGTATACACAAAATGAGAGAAAGAGGGAGAGAGAGAGAGAGAGGGAGAGAGAGAGAGACAGAGAGAGACAGAGAGAGACGGGGGGGGAGAGAGAGAGAGAGAGAGAGAGAGAGACAGAGAGAGAGAGACAGAGAGGGGGGGAGAGACAGAGAGACAGAGAGAGACAGAGAGAGAAATGAGAGAGAATGGAGAAACAGAGAGAGAGACAGAGGGAGGAGAAAGAGGAGGAAGAGGGGAGGGAGAGAGACAGAGTGAGACAGAGAAAGGAGAAAGAGGAGGAAGAGAGGAGAGAGACAAAGAGAAAGGAGAGAAAAAGAGGAGGAAGAAAGGAGAGAAAGACAGAGAGAGACAGGGAGGAGAAAGAGGAAGAGAGGAAAGACAGAGAGAGAAACAGAGAGAGAAAGGAGAAAGAGGAGGAAGAGAGAGAGACAGAGAAAGAGAGAGAGAAACTAACATTAGGAGATGACTCTGGCACAAGTGATCCTGTCATTTAACCTCTCTGAGCCTCTGTTTCTTCATCTGTAAAATGGGGCTAATAGTTATACCCCTGAACTCACAAAGCTGTTACAATAGCAAAATAACCTTAAAGTACCATAGAAACGTGAGCTGTTGCTGCTTCTGCTGCTAGCATGGTGCCATTGTCTTGAGGGAGGAAGTCATTGTCTCGCATCTACTGATTTGTGATATATTCGTCCTCAGACCTTCCATGCTGACTCACAGTCTGAGAGGTGGAAGGGACCTCAGTGGCCATCTAGTTCCACCTCTATGCCAAAGGAACTCCATTTTCACATACGTGACAAGTGGTCATCACCCTTAACTAGAAAACCTCCCAGGAAGAGAGATCCAGCCCCTCTAGAGGTCGGCCACTCCACTTTTGGATATCTCTAATTGTTACAGAACATCAAGCCTTAAATATTCCTCTTTGTAACTTTCATTAATCGATCCTGGTCTTAGCCTATAGGGCCATAGAAAATAAATCGAATCTGTCTTCCTCATGGCAGCTCTTCAAATACTTGAAGACAGCTACCCTGTCTTCCCTGGGTCTCCTCTTCCCCAGATTAAATATCCCCAATTCTTCCAACCAGTCTTCATACAGCATGGACTTAATGCCCTTCACCATCTCAGCTGACCTCTCCTTGAAGCTCTCCAGTTTTTCAGGGTACCTGTTAAATTGTCCTTTCTCTCATTTCTTGGCTTTAGAAATATGGCTCCAAAATCCTTTCTAAACAGATAGTCAATAGGGACTGAGGGAGGAGCCCTCTTGGGAAAAGACAGTATAGTACAAGTCACGGTTACAAAAGGAACATTGCCAGCATGTGCCCACACACCCAGCAGATTCCCCATACATACCAATGGTCCTTTCCTCAACTTCCACTTTGCTCTTCTCAGAGCAAAAGGTCAATCCTCAGACCATGACTTGTACCATACCCTCCTTCTACAAGAGGGCTTCTTCTGTAGGCCATGTTAATTGGATCTAATCATATGCATAAGTGGGGTCTTTGGTATTTCTGGGTAATTTGGTATTTCTTTGGTAATTCTGGGTAAAATAAAGTCTGGTTCTTCCTCAGTCTTCCCCCCAGCAAACCCTAGCTTTGATAGTGAGGGGAGGAGAAGCCCCCTTTCCTCTCTCTGCTGTTGTCATACTGACCTTCATAACCCAGCTCCCAGCCACCTTTCCAGTCTTCTTACACCTTACTCCCTTCCAGGTACTCTGCAATCCGGTGACACTAACCACCTTGCCATTTCTCACATGTGACATTTCATATCCTGACTTAAGAGTTTTCACTCACTGTCAACTATGCCTGGGACATCCTCCTCACTGACTCCTCCTACATTTCCTGGCTTTCTTCAAGTCTCAGCTAAAGTCCCACCTTTTTCAGGAAGCCTTTCCCTGCACCCCTCAATTTCAATGCCTTCTCTCTGAGACTGCCCAGCCACTTCTCAGTTTATCCTGTATATCTCTTATTTGTACACAGTTGTTTATGTGTTAGACCATTAAACTATGAGCTCCTTGAGGGCAGGGACTATCTTTTGCCTTTCTTCAGACCTACACCCAGCACTTAACAAAGATCCTGCACATAGTAGGTACTTAATAAATGCTAGCTGAAGGACTCACTACATTCAGGTGCTTCACACTGAAGAACCTATACTGCCTGGCTTCTAGGAGCATCCATTTTTTGCCTTCCTTTTCCACAGAGGCTTCCAGGATTATTTCTACATCACTTCTTCTTCCAGATCTCTCCCTTTCATATTTCTCACCTTCTGTGATCTTAGAAATGGGTATGTCTCTGGAAGATATCATATCCCTCCTCTCTGGTGCTGGCTGCTCCTTCTCATATGTCCTCTCAACCCCTCAAGTCAGGAGAATGAGATAGCTCCCATCATTGGTCCTCACTGCCACTTTCTGACCTTTCCTCTTCCATTGTTACTGAGTACTTTCCTACCATGAACCATAACTGGGCTACCTCCACAATCTTGTTTGTGCAGGGTTGATGACCTGGGTGAGAATTGAGGGATCAAGCGATTGGAGGTGATGGTATAGATGAAGAGCAGAGTTTTGTAAAGGAAGGCGGAAGGAGAGATGGAAAGACCAGAGGTTCCGGTAATATAAGGGGAGTTCAGAATTCTTGAGGGTATGTGGCAAGTCTATCTCATTTCTGGTCATACAGGTAATGTAGAATGTCTTTGGTGCCATATCATAAGTGCAAGTCACTATTAGTAAAATGATGATGATGACGATGACGATGATGATGATGATGATGATGATGATGATGATGACAACGACCATGACGAGGACAATAGCTAGCATTAGCAAAGTGCTTCTAGGTTTGCAAAAGTGCTTTACACATATTATCTGATTCTCATAACAACCCCATAAGCTAGGTGCTGTTATTAGTCCCACTTTTCAGATTAGGAAACAGGTTGAAAGAGATTGCAACCTACCCAGGGTCATAGAGCTAGTTGTCAGTCAGCCAGTCAATAAACATTTACTAAGTGCCTTCTATGTGCCAGGTACTGTGCTAAGTGTCAGGCATACAAAGCAAAGCAAAAGACAGTCCCCGCCCTTAAGGTGTTCCCAGTTCTAATGGAGATGACAACATGCAAACAACCAGGTGCAAACAAGACAGACACAGAATAAGTAGGAGATAACTAACAGAGGTATTTTAGACAAGATTTGAACTCAGGTCTTTCTGCTTCCAAGTCCAGCAAGTACCTGACTCATCCCTGCTATGCATCTTTGCATGGTCCCTTGGGTCGCATGCTTAGATTGATAGATAAATCATTTACTAAGCTCTCACTATGTGCCAGGCAATGTGCTAAGATATGGGGATACAAATACAAACAACAACAAAATATAAAGACAGTGCTTGCCCTCAAGGAGCTTACATTCTAATGAAGAAACACATCACAGAGAGGAACGCTGGAAAGGGGAGTAGAAAGGGACTGTAATGGGGATTTGGTGAGGGGACGGCTGAGAAGCAGCCTGACGATTTGGGGCCTAGAAAGATCAGGCAAAATCTCACCTTTCAGAACTGGAAGGCCCAGTGGCAGAGTCCAAGACCTTTCCATGGGAAGAAGGTAGGAATGATGGCTAGAAGCAACAGCAGAATAAGAAGAAGGCTTTAGTATTAGGTAGCAGTTTGGGAGAGTTGAAAACACTGCACATTTGTGATTCACCTTTTTTTTTAAGTTTTAGACTTATGTCCATCTTCAGGGAAGTCAGATGTGCCAGTGTAGGGACGGGGAACCTGCGGCCTCGGGGCCACATGTGGCCCTCTAGGGCCTCAAGTGTGGCCCTTTATTTGGATTCTGTCAAAGGGACACATTGAGGACCCAGAGGGCCACATGTGGCCTCGAGGCTGCAGGTTCCCTACCCCTGTACCAGTGGATTAATTCAATGGACTGTGCATCCAGCTGCATGCCAGAGTCTCACCACTACCCATTCTTTATCCATTTAACAGCCAGTGGAAATAGATCCTGGATGTCTTGATGCTGAATGACAGCTCAGTCAACCAATGACATTGATAGAAAGATGGAAAGTGAGTAAAGTAGTCTTCTCCCCTTACATTTTAATATATTTCACAAAACTCCACCATCTAACTCTATATAAGGATGATGGTTTAGAGCAGGTGAGTGTTCCAGCACCCTTACTGACTACTGTTCCCTGATGACACCTATTCTCATCATACCAGATAACCCTAGCCTGGCTGCCCTGAGGGCTTGTGGAAAGTCACCAGAACCATCGCTCTAGTCTGAACCAGGTCTCTTCCTCCCTCACTGCCACAGGTCCTGCACCTGCTCTGAATGCTGCTCTCTACATTCAGTCTCCCAGGTGATGAACATAGACATTATCTATAACTATAGAGGACATCTGTATTCATTATAGAGGCTATCTATGAATTACATAAATTATATATGTGCATTTCCATATGTATATATAAATTATAGAGGATATCGAGAAATACGTGGGGGGGAGGAGCAGAAGGCAGAAAGCCCATTACCAGCTCCTCAACTCCATTAGTTGCTATTAGAAGCTGTTTTGAAGTCAGAAAGAAAAGAGGTAAATAAGAGCAGCATCCTTTGGTCTGCTGTGGGAAAGACAGATGTCCCAACAAGGTCACAGAGAACAGATGTTTCCTTTTCATGTCAGTCCTTTGTGCACCTTGCCATTACCTCTGCTCAAGGACCCTTGACAGTCTTTGTATTTTTATGTTTCATCTAATGGACTATTTGGAAGGTCACAGGATTTATAAATAGCATTTAGAGTTGGAAGGGGTGGGGAAAGTTCTACAATTTAACCCTCTCATTTTGAAGTTAAAGTCTAGGTTAAAGTCAGCTTGGTGGCTCAGTGGGTAGAGTGCTGGGCTTGGGGTCAGGAAGACCTGCCTCAGACACTGGCTAGCTGTGTGACCCTGGACAAGGCATC
The DNA here is from genome assembly GCF_011100635.1 of Trichosurus vulpecula. Classification (NCBI taxonomy): domain Eukaryota; kingdom Metazoa; phylum Chordata; class Mammalia; order Diprotodontia; family Phalangeridae; genus Trichosurus; species Trichosurus vulpecula. The sequence goes on from NC_050579.1 coordinate 51,415,490, forward strand.
TAACCTCGGTTTGCCTTAATCCACTAGAAAGGGAAATGGCAAACAACTCTAGTATTTTTGCCAAGAAAACCTCACATAGGGAGCGGGGAGGAAAGGAAGGCAGAGAAAATTTGGAACTCAAAAACTTGTAGAACTGAGCATTGTAAACTGAAAATAAAAAATAAATTAAAAAATAAAAGAAAATATTAAGCAAAAAAGAAAGAAAACCTCACATAGGGTCACGACTGAGCAACAACAAAAGCAACAGGCCAAAGTAAGCCCTTCTCATACTTTAGAAGGGAGCACGGGGGGACAATAGTACTCACCCCTAAGGAATTAATTTCTAATAGTGAGATTTTATATACTTGAAGTTATTCTTCCTGTACAGATCCCTGGAGACAGTGACTCTTCCGACAGCTCCCTGGGAAGAGGGTAGGAAGCATCTTCCAAGGCAGAAAGGCTAGTTAGACTATAGGTTCATCGGGTAGCCATTCATCAATAGCTGTGATTGACAACTGCCAGGTACTACCCCTTGTCCCAACATTCCCCTCAACCACCAACCTGCTGCAAATAGGCCATTTTTCATCTTTGTTACAAGGGATAGCTCTCAGAGTAGGGGATGGAGAAAGGATGTCTATGGAAATGAAGGCATTATTTTTTTTAACCTATCCCTTTGGAACAAAGAATCATGTCACAGGAGGATCAAGTGAAGAAAGCGAGGATGTTTAGCCTGGGAAAGATTTAGGAGGTATGCGATAGCTGTATTTGTGAAACTATCATGAGGAAAAGGGATTTTAGACTTGTTCTTTTCAGTCCTAGAAGGCAGAACAAGGAGCCATGAGTAGAAATGACAAAGAACATAGGCTCGTAGATCTACATCAGGAAGAGACCTTAGAAGTCATTCACCCCAACCTCTTCATTTTTAAAATGGCGAAATGAGGTCCAGGGAGGTTAAGTGACTTGAGAAAAGCCACACATTTTGCCCAAGACAGTGAATATCTTGGCAAAACTGGAATCCAGGTAGTCCTGAAACCAAGTCCCACATGCTATCCACTCTACCATAATACCTCCAGTAAATTTTTCCAATAATTAACATTATTCAAAAGTAGATTGCTACTCTGGGAGGTAGCAGGTTCCACCTCGCTGGAAACCATTAAGCAAAGGCTAGATGGCCATATGTTGCATTTGTTGTCAAAGTGATTTTTTTTCATACATGAGTTGATCTAGATGGCCTCTGAGGTTCCTTCTAACTCAGAGACTCTTACGGTAATAGTGTACAGTCTAATCGGGTCTCCTTGCCTCATCTCCCCTTCTTGGGCAATTTACTCTGCACCCTTTTAAACTTTCATTTTGGGGGAAAAAATTTGATTTATCTATCTGTTTATGATGGTACACAAGAGGCAATGTGTTTCACATCCAACCCAATTCAATAAGCATTTACAGAACACTCATTAGGTCCCAGATGCAGGACTAGGTCCTGGGATCACTTAAATATTTCAGTGGATCTGTGATCTCCTTGATCATTCCTAACGATGTACATTGCATTCCATCCATCATTGCTCATCCTACGTGATTCCATGTCTCCATAAGTTTGCCAAAGGAGATCTACCCAATAGCACAGGGGGGCCTTCTCCAATTTTTCCCAACATCAGGAGGTTGCAAAGATAAAAATAAAATTAGTTCTTGCCCTAAAAAAGCTTGCATTGTACTGGGAGGGAAAGGAACAGCATGAATGTTGTTGTTCAGTCACTTTTCAGTTGTATCCAACTCTTTGTGAGCCCTTTTGGGGGTTTCTTGACAAAAGATACTGGAGGGGTTTGCCATTTCCTTCTCCAGCTCATTTTATAGATGAGGAAACTGAGGCAAACAGGGTTAAATGACTTGCTCAGGGTCATACAGCTAGTAGGTGTCTGAGGTTAGATTCAAACTTAGGAAGATGAGTCTTCCTGACTCCAGGCCTAGCACTCTATCCACTGTGCCACCTAGCTGCCCTGTAATAACATTAATACAGATTAGCAAGTAGAAATACATATATATGTATATTGTGTGTGCATGTGAAAGGTGTGAGTTACTTATCTGGGTTTCCTATGCCCAAGTGGGTTGTATAAATGTGACTCACAGGAAGCATCAATAGTTATCTCTGAAATCTTGCCTACTGCTTTTGAAGGAAGACTCTGATTCCTGCCTTGATGGGAACAGGAGGTGGGGCTGTGAGTCTGGCTGCTCTGTCCTCCTTTGAAAAAGGTGATATCAGAGAAAGGGGGAAGGGAATAAGCATCGATTAAACACCTACTAAGTAATAGTCAGTTGCTAAGCACTTTACAAAAATGATCTCCTTTGATCCTCACAACAACCCTGGGAGGTTATTATCCTACTGTTAAAGAGACTGGGCAGACAGAGGTTAAGGGATCTGCCCGAGGTCACAAAGCCAGGAAGTGTTTAAACTTGGATTTAAACTTAGGTCTTCCCGACTCCAGGTCCAGAACTCTCTTCATTGTGCACCTCGGCTATCTCCAGGGCACTGAGCCATCCCTTATAGGTAAAAAAATTACACCTATCTGTTCCACTAAATATTGCTGGTAGAGGGACAGGCTTGGTTAAGGAAAAAAAATTCCCTACCCTGGCCACTGTTTCTTAAGGAATAAGGAGGGTGCCCCACGCTTACACCTGCAGGTTTGACTCCTTCCCACAAAATGCTAGTTGCCCAAAATGTCATCACAAATAGCAAATAGCAAGTAAGCCCATTTGTCCAAGCAAACAGCAAACAGAAATTGGAGAAGTTATACAGATTAGACCATAGAAGAAAGTTTCCCATATGTGAAAGTGAAATGAGGTCTCATTCAACCAAAAAAGGGGCCTCAATCTTATCGAAGGGGAAATTCCCTGAAGTTTCTAGGGAGGTAAGCTGGAAATCAGGGACACTAAATAGTCAGTCGGCTTCTCCTACATGTCTTAAATTGGAGTCTTTCCCTTTCTCTTGAGTAGGTTCTAAAGAGATTCTAGAACCACATGTGTCTCTCTCAAAGAAGATATGAAGAAAGTCTGTCCTCGCCAAAGTTCTTGTGCCAATTCTGCCCTTATACTCAATGTAAACACAAAGTAATTTGAGGAGGTGGGGTGTGATGGAAGGGTTGACCATTACAAGGATCATGAAAGACTTCTCACAGGATCTATGGGAATTGAACTGTGGATTTCAGGAAATAGAGGAGAGGAAAAAGAGCATTCCACGATGTTCTCTGACAACAGAGACATATTTCATTTCCATCCCCTTGGAATGCTCATTCCTTTGACCAAAGAGAAAACCTCAGGAACGTCAAGCAACATATATTCATCTAGAAAAGTATAATGAAACAAACTACATGTTCTCGTCAGCATTGATGCGAGTTAACGCAAGTTCATTTGCTAAAATTGCACGTTGGGATATCAGGAAGCACTGCTCTAGGCTTACAGCTGCTCCAGCCAAAGCCTCTAGTCATATCCACACAAAATGAGCAGAGCTTTCTCAGTCTCCATCTGTGTCTTGCTGGATGAAGTCATTCAGAGACTTGCCATACTTCTTGAATTCAGTCTCAATTTTCAATATGTCTGTTTCACTACGGGAGACCATGAATTATTTCAGGATCCTGCCTCAAATCCCCTTACCCTTCATGACTTTGCAAGTTGTTGGCCTCTGCCCTATCCCACTCAGCTAATCACTGTGTATTTATTTTGTGTGTAACCTCACCTCAAAAGCTATTTGCATGGGACTGTGCCCATTGGTGGAGATTGATTACTCAATGTTCCATGCCTTCATGGGAAGCAGAATCAGTGAGACTTTGAGAGAAGGGAGATCTTGGTCTTCTGGCTTCCAGCTTGGACAGAAAAGATACATGGCACCTTTATGCTGGCTTCTTCCAAGTCTTTCTCTCCCTTCAGCAACTTGAAGAGAGTTTAGAACTAGAGTGGTTTGTTCTCTCCCTCCCTCCCTCTCTCTCTCTCTCTCTCTCTCTCTCTCTCTCTCTCTCTCTTTCTCTCTCTCTTTCTCTCTCTCTTTCTCTCAGACCAGGATCTCTTTTCCTTCAAGTTCTCATCAATTTAGCCCCTAACATATTGGAGCATTGAGTAATCACTCTCTACTACTGAGGAAAGTCCCATGCAAATGGACTTTGAGGTGTGGGTTACATATGTATATCTTGTATTTACTTGTCTCTGAACATAACATACTATATCCCTGTGCCTCTAGAACATAAGCTCTTTGAGGGCACCTCTGTAATTATAGCCTCAGAAATTAGCACGTGGTAGACATGCTTACTGTTCCCCTTAACTAGCATTGTCTCTCCCACCTCCATTCCTTTGTACAAGTGTCCCCTGCCCTTTGTCACCTATTCCCTTTAGACTCACCAGCTTCTTTGAAAGTTCAGATCAGGTACCAACTCCTATATATGACTTTTCTTTCTAATTCTTTCACTTTTAAAATTATATCACATTGAATGGGAGAGAGAGAGAGAGAGAGAGAGAGAGAGAGAGTAGCTGGTCAATGAGGGAATTTGTTCTTCTTGATTAATTATTTTTTGTTTCAAGGGTTGTTTTTTTTTTCCAGTGGGAGAGAGGGATATAGGAAGGAAAGAAAACTGATTTTTGTTCATTGAAAAAATGAAACCATTTTTTAAATGACCTGTCCTAGATAAAAGAAACTTTACTGTATTACCTTGTATATGCTTTGTATTTACTTACTTTTGTACAAGTCGTACCCTATTCCAGTAGAATGTAGCTTCTCTGAGAGCAGAGAATATTTTGTATCTGTCTTGCTTAATAAATGTTTGTTCAATTGAACCGAATGCCAGAATTGCGTAGTAAAAAGAGTACTGGACTTGGATTCAGCCTGTGTAACTGTGGGCAAGTCACTTAAACTTTCTTCATCTGTTAAATAGAAGCAATAAACAATATGCTACTTAACAATGGCATTGCGAAAAAATCCACTTTGTAAGCCAGAAAATGGCATAGCTATTATTGCTGCTGGTGGTGGTTGTTGTTGTTGCACCTGGAGTACACCCTTTTCAGAGAGACAGAGAGACAGAGAGACAGAGAGAGACAGAGAGAGAGAGACAGAGACAGAGACAGAGAGACAGAGAGAGAGAGACAGAGAGACACAGAGAGACAGAGACAGAGAGAGAGAGAGACAGAGAGAGAGAGAGAGACAGAGAGACAGAGAGAGACAGAGACAGAGACAGAGAGACAGAGAGAGAAAGTCCTGGGAATAACTATGCCTGGTTTAAGGTACTTTAAGAGTCTGCATTCACTAAAAATCATAGCCCACAGCTCTCTCTAAGGTATTTTCTTTTTTCTCTTGTCAGCTAGAGAAATCAATTTTTTTTTCAAAGCAAAAATATCTAATGAAACAGCATAGTAAGCGAAGTCACAATAGAACATTCTCCCTATTCCTAAGGGAATATACTCTCACAAGCATACATTATGAGGGCTTTATTTTTATTTTCCAGTGAGGGAGAGGGATATGGGAGAGAGAGAAAAATGATTCTGTTCATTGAAAAAAATGGAACAAAAATTTTAAGAATGATATGCCCTGAAAAATGAAATTTCACTGTATTACCCTATGTATGTTTATTTATCTATTTTATTATTAATTTATATTATTTATTTATGATCATATTTATGATCAGTGGGGAGAATGTGTCATGCATTAGTGATCACGTGTAGACAAGGAATGTACATATGTGGCTTGTGCCTCCAGTGCTACAGCAATCCAAGAAGATCAGCGTCTTCTGGCACTATCATGACACAGATCTCACCTCTCTGTTGATGTGATGTCTTCCCTGTGTGCACTGCTCACCTGGTCCCTTTTGTCCTCTACCAGGCACATAGTCTTCACTAGGTGCCAGACTACTCTTCTTATAGCAGTTGCTGTACACAGTTGTCTCTGTTGGGTATTGCTTTCCTGGTTCTAGATGGTTCTATTATGTCTCCTGGGCATGTAGCTTCTGTTGGACATTGCTCCCTGATTCCAGCTTATAGATTTCATCTTTTCAAGGCCACCTGCCAGCCATCTCCACTCCAATCTCCTAGGATACAGTGAATGGCTAGAACCTTTTCTCTAATAGAGGCAGGTGAATAGCTCTTTAGTCCTACCCACCAGACCCAGATCATGAAAGCCAGGCAGAGTACTTCTAGGCTAAGGTTAAGTCTTCTTTAAACTTATGTCTGAGAGGTTGAAGTCCTCTGTTTCAGACAACTATCCTACCTAGGGTTGGACATTCCTAAGCTTCTCTTTGGCTTAACATGCAAATGGATTTGAGCCAGAAAAAAAAAGTTTAAATAAGGGAGAAAGGTCATCTTATAGCACCCCACTAGTCTGCATTCCTGCCTTTCTTATGGATAACTATTAGCGGCAAAGCCCCTTTTGGTTTGGTGCTGAATTTCAGCAAATAAAAAACCTCAGTGTCTTTCTATATTGTCAGGCCTGCACTACCCTTCTAAATCTCACCTCATGGTTAGAGTAAAGGTAGCCCTCTGGTGCTTAGAACCAATATCTGGACATAGAGGGGAACAAATCTTGCTCCATGAGTGCAGTGGGAGTATATAGGCTCTCAGGGGATCTTAGAGGCCACACTGTGACATCATGATTCTTTGATTCTTATTGAAAATGAAGCAAATTATGTTAATCTGATATTATGGTTGCATTTCCCATAGGTTCTCCCTCGATACTCCAGGTGGCTTGAGTGACCAAAGTAGGCACTGCCAAAAGCAGTAGGAAAAAAAATCCTTTGATGACAGTGAGGGGAAAGGGTAGTGGAGGGGAGGAGAAGGTTCAGTTTTATTTATTGACTATTAAAATGTCAACTCCATTGGCCTCCTTCTTAAGTAAATATTTGCTGTTCTGTGGCTAGTTCAAATACCTACTAATTCACTCTATCAGGCTCATTCCTCCTTCACCTGGGTGAAGTCTCTGATCCATAAACATTAGGCATTGCCATCATGCTCGGGAGAGATGGGCGTCCTGCCCAGGTTTACTGTGGTGTTTCTGAGTGTAGATCTTCCAACAGCCATTAACAGGCATGGTGATTGCCTGTGGGAATGGATTCTCCTTTTGCCCAGCTGTGTGGCACTGATCTGAGCCATGATCAGGAGGGCGTAGAGGTCCAAGGGCACTTTTCCTCTGGAGTTCTGCCTCTATGCCCATGTGCTTCTACCTTCCCACTAGAGAGAATTCTCTCTACTTCCCTAAATGGGATGTCCATTGAATTATACCAGGAGTAGAAAATGGACTATTTTTGGAGTCAGAAGAACTGAGTTCACATCTTAGCTCTCCCATTTATATCTGTGTGACTTTGGACACATCCTCTCTGGGCCCCATTTCCTCCTCTTTATAATTAGTAGATCGGACTACTACCTGAGGCTCCTTTCAGCTCCATAGCTATCACCCTATAGGGAAAAAAATAGGAAATGGGGTGTCTTGCCCACTTTTTAAAATATTTATTTATTTATTTTAGATATCCTTTTCTTTTTTAATTTTGAGTTCCAAATTCTCTCCCTCCCTCACATCCACTGAAAAGGCAAGCAATATGATATTAATTACACATGCAAAGTCGTGCATGTATCCATATTAGCCATATTTTTTAAAGCAAGAAAAATAAAGTGAGAAAATTATACTTCAATTAGTTCTCAGAGTTCAACAATTTTCTCTTTGGAGGTGGAGAGCATTTTTTTAAAATAATGAGTCCTTTGGAATTGTCTTGGAACATTGTATTGATCAGAGTAGCAAAGTCTTTCACAACTGATCATCATTACAATATGGCTGCCACTGTACACAATGATCTCCTGGTTCTTCTAACTTCACTTTGCAACAGTTCATATAGGTCTTGCCATGTTTTTCTGAAAGCACTCCATCATTTCCCACCCCACAATACTACTCCATCACAATCATATACCATAACTTGTTTAGCCATTCCCCAGTCAATGAATATCTTCTTGATTTCCAATTCTTTGCCATCAAAAAAAAGAGCAGCTATAAATATTTTTATACAGATGGGTCCTTCTCCTTTTTCTTTGATCTTTTTGGGGGTACAGAACTAATAGGGGTATTGCTGGGTCAAAAGGTATGCACAGTTTTACAACTCTTTGGACCTAATTCCAAATTGTTCTCCAGAATGGTTGGACCAGTTCACTACTTCATCACCAACAGAGTATATAATCCAATCCACTCATTAACATACTTATTTTTCCCTCATCCCTTCCAGCATTTGTCATTTCTGAGAGGTGGCAAGTGAGCTGTTTTAATTTCAGAGTTGTTTTAATTTGCCTTCCTCTAATTGATGGTGATTTAGAGCATTTTTCATACGACTTTAGTTTTAATATCTTCTTCTGAAAACTGCTTGTTTACATTCTTTGACCATTTATCGATTGAGGAATGGCTCTTATTTTTATAAATTTGACTCAGGTCTATACTCAGTATGTATTTGATAAATAAGGCTTTCATTAGAGAAACTTGCTATAAACATTTTTTTACATTACTTCATTGTCTATGGTAATTTTTAACAAAATGTAGTTTCCCTGATTGTCCTTTTTAATTAGGTCTATTTTTTATTTTGTCTGAGATTATGATTGCTATTCCTGCCTTTTTTAAAGTTTAGCTGAAGTATATTAGATTCTGCTCCAGCCCTTTATTTTAACTCTGTTTGTGTCTTTCTGTTTCAAGTGTGTCTCTCATAAATGACATATTGTTGGATTCTGGTTTCTAATCATTCTGCTATCCACTTCCACTTTATGGGTGAGCTCATCCCATTTACATTCACAATTAAGATTACTGTGTATTTCCCTCCATCCTATTTTCTTCTGTTTCTTCTTCTTTCTCTCTTTTTATCCTATCCCCCCTCTAAAGTCCATTTTGCTTCTAACTACTGCCTTCCTTAATCCATCCTCTCTTTTATCATTCCTCCCCCCTTTTCACTTATTCTCTTCCCCTCCTATTTCCCTATTGGGTAAAATACATTTCGTGTGTGTGTGTGTATATTTCTTCTCTCTTTGAATTAATTCCAATGAAAGTGAGGTTTAAGCATTGTCTGCCAACCCTCCCCATTTCCCCTTCCATTGTAAAAGCTCTTCCTTGCACACCTCTTTTATATGAGAAAAATTTCTCCATTTCACCTTTCCCGTCCTCCTTCTCCTAATGCATCCCTCTTTCCCACCCCCTTCATTTTTTAAAAATCATTCCAATATAACAATTCACATCCATGTCCTCTGTCTATGTAAATTCCTCTCAACTGCCCTAACAGTGATAAAGTTCTTAGGTATTACATGTATAATCTTCCCATATAGGAATGTAAATAGTTTAACTTTACTGATTTCTCTTTCATGTTTACCTTTTAATGCTTCTTTTGAGTCTTATGTTTGAATGTCACATTTTCTATTCATCTCTGGTCTTTTCATCAGTAATGATTGAAAGTCTTCTATTCCATTAAATATCAATTTTTTCCCTGAAGTAAAAAAAATCCCTGAAGGATTATACTCAATTTTATTGGATAGGTTATTCTTGGTTGTAATCCTAGCTCCTTTGCCTTGCAGAATATCACATTTCAATCCCTCTGCTCCTTTAATATGGAAACTGCTAAATCTTCTGTGATCCTGACTGTGGTTCCACAATATTTGAATTGTTTCCCCACCATGACCACACCCACCCCCTGCCATGCTTAAAATATTTTCTCCTTGACCTGGAAGCTATGGAATTTGGCTATAACATTCCTGGGAGTTTTAATTTTGAGATCTCTTTCAGGAGGTGATTAATGGAGTCTTTCAATTTCTATTTTATCCTCTGGATATAAGATTTGGGGTCAATTTTCCCTGAAAATTTCTAGAAAGATGATGTCTAAGCTCATTTTTTGATCAAGTCTTTCAGGTCATCCAATAATTCTTAAGTAATCTCTCCTTGATCTATTTTCCAGGTCAGTTGTTTTTCCAATAAGATATTTAATATTTTCTTCTATTTTTTTTCAATCTTTTGACTTTGCCTTATTGTTTCTTGAAGTCTTATGGAGCCATTAGCTTCCACTTGCTCAATTCTAACTTTTAAGGAATTATTTTCTTCAGTGAGTTTTTGTGGCCAATTCTATTTTTTAAAGTGTTATTTTTTTCAAAAATTTTTTTGCCTCTTTTACCAAGCTGTTAATTGTTTCATTACTTTCATTTCATTCTTTGCATTACTTTCATTTCTTTTCCCAATTTTTCCTTCACCACTTATTTCTTTCTTTAACTCTTCTAGGAATTCTTGTTGAGCTTGGGCCCAATTAACATTTTTCTTTTAGGCTTTGTTTGTAGCTGTTTTCACATTTTGTCTTTTTTTGAGTTTATGGCTTGGTCTTGCCTCCTACTGTAGCAGCTTTTTGTGTTCACATTTTTTTGTTGTTTACTCATTTTCCCAGCCCATTTCTTGAACTTTTATATTAAAGTTGGGCTTTGCTCATCTAGGGGAGAGGAGGCACTATCCCAAGCTTCAGGCTTTTTTGTGCTGCTGTTTTCAAATCTGCAAGTTTTCCATGCTTCCAAGGTGATGTAATCTGGGGAGAGGTGTGGTCACTGCTTTCATGGCCTGCACTCTGATCTTTACCTAGAAAGGGCCCCTGCTTCCCTACAGACACACATGTTAGCACTCCTCTTTCCATGGAACTACAGCCAGGGCCCCTGCTCCCTTGTGACCAACACCTAGCACTCATTTCCACCATGGAAATGTGACCCCAAACTGTATACAGGCAATAGAGTTGCCAATCAGTGCCAGTTGTACCCAGTGCCAGCAAAGGGTCCCCTGTTATATGACCAGTTGTCCAACTCCCTGTGTCTGGGCTGAGAGCTCCTGAAGCTGCTGAAGCTGCTGCTGCTGCCACCATCGCCACCACTGCTGCCACTGCCACCGCTGCTGCTGTTTCAACTGCTATCATTGCCACTGCATGTGTGGACACCCAACAGACTTCCACCCCAGTATTAAAAACTTTTCCTGCTGATCTAAGTTTCCTCAGGCCAGAAAAATGCCTCACACTGACTTTTTGTTGGCTCTTCTGGTTCGAATTTTGATTTGAGGCATTATTCTGAAGTTGTTTGGAGGGGAACATTGGAAAAGTTCAGCTGGGTTGTCTCTAATCCACCATCTTGGCCTAAAAATGTCTCACTCACTTTTTACATTTTCTGACTCTGCCAGAGAATAGTGGCAGTCATCCCTAAAGTATTCCCTCAGACCCAAAAGGAATGCTCCAATCCCCTGTGAGCATCCTTATCTAGTTTACTCAGGATTGGTATAGCAGACAGAGCCTGGGGATTACACTGGTGCTTTCAGAAAGGGCTCCAGCTCCTTTTGTACTCTTGGTATAAAACAGTCATGATAAAGGATAGGGCAGCTAGATGGCTCAGTGAATAGAGCGCAAGGCCTTAGGTCAGGTAGACCCATTTCAAATCTGGCCTCAGGCCCTTAGTGGCTATGTGACCCTTGGCAAGTCACTTAACCCTGTTTGCCTCAGTTTCCTCATCTATAAAGTGAGCTGGAGAAGAAAATGGCAAACCACTCAAGAAAACCCCAAAAAATGGGGTCATGGAGAGTTGAACATGACTGACCAACGAATAACAACAAATCAAAAATAGTTGTAAAATGTACATGTTAAATGTAATACGTACCTGAAAAGAAAAGCAGCTGCACATAATAGAGATTTTCAGTCTCATTTAATCCTTTTCTCTTGTTCTTTGTATATGGAAGTAATCATCTGAGTTGGTTTCTAACATTAAAAACAATTAATTTTTTTTTAATTAAAGAAAACAGTGTTAACCCTAACCCCCTGTGGGTTGCTCACAATCAGTCTACAATTCTGGTTAGGTTAGATCTGGTTTCCTAGGACTATTGTGTATGCCACTTCATCTCTCAGTACCCAAACTAACATTGAGACCCAGACAACAGTGAATTGTTTTAGTACGTGTCTTCTTGTATCCTTTTTGGGCGTTTTTACGCTCTCAATACACCTTGGGGGGGGGAGCAGCTAGGTGGCGCCATAGTGGATAGAGGTTGGGCCTGGAGTCAGAAAGACTCATCTTCCTGAGTTCGAATCCGACTTCAGACACTTACTGGCTGTGTGACCCTGGGCAAGTAATTTAAGCTTGTTTGCCTCAGTTTCTTCATCTATGAGCTGGGGAGGGAAATGGCAAACCAATCCACAAACCACTCCAGTATCTTTGCCAAGGAAACCCCAAATAGTTAGAAACGACTGAAAAACAACTTAAAACAACAGCAGCAATAAACCTTGGAGTCAGATTCGCTGAATGTAGGGCTCTGTCTCTGTTCTGTCTTTATAATTCCGCACCACCCCCGCAAATCAGCAAAAACAAGTTTCCATCTCCATGCTTTTATACAAGCTTGTCTCCATGCCTGGAATGCACGCCATCCGTCATCACATCTGACTCGTAGAATACCTCATTTCCCTCCAGGCCCAGCTGAGATGCCAGCAAGAACATGAAGTCTAGAGCCATGCCCCCCCTCCACCCATTACGTTGTATTTCTCTTCACACTCCTCTACCTGGACGGGCTGTCCCCCCAGCGCTCCTCTCTGAGGGCTGGAACCGTTTCCATTTTGTCTCTGTTTCCTCATTAACCTAGCACAGTGCCTCGAATCAGCTATTCCCAGGAGACCCTGTGTGCGTGCGTGTGCGTGTGTGTGTATGTGTGTGTGCGTGTGCGTGTGTGTGCACGTGTGCACGTGTGTGTGTGTGTGTGAAGTGTTCTCCAGATGCAGTAAGAAACAAAATAATACAGCAGTTGTTTAATAAATGCTTACGATTGACTGGAATCCCAGACTGGAATGGGACAGAGGAGACACCTGATTTTTACTAAAAGACAAAAGGCTATCCTAAGACTTGGAAAAGACTTTAGGAAGCCTCTAGTTCAATCCCCACATTTTACACGTGAAGAGACCGAGGGTCAGAAAGATAAAGTGACTTACTTAAGGTCACACAGACAGCAGGCAGCAGACAGGGGATTTGAACCAAGGTCCTTTGATCCTAAATCCTGCAGTCTTTCTGCAGCACTTCTGATCTAGTCCAGGGAAATAATGGGAAATGAAGTAAAAGTATAGACATCGTGCTGTGAATATTTATGTTTAAAAAAAAAGTGACGCCTACAGAAAATTTTGTTCATAGGCTATCCGCCAGGGATCTGGGTTCTACATTTGGAGAATCTCTGAGTCAACCAGCTGAGCTAATAAGAAGTTCATTCTGAACCAGAGGGGGAGCAGCTAGCTGGTGCAGCGGATAGAGCGCCAGACCTGGTGTCAGGAAGACTCCTCTTCAGGAGTTCGAATCTGACCTCAGACATTTTACTAGCTGGGTGACCATGGGCAAGTCACTTAACCCTGTTTGCCTCAGTTTCCTCATCTGTAAAGTGAACTGGCAAAGGAAATGACCAGCCACTCCAGTATCTTTGCCAAGGAAATCCCAAATAGGGTCACAAGGAATCAGCTATGACTGAACACAACGAACCAGACAGGCACTGATTAGACAGTACTTAAAAGCTTTAGGCAGATTCATGAATGACAAATGAGGAAAATGTGAATGTTTCACTTGGATAACAATAACTACTGAGATGGTCAGTGAGGAGGACAACCATGCTCTCCCAGAACGTGCCCCTTGGTACATAACCTACTCCAGAAATTAAGCACTAATCTGGGTGGGCACACTGGCTTGACTCTTACATCCCTAAAAACTGCCTAACTTTACGCAACAAGTACATGCCAGAGAGGGCTTTAAATCAGGCATCCCGAGTGCCAGGCCTATGTGTAGTGCCACCTCAGACACACCACCTCAGAGCTCCCCTCAGCTAGGGCTGAGGCCTGCTCCCAAAGCCTAACTACACCCTCATTTGTCAACATTCAGGATTGATGGGGAGGAGAGGGTTGGGTGTAGAAGAAATGAGAAAATGCAATAAAATCCTTTACCGGTTTCCTAGCTCCCAACTAATGTTTGCATTGGAATAATTAGTTTTCACAATAGACAAAGAACATCCACACCTCTTCTTTTTCTTCTTATCGAATTACAGTGACAGCTCTGGGATAAAATCGTACCTATCTATGATGGATGAGTTTGATCAGTTGTGAGATTTCACTCTAGACTCATCTACATTTAGAGCTGGAAGGGCCATCAGAGGTCACTCAGCACAGTTTTCTCACCCCACCAGGAATCCACTCTAAAATTATCCCTTATAACAGGCCACCTCTGGACCCTCCTCGATTGCTTCCAGCGAATTTTCTCACTTCGCGCTGATGGACAGCCTGACTTCTTCCTGTAGAAAGCTCTTCCTACAGGGAGCTGCTCGGAAACATCTACCCATCACTCCTAGTTTCTCCCTCTACAGCCAAGCAGAAAGACCCCAATCCATCTTCCATTCGATAGCCCTTCCAGGTTCAAAGGTAGCTATTGCCCCCCGCCCCCCCATCCCAACCCCAAGGTTTTTTCCTTTCTCAAGCTAAACATTGCCTGCCATTGGCCAGCAGTGGGGAACTAGAATCCAATAGCAAAGGACCACACAGCCCTACTCTCTGTGAATGTAAGGTCCATGGAGAAGTGGGGACTCATCCTCTTTGGGCATTTTTTATCCTTAATCCATACTGCAATGGCCTGGCGCATGAGTAGGCACTTAATAAATGTTTATTGTCTGATTGGTGGATTGAACCTGAAGTCAGTTAGGGGCACCCCAGAGGGGGTGTGTTATGAGTCTCTCTTCCTTCTGAAGAGTGTTTGTGTGTGTGGTCTGGAGAAGCATGCTGGTTGCATCCCCTCCTCACCTTAAAGTGAGCACCATACTGAGATACCCTGTTCCTTAGACCATCCCTCACATAATGTATTTTTGAATATATACATCATGCCGGTAGACTTCTTCTGGACAAACTTCAACTGTCAACGTCTTTTCTGAGCCAGCACTGAGAAATAACCAGAGTGCTCTGACTGAGATCTGAACAAGGCAGCATCCAAGTGGGCCTGTCACCTCTTGTTCTGAACACAATACTTACAAAAAGATGTAAGATCAGGCTGTCTCATCACACTGCTGACTCATATCGGGCTTGCAGTCAATTATAACCCTTAGATTTTTTTCACATGGTAAGCCAGTTGCGAGATTATATGACTTTTTTTTTTTAAATCTTTCCGTTATATTTTCCTTGATTCTCATAAGTAAGGGGAAACACTTGGGTACAGAAAATAGATTCTCAAATGGCCGTGTTAGAAAAGTTTTGAACTTGACACATTGACAACCACCTTCCAACTCACAACCCACTGAGAGGATTAGAAAGGCCAGATCCACCCTACCCACCCCTCACCCCCTCGAATCCATAGAGGCTGAATCCCCAGAATTCCATCTGGGGAAGAGGTCACCTTGAAGGACTCTCTCCACCCAGGCCATAGCAATTAAATATTTCTCACCTTGGAATCAGAGCAGTTCCATATGCAAAAGGTCTTCGGAAGTCATCTCTTCCAACTGCTTTCCCGAAGCACAGACTACCTCTATCAAATTTCCCTGTCAAGTCATTGGTCACCCTCCTCTTGAAACTGGTTCTGCAATCTCTGTCTGTTGTCTCTCGGTATTTTCAATGGGTGGGCCCATGCTTGGGTCTCTCTTCCTCCTCATCCCTGCCTCTTGGTTTCTCTGGCTTCCTTCAAGTCAGTCAGCAAATTAATAAATATTAAGTGCCTAAGATGTGCCAGGCACTATGTTAAATACTGAGGATATGAATACAAATGAAAAGAAAGACAGCCCTGCCTTCAAAGAGTTCACAATCTAATATGGGAAGACGAAGACAACAAAGGTAAGGTGGGGAATAGTTACTCTTTAGAGGGGAGCAAGGTACTCGTTCCTGGGGGAGGGCAGGGGGGTGGAAAGTTCCAAAAGCAGCAGAATTTGAACTCAAGTCTTCCAATGAGATGGATAAGGGGAAGAAGGCACCACATGCACGTGGGTATAAGTACGAAGAGACAGGGGGTGGGGTGTAAAGTTCAAGTCCCTTAGGAGAAGGAGAGCACACATAGAGGACCATTGTATTCTTATAATCTTGGCCCAATAGCACGTTCGAGGATCAGTAGTTGAATCCTCCCCGGCTCCCTGTCAGAGCTTTTCAGGAGTGACCTTCAAAGATGCCAGAATTGTTTAACCAATCAAGGCAAGCAGTATCCTGTTAGTGGAGACCTGGAACCAGGAGACTTGGGTTTGAATCCTGGCTTAGGTACTTACTAGCTTTGGGTCCCTGGGATAAGCCACTAACCTCTCACAGCCTGTTTCCCATCTGTAAAGTGGGGATAACAATGCCTAAAGAACCTATTTCACAGAGCGGCTGTAAGGATCAAATGAGATCTAGGACAGGGGCTGCACTTGTGATTTAATTGATACAGGGAACTCCCAGGTGAGGAAACTCTCTCCACCAACACAGGTCAGCATCCTCTCTGAAATGTTTAGTCTTTGAGAGCTTCCTAGGGCAATGAGGATTTTGGTGATGTACCTACCTAAAGCCCTTTTTAGACGTGAAAGTCCTTGTTAGTGTTGGTCATTTTTGCTATTATTTGTAACCTAAGGATCATTATCCTTGAATTCTCTCCCTCACACAGGAGTGCTGTCAGGAAGGTCCTGGGTCTACTTTGAAGCCCATCTGACTGTGAGCTATGTTAATGCAGCCTCAATTAAATCTCTGCCTTGGAAGGATTCTCGGCTCTACACAGGTGGCATGGGCCAATCACGGACCACTTCAGCAGGAGGGAGAAGGCAGAAGCGTGGGCCTCCCAGGCTGCTGGGAGGCCTCCCTCTCAGCAACTCTGCTGCCCTTGACTACTGCTTCCCTAATTGCTGCTTTCTCGGCAATTGACAGGAAATTAAATGACAGTACTTACTTAGCCAGGGAAGGAAGCAGCGGGCTTGTTGTTTGTTGTTGTTTATAAAGAAAATATTGGCTAATTGAAGTGCCTCTAATGTGGGTTGATGAGTTGTGACTGTGGAAGAAACTCATATATAGTCGCTGAGAGGCTGGGCTTGGTCAGCTTGCAGAGGCTGCCTTCAGGACTGAGACCTTTCCTTTTTTACAACATCCTCTTTGGGAGCCCTCAGCCCCCTCCAGTCACCTGCCAGCTACTCAGGCCAGGCATCATTCCCCAGACCTTTCCAGCCCTTCTCCATCTCCCATCCCCCAAACCTCACACTTACCTATACTGCATTCCATGCTCTCTGGACCCAATTCCTAGGGCTTCTAAGGGGGCAGCCAGTTTTCTGATGAGGGGATCCAGCACTATTGTAACAGATACATTTTAACTTCATTTCTGCCTGGCACATGCTACATGCTTAATGAATGTTTATCGAATTGAATTGAATTCTAGACCTAAAGACATATCCCCTAGTACAGAGATGTCAAGTGACCCTTGGGCCACATGCAGCCCTCCAAACCCCTGAGTGTGGAGGGAACCAGATTAAAATGTAGTAGGGAAATGTTTAATAAAATAAAAATACAACAGAACATAGATAATGTTAGTATGTAGTTTTCAGAATTAATCTATGCCTCACATGGATCCTTAGGTACTGTATAGTGGCTAGGGGGCGCCATAGTGCACAGAGCACTGGGAAATCAGAAAGACCTACGTGATACTTTGTAGCTATCTGACTCTGGGTAAGTCACTAAGCCCTGTTCACCTCAGTTTCCTCAACTGTAAAGTAATAACACCCACTTCCCAGGGTTGTTGTTAATTTCAAGTGAGACCATATTTGTAAAGTGCTTAGCACAGCGTCCTGCCCAGAGCAGGTGCTATATAAGGGTTAACTATTAGCTATGAGTGACACTCCAAAGAAATCAAGAGAGCTCTGATCTGTTCTCCCCAACGACATTTACTGGTTAATAGCTTGCCGTGGGTAAACTGCTTAACCATCCTGAGCCTCAGGTAACTCATCTGTAAAACGGGGTTAATTATATCTGCACTACTTACCTCACAGAGCTGCTGGGAATCCGGAGCTGTGTGGGAGAGTGGAAACGGCCCTGGCTTTGGAGCAAGAGGACCTGAGTTCAAATTTAAGCTCTGCCAGTTACTTGTTTCTCTGGATCTCAGTTTTCTCTCTGAGAAAATGGGGGTGGGGGAGCACAGTCCCTGGAGTCAAGAGGACCTGAGTTCAAGTTTGACCTCAGACACTTGACACATGTACTAGCTGTATGACCTTGGGCAAGTCACTTAACCCCAATCGTCCTGCCTGACCCCCCCCAAAAAAAACAAAAAACAAACAAAAAAAACCCAAACAAACAAAAAAAAAAGAAAATGGGGGTGAGGAAGGCGTGGACTCTATAGTGAGGTCCCTTCCAACTCTAAAGCCATGTTCCTATTCCATTACGCTTGACATGAAATGTAACTTAACTCTGGTAACAGTGGCCTGGATACCTCATTTGGGATTCCCCAAAGTATTAAAAGTTGAGCCTTTTCAACAGTCACCCTTAAACAAATCAGGTCTTCTCCTCCTGGGTAAGTGCATAGCCCATCTCTACCCCTTGAGCCTCAGGAGGACAGTGACCTGGTCTTTGCCTTTGCACCTCCCCCAGGGCTCAAGCTTAGTGCCCTCTATAGGAAAGGTGTTTGTTGCCTGGTTATTAGGATCAGGTAGCCAGGAGAAATAGCTGGAGTGGGAAACCAAAGTTAAGCAAGGGAGGGAGAGAGGCAAAGTGTGTGTGTGTGTGTGTGTGTGTGTGTGTGTGCACATGCGCACTTGCCCCAGGCTCTCTCCAAAACTCACAGTTCTTGGCTGGTTGAAGGACACTTGTCATTTCCTTGTCCTTCATCAAAGGACATCAGAATTGGAAGGGACTTCAAAGGCCATCTAGCATAACCTGGAGCTCAAGAAGAGTCCCCTTTATAGGTTATTTGTCCTCCATTTTTGAGGAGGACCAATGACATCAAGTGGTGATGTCTTGAGTTTCATGTGAATTGGATTTAAGTGAGGCAAAGTCGAAGGCATCGTCCTCACTTTCTCTTCTTGAATCATCAGAGTTCAGTGGCAGAACAAGTCAAGATGACTGGTCATGGCCCAGGATGCAGTGGATGACCTTTGCAACCTCAGTGTCTGACCAAGCTCTAAGTGTTGCATGGGACCTGCTTCAGATCCTTTATGGCCATTGTTCTCATTCACCCGTTATGCCAGAAAAAGCCTTCATGAGCTTGGGGTAGACACCCCCTTAACTCACTAACAGGTTTGAGGCCTGTTTGTTACTCTCAAGCAGGTTTAGCCTGTCTGCTGAGACAGTTCACCTGGGGCAGGCTGTTGTGTGTGCTATAGCTTTTTGGAGCCACAGGTGAGAGGGGTGACACATGGAAACCAAAAGTGGGTGAGCAGCCCTGAAAAGGGCTTGGCAAGGCCTCGCACCTGAGGGGCTAGTCTTCCATTAATATCTTATACATCCCCAAATAAATACATAGTGATTGGGGGTACTAACAAACTGAGGCCATGAGGAAAGGCCTTTCAAAGAAGGTGGTACTCAAACTGAGCTTTGAAGGGAGATAAGAGATTCCAAGTAGTAGAGGAAGACCATTCTAGGCCTGGGGGACATTGACTTTGCAAAGAAGCATTGAAAGCAGGGGAGCAGGGAGCAGAACAATCTGGCTAGAATGTGAGGTATATGAAAGAAGTAATACGCGGAGGGCCAAGATACAGTAGAATAGCTAGGTTGGGGTGAAGGGCTTTAGATGCTAAACATTGGAGTCTGAACTTTGTCCAAGAGATGCTAAAGTTTCCTGAACAGGAGGTGACATGGTCAGATGTGCACTTTAGGAAGTTCAGTGTGGTAGCTGTGCAGAAGATGTACTGGAGCCCCTAAAGTTTCCTGAACAGGAGGTGACATGGTCAGATGTGCACTTTAGGAAGTTCAGTGTGGTAGCTGTGCAGAAGATGTACTGGGAAGGAGAGAGACCCATTGCAAGGAGACCAACTAGAAATCATGGCAATAGGTCAGATGAGAAGGTGATGGGGGCCCATACTAGGGTGGTTGTGGTGGGTAGAGAGAAAGAAATGGATAGATGCAAGAGATGTTAAGAAGATGGTGCAATCAACATGATTTGGCAACAAATCAGACATGGGAACAAGAGTGGAGTGTTTCTGTTGCAAACCTGGACAGCTGGAAGAATGGGGGTTTCCTCAATAGAAATAGGTAAGTTAGGAGAAGAGATGGGTTTAGGACAGGGGTTGGGAACCTGTGGCCTTGAGGCCACATGTGGCCCTCTAGGTCCTCAAGTACAGCCCTTTGTTCTGTGAAGTTTGGATTCAGTCAAAGGACCACACTTGAGGACCTAGAGGGCCACATGTGGCCTCAAGGCCACAGGTTCCCCACCCCTGGCTTAGGAGGAAAGATAATGAATTCTGTTTTGGACTGTTGGGTTTGATACGCCTATTGGAGGTGTAGAGATGTGACATTCAGAGATATGATGCTGGAGCTCAGGAGAGAGATGACTTACGGACATACAGATTTAGGAGTCATTAGAACTGTGGGAACTGAGGAGATCCCTGAGAGCGTTTATAGTGAGAGATAAAGAGGGCTAGGCCAGAGCCCTGGGGAGCACCCAGGAAGTGGGGCACCCTCCTGCTGCAGTGTGACAGGGAGGAAGAGGACAACTGAGAAACATCCAAAAAAAATCTGGAGAGAAAGGAGTAGCCAGAAGAAAGAGGCAGTCAACAGTGTCACATACTGCAAAGAGGCAAAGAAGGATGAAGACTTCAAAAAGGCCATTGGATTTAGCAGTAAAGAAGATCGATGGTGACTTTGGAGAAAGTGGGTTCCTTGAGCAGTAGGAAGAGAAGCCAGATTAGAACGGACCGAGAAGTGATTGGGGAGTAAGAACTGGAGGTAAAAAGTGCAGATGGCTTCTTCTCAGAGTTGGGTCTGTTAAGAGAGGAGAGATGATAGGATAATAGCTTGAGAGCATGTGAAGGTCAAGTGAAGATGATTCCCAGGTAGCCCTGCTCTCTCTGCCCAGTTCCTGTCCCACATGACCAAATGTTTATGGGTCATTTCCAACTGGATGTCAATAGTCAAATCAGACTCAGCGTGTCCAAAACAGAACTCACCATCTTTACTCCATAAATTCATTCTTCTTTCTAACTTTCCAATTTCTGTCAGGGGTATAACCATCCTTCTCATTGTCCAGGTTTACAACTTGAAGGCCATGTTTGACTTCTTCCCTGATTCTACTTGGATGTTATCTCTTGAACCCATAAACCTTTTTTTTTTCCATTCCCATGATCACGACCCTAGTTCAGATAGATAAAGGATTTTACTTAGACTTACTATGTGCCAACCACCATGTTAAGTGCCAGGGATACAAATATAAGCAAGCAAGACTGTCCCTGCCCTCAAAGAGTTCTCTCTCTCTCTCTCTCTCTCTCTTTCTCTGTCTCTCTCTGTCTCTCTCTCTTTCCTTTCTTTCTTCCTTCCTTTCTCTCTTTTCTTCTTTCCTCTTTTCATCCTTCCTTCCTTCCTTTCTTTCCTTCTTTCTTCCTTCCTTCCATTCTTCCTTTCTTTCTTTTTGCCCATATCTTCCAAGCTAGAAGTACAGGGATTCAACTGCTGATTTCCAAGGAAGCTTTGACCTGCTCAGTTTCCAATCTGAGTCTCCTTAGGCAGCCTGGTGGCTCCTCTCTCTTGAAAATTCACTATCTTGGTGCCAGGATCCACAATGGTGCCAGGCTTAGTGTAGACATCTGATGACCATTAGCTCAACTTCAGCTCAGAACTCCTGGGCTCAAGGGATCTGCCAGCTTCATCCTTCCCCATAGCAAGGATTATGGGCATGTGCCACTATTACTGGCAGGACCCTACATTCTAATGGGAGAAGAAAATACATGAAGGAGTATTGTAAAGGGCGAAGGACTATCAAAGGAGCCCGGTAAAGAGATGGCCACAGTGGCATAGAGGCTTAGGCCTCAGCAAGACAAATTGAAAGCTCTTCTATCAGAGCAAGAGAACTCTGGGATTGAGTCCAAGTTTCAGGTGAAAGGGAGAGGAGGATGATTTCTCAAGAGCCAATGGCCGAACAAGGAGGCATGGGGAAGTTCAGGCCCCTATCACCTCTCATCTGGCCTATTGCAATAGCCACTCCATATTTACATTCTCGGCATCTAGCACAGTGACTGGCATATAGTAGATACTTAATAAATGCTCGTGTATTGATGGATTGGTTTCCCAGCTTCAAATCTTTCCTCATTACCCATCTATTATCCACTCAGTTACAAAATTGATATTTCTAAAGTATTGATCTAACCATGAATAGGTGGGATGTCCAGCAAAATTGACCTGCTGGCCGTACCTGGTTAAAAAGAGTTTGCCTCCAGCCTCCAAGGCTTTGCACAGGCTCCCTCTTTCCTACTCCTCAGTCCTGGGATGCACTCTCTCCTGATGATCATTTTATATCAAATTAGTAACTTTAGTAAGGGTCAGAGCCTAAACTGATGAACCAGAGGAGGAGCTTAAGCTCATTAACCAGAAGAAGAATTTGAACCTAGCAAACTCGATCTTATTGTATTTACAACCTATTCCATTAAGGAAAATCCTTGTCTTGTATCATGGTTAAATGTACATGGGGATCATAAAATTGAGTAACACAGGCATGCTGAGTTGGGACTAAAATTGTATTTAAGCCTTCTCATTCCTTTGTTCAGGCAGTCAGACTTTGTCTGGCCCCATATATGTATGTATCCACTGGCTTTAACGGAATAAATGAATAAGTAATATAAAATTTGTATCACCTAGCTTGTTTGCCTTATTTAACCAAACTTTCAGGTCAACACTTCTCAGCTCCAACTCTTAGAATAACCATCAGCTTCCTTCAAAGCTTGGGTTAAATGCCAACTTTAAGAAGCTTTTTCTGATCCTCCAAGTCAGGAAAATCCTCCTTCCAAAAAAATTAGGTAGTATTTACTTTGAATATCTTTTATATTTATTAAATGAGTAACTTTATTTTCCACATAGAATGTAAGCTCCTTCAGGGCAGGGATGTTTGTTTTTTGGCTTTGTATTCCCAGTGCCCAGAGAACGGATGCTTAGTAAATGCTTGTTGGGTCAACAAGAGGGAATTGGTGGGTCTAACTTGCAACTCGATTGTTGGCTGGCCTTCCTTAAGCTGTCCAGCAGAATCAGAGAAGCTCAGATGTGACCAGGTGAAGCCCCTGCTCAAAAGCCTCCCATGGTTCCCTATTGTCTCTAGAGAAAATATCAACTTCTCAGCTTCTTTGACATCTAGATCCCTTCCCAGTCTGGGGCCAGCCTACATTTCCAGGTTTACTAGGCATTACTCCACTTTACACTCAGGATTCCTGTGAAATTAGCCTGCCCTTGCATACACTATCCCCATACTCAGAAGATATTCCCTCCTAACCTTCACCTCTTCAAATTCTAAGCTTCCTTCAAGGATCATGCAGTCATAGATTTAGAGGTCAAAGGGACATTTAGAGACCATCTCACCCAATGTTCTTATTTTTACAGATGAAGAACCTGAGGCCTGGTGACTTTGCCCAAGGTCGCACAGGTAGTAAGGATCAGAGGTAGGGTTTGAACTCAGTTCTGGAATCAGTCCTTTTTTTTTTTTTACTGTCCCATACTAGAAAAATTCACATGCCACCCAAGGAAATCTTTCTTAATCCCCCAAATTCTTTCAAATTATCCCATCCGTACTTTAATGTTGCATCCCCTCAGTGGAATGTAGACTCTTCAAAGGCAGGGGTTATTTTCATTTTGTTTCTAAGCAAGTAAGTAGGTGGCTCACTGGATGAAGTGCTGGGATTTGGAAGATCTGAGCCCAAATGTGGCCTCCAACACTAACTGTGTGACCTTAGGCAAACCATAATAGCACTTCCCTCCCAGGGTTGTTATGAGGTTCAAATGAGATATTTGTAAAGCACCTGGCACATAGTAGGCATTTAAAATTAGCTTAATAAATGCTTGCTTCCTTTCTTCTTAGTATCTTCAGGAGCAGCTCAGGGCCTTGTACATACCAATAAGTTGATGTTTGCTGTATTGGATTGAAAGGGAGAACCTAGTCTTAATCTTACTGCTTTTTAGCTGCCTCAGATAGAGAGGATTTCCGGGCCCAGATAGCCTCATGTCCAAGCGATGAGCACCGAAGGAAGGTCCCTTGGAACAACTCAGGGATATTTTCTTGAAATGGACACCTGTATGGTTAACACATCCCTCTGGGAATCTGGGGAAGGTTTTCTGCCAGGAAGCTCTCTTTCTTTCTTCTTTCCTTCCTTCCTTCCTTCCTTGCTTCTTTCCTCCCTTCCTTCTTTTCTTTCTTTATTTCTTTTCTTCCTTCCTTCCTTCGTTTCCTTTCTTCTTTCTTTCCTTTCTTTCTTTCTTCCTTCTTTTCTTCCTTCCTTCTTTATATCCTTCCTTCCCATCTTTTTCTTTCTTTATTTCTTTTCTTCCCTCCTTCCTTCCTTCCTCCCTCCCTTCATCCCTTCCTTCTTTCTTTCTGTGTCCCTTCCTTCTTTCTTTCCTTTCTTTCTCTTTCTTTCTTTTTCTTCCTTCCTTCCTTCTTTCCTTTTTTCCTCCCTTCCTTCTTTCTTTCTGTCTTTCTGTCTCTTTCTTTTCTTCCTTTCTTTCTTCTTCTCAAAGAATCTTTACTCCATTTCACTCTGGAGCTCATAGATTGGACAACAAGAGGTCCCAATAGGCCCAAGCACCACTTAATGGTTATTTTGGGGGTCCTTTTGGCTCAGAGTGAATGTCAATAGTAACTGTTTCTCTTTTAATCAGCAACCCTGATGGTCTTCCCTGCCCAGTGTGATTTTTTTCTTTTTTCTTTTTTTTTTTTTTTAAATTAAAGGGGCCATCCCTTGGATCACTTCTTTAAGAGGCCTATTCACTGAATGGGTGTTACCTCACTCAAAGTGAGAACCTGAAACAGCCTTAGCCTGAAAGGGCCAGGGTCTCTCATTGCATCCTGGGCCATCCCCAGTCATCCTGATGAATATCTGGTCACTGGATCCAGATGGCTCCGGAGGAGAAAGTGAAGCTGGTGACCTTGCACAGGCCTCCCTCCCTCAAATCAAAGTCAACTGGAAGTCGTGTCATCATTTCCATGATGTCATGGTCCTCTTCCAAAATGAAGGACAAACACAACAACCTGCAGGGAGGGGAGTGTGTGTGTATGTGTGTGAGATCTTTGCAATTTAAGAACCAGACTGGTTTGTAAACACTGGAAAATTAGCTAACCACAGGGTCAAAGGCCTATGAATTTAGAGATGGAGAGGTCTACCTCCCATTTCACAGATAAGGAAACTGAAGCCCCAGGAGGCTAAGTGACCCGGTCCTGTTCCCACAGCTAGTAAACAGCAATGGTAGCCCCGGACCCAGGCCCTCTGACTCCAACTCCAGCAACCCTTCCACTCTGTTGTGCTGTCTTTTCCAATAGTGGTACAAAGGAAAAGAATAATGCTCTGCTCTGATGACAGGAGACCCAGATCTATTTATCTGGCCCCTCTACGAGGAGATTTCTCAGAATCTTCAAATGAAACATTCCAAGCGTTTAGTATTTTTCCACTTGGCAGACTTTCCTGTTTTCCCCCTCTACAATTTATATGGCACATGGTGTTCCTTGATTACTCGATTTCCTTCCTCCACCCACATTGCTGTCAGTTCGGCTCAGAGGAAAGAGAGGGGTTGGGAATTCCCTGGTACCACCTGAGCTGAGAAAAGCTGCTAGGGTGGAGATGACTGTTTTCTCAACTATGGCCAAAGAGGAAGATGATAGAAATGTGACCCATGATCTGTAAAAGGTGTGGAAGAAACCAAAACACCAGCAGTGCCTTCCACTGGCCATGGGGTGAGGTCCTTGTGAACTCCTAGAGCCATCAGCAAAAAACAGCTTCAGAGTGGGGCTCCAGGATGACTCTTTCAGCCAAGAAAACGTTAGCTCCTAAGCACTGGGGCTGCTTTGGATTTCTCTTGGCATGCAAAGTGTCTAGTCCAGTGCCTAGCGTACTGTGTTGCTGTTCAGTGATTTTTCAGTCATATCTCACTCTTCATTACCCCCTTTGGGGTTTTCTGGGCAAAGATATTGGAGTGGCTTGCCACTTCCTTCTCCAGCTCATTTTACAGATGAGGAAACTGAGGCAAACAGGGTTAAATGACTTGCCCAGGGTCATACAGCTGGTAAGTGCCTGAGGCCATATTTGAACTCATGAAGATGTCTTCCTGACTCCAAGGCAAGTGCTCCATCCACCCTGCCACCCAGCTGCCTATCTCTTTATACTATCACATTATAATCTGAGTTCAGTGACAATGATAGTAATGCTATCGTAGTGCTTTAGGCTTTGCAAAACTCTTTCCCCACCCCCACCCTCACAGCCCTGTGAGTAAGACAGTTACTCCCCTTTTTATAGATGAAGTTAGGGTTAGAGTTAGAGTTCTGAATTTGTTTTTTCTGCTTGGAACTGTAGCACATGACTCTACCAAGGCAACTTGTCCATTCCCACTGTGACAGCTGAGGTGATGGCTGAATCCCCCACCTCCTGACTTCCAGGCTGGTGCCGTGTCCATTATACCATCTCCCTCGTCAAAAGCGGACCACGCTGCCCATCTAGGACTGAGGTCTTCAAGCAGAGAATCTTCAAACGTTTGTCAGGCAATGTTATAGAAACTATTTCCTGTTCATATATAGATCAGGGTCTATAAGGTCCCTCAGAGCCCAGGGATCCTGTGATTCTACGAGCCTGTTTTTCCTTTAGGGAAAGGCTAAGATGGTTTTATATATCAGAACCATTAGTGCCCATTTCTCTGTTTCTGCTCTCTTAGTCTTATAGGGAAAGATGGGATCAATCAGTCACCACTGTGACTACAGATCACCAGCACCAGCATGAAGACCCTGCCAGAGAGGTGCTGGTGACCTTTCCTTCTCTGCTTTACAAGAGATTATTTCAATCGCAGACCACCATCGCCCCCTCTTTCATTCAGCAAACATTTATTAATGGTGGCGCAGTGGAATGCCGCAAACCACTCCAGGCTCTTTCCCAAGAAAACCCCAAAAGGGGCCGTGAAGAGTCAGACAGGACTGAACAACAAAAAATATAAAGAGATGAGGGATCCTACTGTAAAACTATGACTTTTCAGAAGTGTCACTCACATTCAGCTGAATCTGCCACTGACGTGTCTACGCAACTCTGAGGCCAGCTAGAACAAGACTAAGCCCTTTCCCGTCCGGCAGCCTTTCAAATACCTGGGAAGAGTAAGTCCCACTCAGGCTTCTCGTCTCAAAGCCAAGCGTTTTGAGTTCCTTTAAACAAATTGGAAGGGATCCGAGAGACTGTTCAGTCTGGGCCTCTAATTAAAAGAGAAGGAAGCTGAGAGAAAAGAGCTAGCTCTGCTCGGTATAATTCTAAAGGAAGCAAGGGTAGATTCTTTATTTGCGGAAGTGGAGCAAAAGAAAGGACACTGAACCTGGAGCCAGAAAGAAGCAAGTTCGAGTTTCAGATCTGACACTTTCACTGTTGAGCTTCAGATGAGGATTCATCTATAGGAAGGGGAGAATACTTGACAATAATAGCTACAATAAAAGCTAATATTTATACAGTACTTACTATGTGCAAGGCACTGTGCTAAGAGCTTTGCAAGTGTGACCTTATTTGATTCTCGAAACAACCTTGAGAAGTAGGTGACTTAACGGGCCCAATTTTACAGATGGGGAAAACTGAGGCAGACAGAAGTTAAGTGACTCGCCCACAATCACACAGCTAGGAAGCATCAAAGATTAGAACTGAGGTCTCCCTGGACCCCAGGCCCAGTACTTTATCTGTTGCACAGTCTAGCTTCCCTCTAGGTGAAGGAGAGCGCATTCTAGGCCCGGGGAACAGCCTGTGAAAACACTGTGAGCTGAGAGATAGAGCGTCTTGTTTAAGGAACAGCAAGGAGGTCAGTATCACTGGATCTTAGGGTATGTGGGGGGATGAGGTGTATGGCAGAGTGTGTGTGTGTGTGTGTGTGTGTGTGTGTGTGTGTGTGTGTGCATGTAGAGCAGGTTTCAAAGGGCTTTGAATGCCAAACAGGATCTTCTAGTTGATCCTGGAGGTGATAGGGAGTCACCGAAGTGTATTGAGTTGTGGGAGTGACACTGTTGGATCTGTACATAAGGAAAATTGCTTTAGCAGCTGAAGGGAGAGGAGAACTGGAGCGGGGTGAGACTTGTGGCAGGAGACCAGCCAGCAGGCTTTTGCACTGGTGGCAGTATCATAGGAGAGAAGGGGGTATAGATGCCGAAAAATGGCATTGATAGGCCTTGGCCATAGATAGGATATGGAGGCTGAGAGATGGGAGTTCCTGGATGAGGGACTGGTGCGGGGCGGGCTGGGGGTGGGGGGCTGTGAAGCTGTTCCACTCACTAGGGCTGTTCCTGAGGAACAAATGAGTTAATATACAGTGTGTCCCAGAAGTCTTAGTGCAGTTTGAAGCTCTACCAGCTTACTAGAGGCTCTGATAGAATTTAGGCTTCAAAGCTTCAAACTGTACTAAGACTTTTGGAATACCCTGTCTGTAAGGCATTCTATCACCCTTAAGGCTCTCTGTAAATGTGGGACCTGGACTTTTCCTCCAGTAAATTCCAAAGCCAGTTGAGACCACCAACCTAAAATCTTCACAGTGAAAAAAGACCCCAAAAGCAATCAAGTTGCAGATATTCAGGTTTGGAATGAGTTCTAGGAGAGTATATATATTAATATATATATATATATATATATGTGTGTGTGTGTATATATATATATATATATATATATATATATATGCACACATATGCTGCACTCCAGGAAAACCCAATCCATGAGGATTTACAAATTTACAAGAGAGAGAACTGGTAGAGAAGACACTGAGGGGAGAGAAGGAGTTATTCCTACAAAAGGAAGCATAACAGTTTTTCTTTCAATTATAAGTTGAACCACAGAATCTTAGAGATAGAAGAAATAAATGTTAGAGATCATCTATTCTGACCTTCCCATTTTACATATTTGGAAACCGAGGCCCAGAGAGGCTAAAGGATTCGCCAGAAGTGATACAGATTAGTGGCAGGGTCAGGAATTGAATCCGGGTCTCCTGACCTCAAAGCCTCATTATGGCATGCTACATTCCTAATACATGTGCATTTAAAATGAGCTTGAGAAAACTTTACTGAAAATTTAATATACACAATTCCTCTATAAGGCACTTGTTGTATAGAACAGTTTACACCTTTATTTAGTCTGTATTAAATCATGAGTAGAGTTCAAGTTAGAATTTTGAGACTGGTACTTGCAGAGGCATCCTCTGATGCCTTAGAGCAGGGGTGGGGAACCTGTGGCCTCGAGGCCACATGTGGCCCTATAGGTCCTCAAATGCAGTCCTTTGACTGAATCCAAACTTCAAATTTGTTCTGTGAGGTT